>NC_060144.1:438552410-438868243 GCF_021461385.2 Schistocerca piceifrons | reverse complement strand
GTTTTCCCATCTTTCCAACCATATAAACGAGCAAAAAATAAATAAAATCTTCTACCCCACCTTTTGCACCATATGTCTACTATTTGGCTGGAATAATAAATATCTTACGTATTCCAACACACAAAAATTCTTTTCTCCTTTCGCCGCCATTTTGTCAAGTCACTGCATTCGTACAGCCAATTGGTTGGCAACGTGGAATTTCCGTGAGTTCACAGTTCTATTCATGCAGACATATTTTTACGGGTTATACTTCGGAAAATGTGGAACCTTGAAAACGAAAGAATTATTTATCGCAGGCCCGTACATATGAATTTGTTCTTGAACTGTAATGCTACGGCAAGTACACTGATGTGGCAGAAACCGTGGGATACCTCTGAATTTGGTGTGGGACATTCTTTTGCCTGGCATAGTTCAGCAACTCAACAGGGTACGTACTCAACAATTAATTGGAAGTCCCCTACAGAAGTAATGAACCATGCCGCCCCTATAGTCGTCCATAATTGCAAAAGCGTTTTGGACCGAACTGACCTCTCGATTATGTCCCGTATACAGGGTGGTCCATTGATAGTGACCGGGCCAAATATCTCCAGAAATAAGCATCAAACGAAAAAACTACAAAGAACGAAACTCGTCTAGCTTGAAGGGGGAAACCAGATGGCGTCATGGTTGGCCCGCTAGATGGCGCTGCCATAGGTCAAACGGATATCAACTGCGTTTTTTAAAATAGGAGCCCCCATTTTTATTACATATTCCTGTAGTACGTAAAGAAATATGGATGTTTTAATTGGACTACTTTTTTTCGCTTTGTGATAGACGGCGCTGTAATAGTCAGAAACGTATAAGTACGTCGTATCACGTAACATTCCGCCAGTGCGGACAGGATTTGCTTCGTGATAAATTACCCCTGTTTGTACTTTTTTCGTTTGACGCTTATTTCGTGAGATATTTGGCCCGGTCACGACCAATGGACCATCCTGTATACTTAGTGGAATTCATGTCCGGTTATCTGAGTGGCCAAATCATTCACTCTAATTGTCGGTAATATTCTTCAAACCAATCGCAAACAGTTGTGACCCAGTGACATTGTGGATTGTCATTCATAAAAATGAAGTCCGTGAACGGCTGAAAATGGTCTCCAGATAGCCGAACATAACCATTTCCAGTCAATGATCGGTTCAGCTGGACCACAGGACCCATCCCATTCCATGCGAACACAGCCCACATCATTATGGAGCTACAATCAGCTTGCACGGTGCATTGTCGGCAACTCGGGCCCATAGTTCCCTGGGGTCTGCGCCACACTCGACATCTACCATCAGCTCCTACCAACTGAAATCGGGAGTCATTTCACCAGGCCACGGTTTTCCAGTTGTCTAGGAGCCAACTGATCTGTTCACGAGGCCAGGAGAGGCGAAGCAGGCGATGTCGTGCTGTTGGCAAAGGCACTCGCGTCGGTCTACATCCACATCTACATTTATACTCCGCAAGCCACCCAACGGTGTGTGGCGGAGTGCACTTTACGTGCCACTGTCATTACCTCCCTTTCCTGTTCCAGTCGCGTATGGTTCGCGGGAAGAACGACTGTCTGAAAGCCTCCGTGCGCGCTCGAATCTCTCTAATTTTACATTCGTGATCTCCTCGGGAGGTATAAGTAGGGGGAAGCAATATATTCGATACCTCATCCAGAAACGCACCCTCTCGAAACCTGGCCAGCAAGCTACACCGCGATGCAGTGCGCCTCTCTTGCAGAGTCTGCCACTTGAGTTTGCTAAACATCTCCGTAACGCTATCACGCTTACCAAATAACCCTGTGACGAAACGCGCCGCTCTTCTTTGGATCTTCTCTATCTCCTCCGTCAACCCGATCTGATACGGATCCCACACTTACGAGCATTACTCAAGTATAGGTCGAACGAGTGTATTGTAAGCCACTTCCTTTGATGATTGACTTCATTTTCTAAGGACTCTCCCAATGAACCTCAACCTGGTACCCGCCTTACCAACAATTAATTTTATATGATCATTTCACTTCAAATCGTTCCGCACGCATACTCCCAGATATTTTACAGAAGTAACTGCTACCAGTGTTTGTTCCGCTATCAAAATAATCATACAATAAAGGATCCTTCTTTCTATGTATTCGCAATACATTACATTTGTCTATGTTAAGGGTCAGTTGCCACTCCCTGCACCAAGTGCCTATCCGCTGCAGATCTTCCTGCATTTCACTACAATTTTCTAATGCTGCAACTTCTCTGTAAACTACAGCATCATACGCGAAAAGCCGCATGGAACTTCCAACACTATCTACTAGGTCATTTATATATATTGTGAAAAGCAATGGTCCCATAACACTCTCCTGTGGCACGCCAGAGGTTACTTTAACGTCTGTAGACATCTCTCCATTGATAACAACATGTTGTGTTCTGTTTGCTAAAAACTCTTCAATCCAGCCACACAGCTGGTCTGATATTCCGTAGGCTCTTACTTTGTCAGGCGACAGTGCGGAACTGTATCGAACGCCTTCCGGAAGTCAAGGAAAATAGCATCTACCTGGGAGCCTGTATCTAATATTTTCTGGGCCTCATGAACAAATAAAGCGAGTTGGGTCTCACACGATCGCTGTTTCCGGAATCCATGTTGATTCCTACAGAGTAGATTCTGGGTTTCCAAAAACGACATGATACTCCAGCAAAAAACATGGTCTAAAATTCTACAACAGATCGACGTCAGAGATATAGGTCTATAGTTTTGCGCATCTACTCGACGACCCTTCTTGAAGACTGGGACTACCTGTGCTCTTTTCCAATCATTTGGAACCTTCCGTTCCTCTAGAGACTTGCGATACACGGCTGTTAGAAGGGGGGCAAATTCTTTCGCGTACTCTGTGTAGAATCGAATTGGTATCCCGTCAGGTCCAGTGGACTTTCCTCTGTTGAGTGATTCCAATTGCTTTTCTATTCCTTGGACAATTACTTCGATGTCAGCCATTTTTCCGTTTGTGCGAGGATTTAGAGAAGGAACTGCAGTGCGGTCTTCCTCTGTGAAACAGCTTTGGAAAAAGGTGTTTAGTATTTCAGCTTTAAGCGTGTCATCCTCTGTTTCAATGCCATCATCATCCCGGAGTGTCTGGATATGCTGTTTCGAGCCACTTACTGATTTAATGTAAGACCAGAACTTCCTAGGATTTTCTGTCAAGTCGGTACATAGAATTTTACTTTCGAATTCACTGAACGCTTCACGCATAGCCCTCCTTACGCTAACTTTGACATCGTTTAGCTTCTGTTTGTCTGAGACGTTTTGGCTGCGTTTACACTTGGAGAGAAGCTCTCTTTGCTTTCGCAGTAGTTTCCTAACTTTGTTGTTGAACCACGGTGGGTTTCTCCCGTACCTCACAGTTTTACTCGGCACGTACCTTGAAAGGTGGCTACACTGAGCCACAGCGCCAGAGATCGCGCTAGAGAGTATTGTTCCACCGCCTCCACTGGCAGTGATTATTGAGAAGTAGCGGAGGGCAGTGCTTGTCGAGGACTCGTGGTAGGCAGTGCTTGCTGAGATGTGGTAGTGAAAAGTTCTTGTCGAGATGTCGTAGTAGTGAGTGCTTGTTCCATGGTTTATGCAGTTATTTGATGGGCTAGATAGCAGATGTTGTTCTAATGGAGATGTTGTAATGATTAGAGTGCTTTTCGTCAATATATATATCAAGGTAAAAAAAAATTCCTTTTCTTTTTATTATTTCAATGTCTTAAATAATGCGTCATTACAGGTTCAGTCAACAAAGCATCTGGCTTGTGTTCTTGTATTAGAGTGTAATTCTGGTTTTCTTGCGCAATTATAGTATTTCTATTTTTTTTATTACTTCAGTATAAATGGTATTTAAACTTTCTTGTCTTATTGAAGAAGAACCGTGCCAGATGTGTACGTTGAATCACACTTCCACACACAGAACAGTTACACTTGTGCTTTGGTTTCGTACGTTTTATAGTTGCTGGGGACTTAATTAATTAATTGTGTTAACGGAAATTTTCTTTCATTCTTTGTTGTTATTCTATGCAGTCAGATTGCGCACTAATACTAGTCAGGACCAACCGTTTACGAGACCTCGTAATCGGACAGAGAGCTACTAAAAATTTAAAAAGTATTTGCAAATTTATATAATTAAGCCCCCATGCAACCTGTCTAAAACGCTGCCATTGCTCATTAACGCCACTGTCCAATGGATACTTTCGTCGTACGGCGCACATTGTTTTCTGTGGTTACTTCAAGAAGTGTTACTTGCCTGTTAGCACTGAAAACTCTACACAAACGCAGCTCCCTCGGTCGTTAAGTGAAGGCCGTCGGCTACTGCGTTGTTTGTGGTGAGAGGTACTGAAATATGGTACTCTCGACACAGTCTTGACATTGTGGATCTCTGGATATTGGATTCCCTATTGATTTCCAAAATGGAATGTGTCATGCGTGCACCTCTAACTCTCATTCCTCATTCAAAGCCTGTTAAATCCCGTCGTGCGGTCATGATCACGTAGGTAACCTTTTGACACGAATCAGCTGAGTACAAATTACAGTTCCACCAATGCGTAAGCGAAAGTACCACCATCTGTGTATATGCGTATTGCTATCCCATAATATTTATCATCTCAATGTATTCATGCATCAGTCTTATTTATACAGGTTATACTTTGGCAAATATAGAACCTTGAAACCGAATGAATTACGCTACTGGCCATTAAAATTGCTACACCAAGAAGGAATGCAGTTGACAAACGGGTATTCATTGGACAAATATATTATACTAGAACTGACATGTGATTACATTTTCACGCAATTTGAGTCCATAGATCCTGAGAAATCAGTACCCAGAATAACCACCTCTGGCCGTAATAATGGCCTTGATACGCCTGGGCATTGAGTCAAACAGAGCTTGGATGGCGTGTACAGGTACAGCTGCCCATGCAGCTTCAACACGATACCACAGTTCATCAAGAGTAGTGACTAGCGTATTGTGACGAGCCAGCTGCTCGGCCACCATTGACCAGGCGTCTTCAGTTGGTGAGAGATCTGGAGAATGTGCTGGCCAGGGCAGCAGTCGAACTTTTTCTGTATCCAGAAAGGCCCGTGCAGGACCTGCAACATGCGGTTGTGTATTATCCTGCTGAAATGTAGGGGTTCACAGGGATCGAATGAAAGGTAGAGCCACGGGTCGTAAGACATCTGAAATTTAACGTCCACTGTTCGAAGTGCCGTCAATGCGAACAAGAGGTGACCAAGACGTGTAACCAATGGCCCCCATACCATCACGCCGGGTGATACGCCAGTATGGCGATACCGAATACACGCTTCCAATGTGCGTTCACCGCGATGTCGCCAAACACGGATGCGACCATCATGATCCTGTAAACAGAACCTGGATTCATCCGAAAAAATGACGTTTTGCCATTCGTGCACCCAGGTTCGTCGTTCAGTACACCATCGCAGGCGCTCCTGTGTGTGATGCATCGTCAAGGGTAACCGCAGCCATGGTCTCCGAGCTGATAGTGCATGCTGCTGCAAACGTCGACGAACTGTTCGTGCAGATGGTTCTTGTTTTCCAAACGTCCCCATCTGTTGACTCAGTGATCGAGACGTGGCTGCACGATCCGTTACAGGCATGCGGATTAGATGCCTGTCATCTCGACTGCTAGTGATACGAGGCCGTTGGGATCCAGCATGGCGTTCCGTATTACCCTCCTGAACCCACCGATTCCATATTCTGCTAACAGTCATTGTATCTCGACCTGCGCGAGCAGCAATGTCACGATACGATAAACCGCAATCGCGACAGGCTACAATCCGACGATTATCAAAGTCGGAAACGTGATGGTACGCATTTCTCCTCCTTACACGAGGCATCACAACAACGTTTCACCAGGCAACGCCGGTCAACTGCTGTTTGTGTATGAGAAATCGGTTGAAAACTTTCCTCATGTCAGCACGTTGTAGGTGTCGCCACTGGCGCTAACGTTGTGTGAATGCTCTGAAAAGCTAATCATTTGCATATTCCAGCAGCTTCTTCCTGTACGTTAAATTTCTTCGTGGTGTAGCACGTCATCTTCGTGGTGAAGCAATTTTAATGGCCAGTAATGTATTTATAGTAGCCCTGCATATATGTTCAGATGAGTATGAATTCCTAATGGTCCTAACTGCGGAGGCGATCGGTCGATAGCCTTACACACTACTTAAACTAACTTATGCGAGAACATCACACTGACCTATGCCTGAGAGGGGACTCGAACCTACGGCGAGAGCGGGCACGCAATCTGTGACACAGCGCCTCAAACCGCGCGGCCACTCCCCGCGGTCCTGCATATATGAATTTCTTCTTAAACTCTAATACCGCGACATATAGATTTATCCTTGTGGGAGTGGTCCCTACTACTGAGACATGCTAATTCTACTAGCACTAAACACGTAAGCCATAATTTATGCTAGGCCCTGTGAGGTCACTGACAAGGGAACCTCCCCATCGCACCCCTCTCAGATTTAGTTATAAGTTGGCACAGTGTATAGGCCTTGAAAAACTGAACACAAATCAATCGAGAAAACAGGACGAAGTTGTGTGGAACTATGAAAAAAATAAGCAAAATATACGAACTGAGTAGTCCATGCTCAACATATATAACATAAGGATAGTAGTACTCCAGTACCGCCGTGGTCCTTTGGTTAGCGTGAGCAGCTGTGGAACTAGAGGTCCTAGGTTCGAGTCTTTCCTCTACCGAAAATTTTAATTTTTTATTTTCAGACAGTTATCAAAGTTCAGGCACGCACACACACACACAATGAACTTCGCTCTCCAAAATTCCATGACATGTTCAGATTTGCTTGGACATATGCAGGATTTCACGGTCTACACACAGAAAAATTTGAAAACGTTAAAAACATATGTTTTGACAGAGCACAGGGAAAACTGTGCGACTGTTGCAGTCATTTGTTGCAGTTTATGTGACAAACTCTTATGTTTTCATCACTTTTTTGGGAGTGATTATCACATCCACAAGAAAACCTAAATCGGGCAAGGTAGAAGAATCTTTTTACCCATTCGCCAAGTGTACAAGTTAGGTGGGTCGACAACATATTCCTGTCATGTGACGCACATGCTGTCACCAGTGTCGTATAGAATATATCAGACGTGTTTTCCTGTGGAGGAATCGGTTGACCTATGACCTTCGATCAAATGTTTTCGGTTCCCATTGGAGAAGCACGCCCTTTCGTCTACTAATCGCACGGTTTTGCGGTGCGGTCGCAAAACACAGACACTAAACTTATTACAGTGGGCAAAGACGTCAATGAACGAACGGACAGATCATAACTGCGAAAATAAAGAATTTAAATTTTTCACTCGAGGGAGGACTAGAACCAATGATCTCTCGTTCCACTGCTGCTCACGCTAACCACGGGACCACGGCGCTCTTGATCTCACACTGTCCTTGATGTTGCATATGTTGCACATATACTACTCAGTTTGTATATTTTGCTTATTTTTTTCGTAGTTCCACACAACTTATTCCTGTTTTCTTGATTGATCTGTGTTCAGTTTTTCAAGGCCTATCCACTGTGCCACATTATAACTAAATCTGAGGGGGGTGCGATGGGGAGGTTCCCTTGTGAGTTCTCGGGGGCATTTTTCCGCTTCCCGCTTCCCGCCACCAATCAGACCGCAGTGTCTGTGCCAAAGACGAGCAGGCCGGCACGTTTGTCGCCGCGACAGGGGCACGGACAGCCGCGTTAGTCAGACAGTGGGCCCAGAGGCGGCCCTGGGGAGACACTGTGTTCTCTGGCGCATCGCCAGCCAGAGCAACAAAAAAAACTCCGCCCGCAACATTTATAACTGGTCAACCGAACGGTCGCCTCTCCCTGCACCGCCGCCTGTAAACACGTTTCGGAGGGAAATTATTTGTCACACATTAATGGCGCCACGCTCTACAATTGTGAACGAAACGAGGAACCGAATAAGAAACAAGTGAAAGTAAAGTAGGCCGAGCGAAAAAGAAACGACGTCCGCGAAAATGCTGAGGTGAAAAGTAATGGCATAGTGATATGCTCCATATAGGTAGTAGCTTACAGTACACTTGTTCGCCCACTGCTTGAATATTGCTCACCAGTGTGGGATCCGTACCAGGTAAGGTTGATAGAAGAGACAAAGAAAATCAAACGGAGAGCAGCACGCTTCGGTACAGGATCATTTAGTAATCGCGAAAGCGTTACGGAAATGATACATAAACTCCAGTGGAAGACTCTGTAGGAGAGATGCTCAGTAGCTCGGTACGGGCTTTTGTTGAAGTTTCGAGGAGTCAAGCAGTATATTGCTCCCTCCTACGTATATCTCGCGAAGAGACCATGAGAATAAAATCAGAGAGATTAGAGCCCACACAGAGGCATACCGACAATCTTTCTTTCCACGACCAATACGAGACTGGAATAGATAGGAGAACCGATAGAGGTACTCAGGGTACCCTCCGCCACGCACCGTCAAGTGGCTTGCGGAGTATGGATGTAGATGTAGATATACAGACAGCGATAGTATCGCGTACAAAAAGTCTAAAAGGGCAGTGCATTGGCGCCGCTGTCATTTGTACCCAGGTGATGCATGTGAAAAGGTTTATGACATTATGGCCTCACGACGGGAGGTAACAGGCTTTGAACGCGGAATGGTAGTTGTAGCTAGACCCATTGGACATTTGATTTCGGAAATCGTTAGGGAATCCAATATTTCGCGATCGACAGAGTCAAGAGTGTGCTGAGAGTACAAATTTGATGCATTACCTCTCACCACGGACAACGCAGAGGCTAACTGCATTCACTTGACGACCGAGAGCAGCGGCATCTGAGTAGAGCAAGAAGATGGTATCTGTTCTTTCGGACATGTCCGAAATAACAGATGGTTCAAATGGCTCTGAGCACTATGGGACTTAACATCTGAGGTCATCAGTCCCCTAGAACTTAGAACTACTTAAACCGAACTAACCTAACGACATCACACACATCCATGCCCGAGGCAGGATTCGAACCCGCGACCGTAGCGGTCGCGCGGTTCCAGACTGTAGCTCCCAGAACCGCTCGGCCACACTGGCCGGCGAAAGAACAGATAACATCTTCATATAGTTAAGGGTAACCGCCCATTGACCTTTTTCTTCTGTGTTGGATTCACACGCTTTGCCCGAACTCTTACGGGACTCGGTAAGATTGTCTGCCGCGAGTCATGAGTGTAATGGACAGGGGCACTACGAATGTAGTGTGTGGACATTAAGTCGGGAGTGTGGATCTCACGGGGAGCGTGCAAGGGATAAATCCCTGCAGACGCACTGCCCTCTGTGCCCTCGGTGGCTCAGATGGATAGAGCGTCTGCCATGTAAGCAGGAGATCTCGGGTTCGATTCCTGGTCCTGCACACATTTTCAGCTGTCTCCGTTGATGTATATCAAAGTCTGTCGGCAGCTTAGGGTCTTGATTTAATTATCATTTCATTTCGAGTAGAGTTGTCAGTCCTGACAGACAAGCCATTCTGCTTGATATAACCGAAGAAATGAAAGTGGGACGTACGACACCCGTATCTGTAAGGATAGTGCGGCGAAATTTGGCGTTGATGGGCTATGGCAGCAGACAATCGACGCGAGTGCCTTTGCTAACAGCACGACATAGCCTGTAGGCGCCTCTCTAGGGCTCGTGACCAAATCGGTTGGACCGTAGACGACTGGAAAACCGTGGCCTGATCAGATGGGTCCCGATTCCAGTTGGTAACAGCTGAGGGTAGGGTTCGAGTGTGGTGCAGTCGCCACGAAGCCATGGACCGAAGTCGTCAACAAGGCACTGTGCAAGCTGGTGGTGGCTCCATAATAGTGTAGGCTGTGTTTACATGGAATGAACTGGGTCCTCTGGTCCAAGAGAAGCGATCATTGACTGGAAATGGTTATGTTCGACTGCTTGGAAACCATTTGCAGCCATTTTTATGAATGACAATGCGCCATGTCACCGGGCCACAATTGTTCGCGATGGGTTTCAAGAACGTTTTGGAGGTCAGTTGGTGCACAAAACCGTGCATCAGCTACGCCTGTACAGTTATGGACGACTACAGAGGCAGCATGGCTCGATTTTTCTGCAGGATATTTCCGACTACCTTTCTGAGTTCACGCCATGTCGAGTTGCTACAGTACACCAGGCCTAAGGAAGTCCGACGCTATATTATGAGGTATTCCATGACTTTTGTCATGTCAGTGTATATTTGTTTCTAATTATTGCAACAATTTTTCCCTTGCCCGCATCTCGTGGTCGTGCGGTAGCGTTCTCGCTTCCCACGCCCGGGTTCCCGGGTTCGATTCCCGGCGGGGTCAGGGGTTTTCTCTGCCTCGTGATGGCTGGGTGTTGTGTAATGTCCTTAGGTTAGTTAGGTTTAAGTAGTTCTAAGTTCTAGGGGACTGATGACCATAGATGTTAAGTCCCATAGTGCTCAGAGCCATTTGAACCATTTGAGCCAATTTTTCCCTTAAGTGTCCTAAAATCTTTCCAATGCAGCAGTCAGGTAGAATCCAAGTCCGATGGCGCACAGGTCGTCTCAACCACTCAGTCTCACGTCACAAGCTGCTAGACCAGGCTCGCCCAAACTGTGCCCCTGGGGCGCTAGCGCCCGCGATCGCCCGCGGCCAGCGCCCCGGGCGAATTCGTATGTTGTCGCAGTGGCCGAGCCGTGTCGCTTAGCTGGCCGTGCGGACGGCCCGACCGCCCGCCGCGCCTCACGACATTATAAGACACAACCACGGGTTTGGATATTTTTCTAGCCGTGGAAAACGTGTTAGAGTCAATGGGTTTAAAATGGGAACGCCTGACCAGTGTAACAACGGATGGAGCCCCTGCGCTACGAGGGATACGAACTGGATCCCTGGGTTACGTCAGGTCAAAAATGGCTGAAGTCGGCTGTTCCTTATTCGCGGCAGTCCATTGTCTGATATACCAGGAGGCACTTTGAGCGAAGATTGTCAACATAAAAAATTTTATGGACACAGTTCTTCGAACGGTGAATTATCTTCGATCGCATGGACTCACACATCTCCAATTTAAAGAATTTCTGGCTGATATCGAAGCGGAATACCCGGACATCCCCTACCACACCGAAGTAAGATGGCTGAGCAGAGGATAGGTGATTTATCGGTTTTTCTCCTTGAGGAGTGAAATAAATACCTTTTTGAAATGAAAGGACGTCCAGAAGAATTACTTTGTGATCCTAAGTGGGTGGCGAATTTGGCTTTTTTGAGTGACCTTACTGGTCATTAAATACTTTGAGCATTTCACTCCAAGGCGAAAATCACTCTGTTGCTGATTTAGTGCAGACGATTCAAGCATTAAAAAAAAAAAAAAAAAAAAAAAAAAAAAACTTATTTTGTGGGGAAAACAGATGCGCAGAAGAATTGTGGACACTTTCCTGCACTAGACAATGTTAAAGAAGATGTGAATTTTTCAGATTATGTTCAAAGACAACAGTTTGAAAACATATTTTTGGAGATAAGTGAGCTTCAACCGGCCTTATACACGTTTGTTCGCCCGTTTTCCCTTCGGGCAGAGGACGTCTCCCAAGTGCTTCAACTAGAGCTGATTGACCTGCAGTGCGACATCCGCCTGAAGAACCGCTTTCTTATGTGTAAAACTTTGGATGACTTTAACAGATGTCTCCCACGAGAGAAATATCCTCTTTTGCACAAGCACGCGGCCAAATTTCTCTCAATGTTTGGTTCTACGTATATTTGTGAGCGCTTCTTCTCTCTTTTAAAGCTTGCTAAACTAAGAACCGTTCATTACTTGGCGATAAAAATTTGACTAATTCTTTCAGGTTAGCAGTCTCGCGGAATATTGTACCAAATCTAGACAAAATCGTTTCCTCGAAAAAGAAAAACGTGTAAAATGTTAATTGTCTTCTTTAACAATGTTGACTGTAAGAATTAAAGAGCTTTATAACCTTAATTCTATTTTTAATAATTTTTCAAACTTGGTCAGTTAAAATTATTACGTACAAAACTCTGAAAAGAGATACAAAAAGCTGTAGCACGAAGTATAACAAAAAAATATTTACTTGTAACTACTAACAGTAAGAATGAGACACTATACCCCTTACATAAAACTATTTCTAAAATAGAATATTTTGTTTACTTTAGATCTGAGCGCGGGACAGTCCAACGCAGAGCAGTGCTGTGCGGTCTCACTCGCTCCGCAGCTCTCTCTCTCTCTCTCTCTCTCGCTCCTATGGCGACACTAGCGACACACGGTCGCGGACAGGGCGCTGAACTACACTGCCTTGCGCCCGCCGGGCGTAATTCTTGGACCATTCTATGTGAAGTGGCACGGCCGATGCTATAGTCCGATTATAATTACTTGACAGCTGACGTCACCTGTCGTCGCCAGTAGCGTATATGTGTTGCCACATCCGTTATCGGCTACCGCTCGGCTGCAGGCGATACATAAACAGAGAGAGTCACTTCACAAATGCTGTTAATATGTAATGCGGAATAGTGTTGGAAGCGGCGGCCGCGGGGCATGACGGAAATCAGAGATGCTCCGTCGACTGTTGATTTTAAGTGACCAACGACTGAACTGCCGCAGACGACTGGTTCTGTAGCCATGAATTTCAATTCATGCCCTACCCTAACCACAACACCGTGATGTGGAATGTATCTGAGAAAACGGCGATCAACAGTCTGCGGCAGACCTAAAATCACGATGGCTTTGCTCGTGGCGCTTTATGAACAAAATCAAGACAGAAAAGTTTCATAATTTTTTGTTTGCATAGCCATCATCCGCAGCAAAAATTTCAATTTCAGCGGTAAAAGCAAATTGTAATTTCTCGCTGTCATTGGTTATCTGAAAATTCCCTTACACTCGTTACGCGGGATGCACGTTACCAACCGATGAACAGACCTAATTGCCACTTCGTTGCATATAGTAGGCGACACAAAAAGGTTCCAAACGAAGAAAAAAAGATAAGAAAAAAGAATAAGAAAAATAATAGCAAATTAGAAAGCCAATACGATGTTGAAATTGACAAAGCAAAGTACTAGCCAAAAAAAGAAAATACATTTAAACCAATTAATTGAATAAAAATGACAATCAAAGTCTTTTGATTAGTCAGTAGAACGAAAAACCAGTCCAAAGTTGCAAATTTTACTTTTTTATTCACTCGATCCTAGTTCCGGGCCGGCCGCGGTGGTCTAGCGGTTCTAGGCGCTCAGTCCGGAGCCGCGCGACTGCTACGGTCGCAGGTTCGAATCCTGACTCAGGCATGGATGTGTGTGATGTCCTTAGGTTAGTTAGGTTTAAGTAGTTCTACGTTCTAGGGGACTAATGCCCACAGATGTGAAGTCCCATAGTGCTCAGAGCCATTTGAACCTAGTTCCGGGTGGAGACGAATTTTCAAATCATCGCAACATAGTCGAAAATGGCATTTCCGAAGATGCGAAAACTATGTCAAAAACATGCAACGAACAGTTACAGCGCATACAGATAACTGGCCAGCAAATTGGAAGTTCGTCTTTTGACTGGATTTAGGAAAATAAATTTCGCTGCATTTGACGAGATTCGAACCTTCGGTATTGTATAGTCAGAATTATACGCTAACCACTACGATCTGTCATTAACTCCAAAAAGCTGTTGTTTTTGAGACTCTGGTGTCCCAGTTGCAACAATTAATTGACAGCCTTCAAAAATTCGGCTTCGTGCGAAGCTTATCTGATGTCGACCGAAGTCTGTGATTATGACTGTATAAAAGACGTTGAAACTGGTCTTATGCGGAAAGACCCAGTAGTGTTTAGTTAGTGCTGTGTAAGAAATATGTATACTTCGTAAGCATCGTTGTGTTTTTGTGTGTGTGTGTGTGTGTGTGTGTGTGTGTGTGTGTGTGTGTGTGTAACACGAAATAAAAGGACCAGACCAAAGATTCGGGATCTAACCACAACAAGAAAGAATACTGGACGAGGAACTGCCAGTGAACTAATTGTTGTGGTTTTGCAACAGCAAACGGTTCAGGTGTTACGTTGAGCGCTGTAACTGGAGGGAACCAGCTACAACGCGACAAGTGCCAGCTATCAAGTAATTTTAATAGGAATATAGCCCTCAAATACTTGGCATGCGCCATAATTGAGAAAAACACCATACATGTTGTGAGCGCCATGGCTAGTGTCTGTAACTGTGCTGTCTCCATGGTTTGACACGGAGACCACAAAGCAGTCAGATTTTTGTAATTTATTTATTCTTTTTTTTTATTTGTGGTAAGGTGTTATGGGACCGAACTGCTGAGGTCATCGGTCCCTAAGCTTACACACTTCGTAACCTAACTAACTTACGCTAAGGACGACACACTCACATCCATGGCCGAGGGAGGACTTGAACCTCCGACGGGGGAAGCGGCGCGGACCGTGACAAGACGCCTAGACCGCTCGGCTACCACGCGCGGCTTTTGTAATTTTTCATACTTATGATACATGGAGTTAAGAACACAAATATGAATGTCCCAAAGCAGTTCGATGCAAGTCGTTGAGTTGTGCATTATGAAGAGGTTAACTACTGAAATTTCGAATCAGCACTTTCCAGGAAGAGTTGGACAACATATTACTATCTTCCACATATAGCCCACGAAAAGACCACGATGAGAACATTCAAAAAATTAGAGCTAATTCAGAGGCTTACGGACAATGATTCCCCCCACGTGTCAATCGCGAGTGCAACAGCGAAGAGGGGGGGGGGGGGTCAGTTATTGGTACCACAAGTACCTTCCGCCACACATCATTAGGTGGCTTCCTGAGTGTGAAAAATCGACTTCAAAGCTTTTAGAACGTCTTTAATACACTAAGGTTAGGACAGTTTTTAGAAGGGGGCGAAATGGCTCTAGTAAAATGCTCGCCTGCCAATTTGGGGCCTGCGTTCAATTCCCGGCCAATGCACTTTTTGTAATCAAAGGTGCACATTCTACAAATATTTCCGTCAAGCAAAGATGCTAAAAAATAAATAGTCCGTAATTTTTAATTCAAACAATTTTTATTAACAATCTTTTATAAGAAAATTGCAATTAAGAATTTTTATTTGCAATGAAAACTAGAATTTCGTGTGCGATTTGTAATTACAAATAAAAAGTTGTGCATTTTTATACGAAATTTCATTTAGGTATGTGTTAATTACCATATATTTGATGAATGATGTAAGCACTCGTAATGAATAAAAAACTAAAAAAGTACTTTTTTATCTTTGTGTACAGCGTGTTTGTAAGTTAGTTAAACAAAACTAACCTTCAATTTTGAAAAGGGTAAATACCTTACAGAAATGTTCGATACTGCACTGAGTGCAGTTCGTCTTCAAGTTTTATGCCCGCCTAACACCGTTAGTTCCCGACGTTCCCTCTGGGCGGCATGCGCAAATGAGTTAATCCAACAGTCATCATGGAGTCGTAATAACGGTGCAGAGCGTGTCCAGTTTTGTTTATCGTTTCATGAATCAAATCCACTACTATACCTCAGCGACAATTGAGGACCACATATCGCAAGCCACCACCTCAAAGACAAATTTTTATAAAGTGGTACAATCATTTAATCGAAACTGGCTTCGATAAAACTTGGGTTTGCAGTGTAAAGTAACACGATTTACGGTCCCTTCTTTTTTGCCAAGTGAACTGTGATTGGCATATCGTACCTGGACGCGCTTGAACATTATCTAATGCCTTAATTGCAAGAGGATACGGACAGAACAAGGTGGTGCACCACCACATTATCATCCTGAAGCTGTCGCGTATCTCCGTAGGAATGTGCCGACTTGGACTGGTATTGGTAGAACATTATCCTGTCCACCACGATCACCCCAATGGACTTATATGTGTGAGGTTACATTAAAGACCGAGTGTTTGCTCCTCCGCTTCCGGGAAACGTCGATGAGCTGTGACAACGGGTAATACAAGCGTTACCACCATACATAAATACTTGCTTCATAGGATTTGAAACTGATTATAGATGGGACATTCGTCGTTTTACAAAAGGTAGTCACAGTGAACAATTGCAAATAAAACTTGAAGATACACCGCGGCCGGCCGTTGTGGCCGAGCGGTTTTAGGCGCTTCAGTCTGGAACCGTGCTGCTGCTACGGTCGCAGGTTCGAATACTGCCTCGGGCATGGAAGTGTGTGATATCCTTAGGTTAGTTAGGTTTAAGTAGTTCTAAGTCTAGGGGACTGATGACGTCAGATGTTAAGTCCTATAGTGCTCAGAGCCATCTGAGCCATTTTGATATACCGCGTTCACGCTTGTATCAAACATTTCTTTAAGTTATTTAGCTTTCTCGTAATTTAAGGCTAATTTTGTATAATTAAATTACAACCACCCTGTATCTCATGCTTCACGGAAATTCTCATGGAATCGGCACCACTTGCATCTTTCGGGAATCGAACCCGGGGCATCCACGTAGCGAACGAGCGTTCTACCACACGGTCATATTGCCCGTCGAAAAAAACTTTTTTGCTTTAGTGAATTAAAGATGTTTGGAAAACTTCGAAGTCTGTTTTATTGAGAATTTTTTCGAGTTTCATCAAACTGCTTCGGGGCGAATAATATTTCGGAACTTCGCGTACCATAAACATAAAAAATTACAGATATCAGATTGCTGTGTGGTCTCCTTGTGAGCCGGAGCGTGATTCGCCATTAGGTATGGATATGGCGTAAGTCTTGGCTGTAAAACACTAACACGAATAATCTCCAGCAGTATGGAACGACTGGAAGAAATTTGACCTGGTTGGAAAATAAGTATAGGTTCCGGAGAAACGTACCAACATGAGAACCAATACTGACCCTTCGACTTATCTCAGAAGACAGACTGACGAAATCGTTTTTGGGATTAGATAATGTTTTGACAATGTTGACTGGAATAAGATCGTTGAAATTCTGAAGCTATCTGGGACAAAATTCAGGAAACGGAAGCTTACCTAAAACTTGAACAGGAACCAGACTTCAGTTGTAAGAGTCGAAGGGTGTGAAAGAGAGTCAGAAGTTGTGAAGGGAATGAGGTTTGTAGCATGGCCCACACGTTATTCATCTGTATGTTGAATAAGCACTAAAGCAAATTAAGAAGAAATCTGGATCGGGAACTGAAACTCAGGGGGAAGGAATATTAGCTTTATTGTTCGCCGATGACATTGTAATTCTGTCACAGACGGTAAAGACTTTAAATGAGTTGAATGGAATGCATAGTGCCTTGTAAAAAGACCAACAAACATAAAAACATCAACAAACATAAAACTATCAGGTGATGCTGAAAGAATTAGATTAGAGGATGAATATCAAAGGATTGGAAGAGTTTTGCTGAAAGGGCAGCAGAGTAAAGGATGGCGCAGGAACAAAAAAGATGCAAAATGTAGACAGCCAGTAGCAATAAATGCTTTCATGAAAAAGTGATGTGTGTTATCGCGTAACACAAATTTAAATGTTAGGAAATCTTTTCAGAAAGCAACTAATTTGTTTGGGATATAGCCTTATATGGAAGTGTAGCTTTGACGGTTAACAGTTCAGACCACAAAAGAAAAAGTTTTTGGAAAGCTGTGCTGCAGAAGAATGTTGAAGGATAGATGAGTAGATAGGATAACTGATCGAAAGGTACCCAATCGAACTGGGGAGAAATTAGCTTTATGGCACAACTTGACTAAAGGAAAGGGATAGGTTGAGAGGATATATCTTTAAGCATTGGGTTTGTGCCTAAGTTCATAGCGCTTAATCACAAAATGGTTCAAATGGCTCTGAGCACTATGGGACTCAACTGCTGTGGTCATCAGTCCCCTAGAACTTAGAACTACTTAAACCTAACTAACCTAAGGACATCACACACATCCATGCCCGAGGCAGGATTCGAACCAGCGACCGTAGCAGTCGCACGGTTCCGGACTGCGCGCCTAGAACCGCGAGACCACCGCGGCCGGCAATATAATCACAATATACAAATATAAGAGAGACTATAATCATCAAAATCATATTCTCGTTCACTATTAACAACAGTCTGCAAGCGCTGTGGTAACTATTCCATTCGGTGATGGTTGAAATCACGTGGTTTTTTAGCGAAAAAATCGCCTAGTCATGTACGGAGTGCGATTTATCCCGAAAGGAAGTTTCTTGAAGGTTGTTCGAGGGAGCGGAAAATGTAAAAATCTGAGGGCACAAAATCAGGTTAAATAAGTTGGGTGCGGAATGACTTCCCAATTCAACTCCTGTACAGCGTCTTTAGTCAGTCTAGCAGAATGTGGCCGGGCGTTATCATGGAACAGCATTACTTCACGCAGTCTTCGTTGTCGTTGTTCTTGGACTGCGTCTGCAAGACCTCTCAGTTGTTGACAATAAATGTCAGCAGTGTTGGTTTACACCCCGGGGAAGCAATTCGTAATACATCACACCGTCGGTGTTCCACCAGATGCATAACATTCTTTTGTGGATGTGCTCAGGTCTTTGTACGGAGAGCTGCTGCTTTGTTTGGGGTCAACCAGTCCTTTCGTTTCCTTATGTTAGCAAAAAGACACCAGTTTTCGTCACCAGTAATGGTCGGTGTTGTTCACGAGCCAATTGACAACGAGCAAGCAGAAATGCACGTACTGCCACCTGCGGATTGTAGTAATTTCGGCTTACAGCATGCAGTACCCATACACCCGGTTGTTGAACGTTCCCCATTGTATGTAAATGTCGCACAATAGTAGAGTGATCAAAATCACATTTGCCAAATCTAGAGTACACTGACTTTGATCACTGTGGATCGATGCGTTTAAACGATCTTCATCAAACGCCGAAGGTCTTCCTGAACGTGCAGAGTCACAGATGTCAAAACGATCCTCCTTAAAACTAAAACAACGGTTTCTTGCTGTGCTCTGTCCAATGGCTGTATACCCCACATGACGCAAATGTTCGTGGCTGCCTCCGCTACTGTCACCTCTCTATTAAACTCAAACAGAAGAATATGTCGGAAACGTTCTGATTTGTCCACTTGGCACTCCAGTTTCTAGCGTCCACAGCTCTATTGATTCTCTCCAAATGACAAAATGACAATAAATTCAAATAGCAACAGTGACCTACAAATAAAAATTACAATCGATAAATAAACCCATAGGCGCTACAGTCTGGAACAGCGCGACCGCTACGGTCGCAGGTTCAAATCCTGCCAGTTGAGTCCCATAATGCTCAGAGCCATTCGAATCCTGCCTCGGGCATGGATGTGTGTGATGTCCTTAGGCTAGTTAGGTTTAAGTAGTTCTAAGTTCTAGGGGACTGATGACCTCAGAAGTTAAGTCCCATAGTGCTCAGAGCCAATAAACCCATAGGAACCGGAATACCAATATGCAAAACAAAAACGCTACGAACTTAAGCACCAACCTATTAAGTTGGCAATGGAGGCAAATCTGTGCGTGTGTGGGCAGAGGGGGGTCGGGGATTAGAGTAAAAATTGTGGAGGAAGCAGGTGCAAATAGATGCAGCATTTAATAGTTGTGCAGAGTTGAAGCAACACTTGACGGAATAAAAATAAACTAGCGCGGAAAACCACATCAAAGCAGTTCTCAGACTGACCACCACTGTCACTACCGAACGTAAAAGACGTAAAGTAATAGTCTGCTATGGGACCACATAACTTTTTTTTCAAGCGAAAGACGTCTCTAGAACGAAACAGAACAGTAACTTAAAAATCATACTAGTGTCTTAACGACTCCAGATGATATATTCCAGTAAAGTCCCCCTTGTCAGTGACGCCACATTTCACAGACAATGAACGCACTAAGAAACGCACGGAGAATTGTCTGTTGATTCCTGACTGTGTGGTGAACGCACCTTCAGGGAGGGCAGGGGGACGGAGATGAGGGTTGAGCTGTCTGCTGTTTGTGCGCGACGTCGCCTGTTTGTTTTGTTTCAGGGCGCAAAAACAACTGGGGTCATACGCGCCCAGTCGCCTGTTTGTCCCATGCGACCAAACATAGATAATATGCGAGTTTGTTTATCGTCTTTGTGTCACGTCTGCCCGTACAGATATTCAACTGCGATTCTCTTAAAGGTATGTATACTTGGCGGCTTCCACCAGACAAACGAATTAGATGCTTACAGCACAAGCAGGTTCGTAAACATTTGAGTAGCGCCGGAACAAAAACCGATAAATCTGCATTTGCTGTTAATACAGGAAGTAACAAATAGTTATCTCTAAATGGCTCCACAAGCTATAAAAAGAAGAAACTCACCATAAAACACTTGATGTCGCGTTGTGCTGAAAATTATTTTGTGGCAGCATGTATTTTAACTCCCGTATCTCCACCCTACAGCTCAAAAACGCGAATACAACAAAAGTGGATATATCGGGTTTTGTTCCGGCGCTCCTCATTTACACTTACGTACAAACCTGGAAGTAATCAATTCCGCACCGAACACTCTTTATGTACAACTGCCAAATTTTCGAAAAGTGCACTTTTTCTAGCTGTGATCCTGTAACATATTTATGTCAGGATCTACGTCTATATGCATATTCCACAAGCCACCGACGGTGCATGACGGAGGGTATCTTGTACCATTGCTAGCCGTTGCCTTTCCTATTCCATTCACAAAAAGAGCGAGGGGAAAAAAAGACTATCTATAAGACTTCGTACGAGCCCTAATTTTTTCCTCATCTTATCTTCGTGGTCCTTGCGTGAAATGTACGATGGAGCAATAGAATCGCTGTGCAGCCGGCTACGTTTTCTTCCCCCCAGGTACTGCCTGGTTAAGGGCCGAAACATAGATGTAAAGTAGATGCGTAGATCAGTTTCGTTAAAGCTCAGGAAGGTCACAGACTGTATCACAACGAGCACTGACACACACAGACGCCTTTATGAAACGTAAATGTATTATTATTAGTTAATATTTTAAATAAGCGAAGAACGTTTTTATTCTGCTTTCTGTGCAATCTACAGTGCTATTTAATGCTCTGGACATTAGCACTAAACGTGTGAGTGCTAATGAAAACCTTGGCTATAAAGTAACTGAGCAGTACATAGACCACAATGGCCAGTACTATTAAAATTATTAGAACATGTTGTGACAACTAAAAACATTATATGAATGCATGGTGTGTATGCTTTCGGACATGTCCGAAAGAACAGACAACACGTTTTCACTTAATTGATTCGCCTTGGTGGGCAATGAATCCACCACCGACAGTGTGGGTGCACAAATACGTTCGACCACCTGCGGGAATCTCGAAGCAGTGAGCATGCAGAACGTTCACGGGGACAGCGGATAGGTGGCAGTGAGAGTCGGCCGGGAAACATTCCGAGTTAGTCCGTACATTTACGATAAACAATGTGTCCGGGTGACACAGTGGTAACCGCAACTGCATGTTAAGCAGATCCTGGATTCGAGTCCTAGTCTGGCGCACATTTTCCACTTGTCGCCACTGTTTCCGCATAAAATCCCGAAGCAGATAGGATCAATAGTTTCTTCCCTTTCTCCACCTCCTACTTCAATTTACATGAAACAAAAAATATCTTCCTGACTGAGATTCGAACTAGAAGCTCGCGTTTATAACGAGAAGCCACATTCACTTGTTCGTGCACGTGTTGAAGACCATCTAGGAAGTTCAATATCTATTTCCTCAAACAACGAAAGTTTCTCCATGCAGGGGATAGCACCATCGCAGGAACGGACTCGATGAAGTACTGCGGCTTAAGCTGCCATAGGGATGTACATCAACTGAATTAAAGTCATTGAAACTCTTACGTCATACTGAATATCTTGGGGCAGTCTTGGAGCTGTGCTTGAATGGTTTAACTGATTAAGACGACTACTTGGGCTGAGCAAGATATGTAGGATGGAAATACGGTTTGTCACAAATTTTCAACGGTCACGACGTATTCGTTGCAACAGAAGTTCAACATCTCTCAACAAGATTCCACTGATATAATTTCACCTCTTAGCATCTTCAATTTCATCTCCATTGGCCCAGTGCATTTAACTCATTTCATGAAAATAATTTTGTTAAGAAAAGAGTTAACTATTTATTTAGGTGCTCTTTCTTCTTCCTCCTCTACCACTACATAGTGGCGTACGGTCCGCATTTAACTGCTCGTCTTAATCTGACGCTTGAGTCTCTGGAACTGAGCGAAAAAACGCCACATACGTCACGTGAATAATAATTCTTTGGTGAACTCGGTTCTCTGTAGCTTTGCGTTTAAGCTGCCTGTGTAATGAAAAACTTCCAGGTTTCTAGTTGGGTGGCAAAAAGTGTTGAAATAACGTAGCATTTCGACGGGTGTCACACTCAGCATGTTTAGGCCAAGCGTCGACGAATGTCAAGACTGTCATCCGGCATGAGGCCCGGGAACTTTCCATCGGAAGCAAACGCCGGAAGGTCTGCATTCACAAATCCGCCTGTGTGTTGTATCTGTGAAGCGCGGATGGAAAAACAGCACAGCGTTCTTTACATACGGACTTCAGAAACTAAATGACGTAAGTCTCTGTATGTTCATTTTTTCAGAGATGGTTGCGGGACGGCTGTTCGATACAGGATGTCAAATTACACACCGTTAAGCTGCCTAGTTTCCAAACTTATTTTATTTGGTTACCAGTTTCGGCGATTTACTACGCCGTCTTCAGGCCCCTGACCGACGTGTCGGCAGATGATGGTTGAAGGTACTGCTATAGCAAGCAGAAATCTACTAATACCAGTAGTGCTGGCCCCTGTTTTGCTAAGAGCCGAGGTTGAATCTTCCTAGCACGTCGGTCAGGGGCCTGAAGATGGCGTAGTAAATCAACAAAACTGGTAGCACAATTAAATGTTGGAAACTGTACGGCTGAAAGGTGTTTAATTTGACATTCTGTAAATTACACATGTCGTCCGGCGCTCAGACCGTTGCGCATTGCCAGAAGAGAGTACATGTTCGGGGTTTCCTGCAGACACAATTCTACTGTCGTACGGATAACATGTCTGTGGGAGTGAAATGGCGAGGCAGTTGGAAACGTAGTCCACCATCGTGAAATTCTAGTGCTATATGTACCAAATGGAATGCTGCGTCCAGCTGCAGTGAAATGGTGTTAACAATTTGACGAAGGCCACATGGACCACATGGGTGATGTTGATGGGGAAGTCTTTCGAGTTACATCTAACTGCTAGGGGCGAATGATATTTCGGACCTTCTTCTGTAGTGGTCAATCCCAGGATTGGTTTGCAACAGCTACAATGGCAGCTTGTCTCCATTCTGTGCGTCTTTCAGCTTTTCTCTTAATTTCTTTATAGGTGTTACATCCCACATCTTTCACGATTTGATCCATGTACCTCAGTCGTGGTCTTCCTCTTGGTCTTTTTCCCTCGACATATCCCTCTATGATTGTGTTCAGGAGTCCTTTATGTCTTAATATATGGCCTGTAAATTGCACTCTTCTTTTAACAATGAAACTACAGAAGCTTCTCTTCTCACCTGCTCTTTCCAGAACCACTTCGTTTGTGACCTTGTCGATCCATTTTATTTTGAGCATGCGTCTATAGCACCACATTTCAAAAGAATTTAGCTTCTGGTCTTCCTCTGTCCCGAGAGTCCATGTTTCACACCCATAGCATGCCACATTCCACACATATGATTTCAAAAATCTTTTCCTGATTTCAAGGCTGATGCTCTTAGATGTTAATATGTTTTTCTTCTTGTTAAAAGTAGCCTTTGCTTGAGCCATTCTACTTCTCACTTCTGCCTTGCTCCTTCCATCCCTGGTAATATTGCTGCCCAGATAAGTAAATTTATCAACTTGTTCAAGCAGTTCATTGCCTACATGAACTTGGACTTTCACTTGATCTTCTTTGTCGCATGCCATTACTTTTGTTTTTGCTTTATTAATTCTCATATTATATTCTTCACCCATAACTTTATCCATTCTATTCAGTAGGACTACAAGATCTTCACTTTCAGCCAGGACAGCTATATCATCGGCATATCTTATCATATCTATTCGTTGGCCATGAATTACTACACCTGTCTGTGAATTTTCCCTTACTTTTTTCAGCCCCTCTTCAATGTGTAGGTTAAAGATGACAGGGGATAGTGCGCAACCTTGTCGGACACATTTCCGTATCTACACCTCTTCTCGTTTTGTCCGTCCACGGGTAACTGCTGTCTCGTTTTTGTACAGGTTCCATATCATTTTTCTATCTTTATGGTCTATTCCTACTTTTTTGAGTACCTCAAACATCTTATCCCATTTAACATTATCAAAGGCTTTCTCTACATCTACGAAAGCTATGTATGTTTTCAGGTTCTTATCTAGTCGTTTCTCTATTATTAGTTTTAAAGCAAATATTGCTTCTCTAGTTCCTCTATCTTTCCGAAATCCAAACTGGTCTTCGGAGAGTGTAGCTTCGACTTTTTGTTCTATGCGTTTTAGGATAATTGAGGTTAATATTTTAGAGGCGTGAGTAACTAGGCTGAGCGTCCTTCACGTACCATAAATATAAAAAATTAAAAATACTTGTTTTACCCTGCTAAACGCCGATGACATATTAGGGATAGGAAAAACCGAAGGGTTAAAACCGATAGCCAGTATTTTAGTCCCGAATAACCGATATTTAGCAACAAACACATGGCGAAGAACTGGTAAAGCATTGTTGCGACACAGTGTTTGTTGCCGTGTGTCGCGACTAACGGTACGCGTGTACGTACAGTGTGCAGGCCTTGGCCCCATCCGATCTATATGGTAGTTTGTCGTTACCGCCGGGCATCCTTTGTACTGCAGAATGGCACCAACCCTAGTCTAGAAATAATTTTTACGACGCGACGTAGCAGTGATGTGCAATACTTAATGTGCTGTAAAAAATTAAAGATTTGACTGTCATTTATATGAAATAATAAAAGAAGAAGGAAATTATGGTAAGAGTAATAAATTAAAAACTTGACAACAATCATTCGTAGTATACAAAAAAAAAAAAAAAAAAAACAAAGTAGCTGATACACTGCCTGTGTCTACATATGTCTTTATATGCTTGTAGCCCTTGAAAACGGACAAATTGGTACGAAAAATAAAGTTCTTCGACGTCAATTTTTACCCTTTAAGCAGTGACTATTCGTAATGCCCAAATAGTTGTATGATACCCGACTGCAACATGATTTTTGAGCAGAGCTTCAAATAAAATACTGGCGATTTTTTGTAGTATTCAGCCACTTGTCTGTTTTCGAGTAATGCAGCGAACGGTGGACGGATTAAGAGATATTTTATTTGCCTATTTAATTTAATATTTTGACTCTATGTATCTCGGAAGTGAGTGAGTCAAAATTTTCAGCCTTTGTTCGATTTCTACATTTATTGCAGCAAATAATAAGCACAAATAAGCGAAAATCGGTTATTTCAGCAACCGGTCATTTTGAGCGGTTTTAAGAGTCAGCTTAAACTCGTGTCTGAAAAAAACCGATACAACGGAATGCCGGTTGTCTCGGCAATAACCGCCATCCGTATGTCATATGTCATACCCCTCATCACACCCTGCTTTCTAAACACCTAGTCTCAAGCCATACGCACGCAAATCCTTAACCGTCCAATTTACCACACCAGCCGAAATTCACCACGTGCTCGACTGTTAAGAGAATTCTATCAGATGAACCGATCCTTCCTCCATACCCGAGACCAGGGACACACACACACACACACACACACACACACACACACACACACACACACACACATATATATATATATATATATATATATATATATATATATATCTGTAACTACAATAACAGCCATACCTTCATTTAGGCAAAGGAACACCGTGAGTGGCGACGCATATGTATAAAACTCAACGCTGCTCTTCCGACAAACTCAACAAAGTATTGGAATGCATTCCATCGCCTTACTACTGTTAATCTTTAACCCCACCATGCTTCCTCCACAACAACCGACCATAAAAAGAAGCTCAGATAAGTCAATGCCTTTAGGTCGTACCTTCAACACATCCGTTGTTTTGAATGATCTGAACTTCGACCGTTGCGTCTAACTGGGTACCAATACAATCATCCTACTCTTTGCTCCCAGTTTTCACTACTTACGTACAACGCCACAAACCAAATTAAAAACATAGATTACAGAACGAGACATTAAGACAACTCTTCAGAACGTACAACACAGAGCGTATTGCCTATGCCCCTTGCAGTCACCCTTTTTCATTTCTGGAATTAAAATTTTGTAATATGGTGTCCAAGGAGAACTAGAAACTTTTTCATATAGCACAAACCAAAACTGGACTATCCAAAACGAAATTATGGATCGCCCACTACAGATCACACTGTGAGTTTAAGGTACAATTTTTCATAGTTTGTAGAAACTTTTATTATGTACTTATAATATCTAAAATTTATGTAATATCTAAAATAATCTAATTATTTAACTGTGAAAATTTAAATAATATGCTTGCAACATAGTTATGAAAATTTATTAGATAAGCAATATAAAAGTCAAATGTTGTTGGTCACACCGTATTTTCATACGAAATTTATTTTGTATGGAGTTTAGAAGTTGGTTGTCCCCTTTTGGTATACAAAGACAGACCTTTCATTTGGCACGCTACATGTGAGTTTAACTTCGCACCCAGGATTTTTGCCTCTAGATGTCGATTTCTACTTGTCAAAGCATGGTAAATAGTCTACACAACCATACCTGATATCCTCTACCAGTTTCAGTTCATTTCTATTATTTGCAGGCACATATACTGCGGTAGCGTCAGTTGAACGTGTGCCTTTCTTTTTTACAGAGTGTTTTCGAGCCCTAGTCCACGATTCTACAGTATCTTTGTTCACCAGAGGTGTTCTATCCAAGACATGATACAGAAATACGTTCTTCCAAAATACGAGAAACTCGTTTAACATCTAGAAAAAAAAATGCTTAAAATGCTGAAGACTAAGTAGTCACACTCAGCCACAATCTTTGCCCGATCGGCACTTTGTGCATGCCTTGGAAATTCAAACCTTGATCAACAGATAGCGCTGGAATGCAGACTCTCAGAAGAGAATGTCCACTTCAAGGTACATTATGGCCAGTGCCTTAAAACCTTTTCGTCCACTAGAGGGGACAAATACAGCGAAAGGGTTAAAGAAAGTCCCTTCTCATTCCCACAACCATTAGTAACGTTGTACAATGTCATCCTACATATTGGTTTCCACCCTAAGCCGTGGACGATGGCTATGATACTCCTGTTTCTTGCACCTAACATCTTCCAAGTGACATCTCCTCCTACCGACCTATTAGCCTTACTTCCATCTTCGGCAGATGAATTAATCCAAAGCAACATCCACAAATATTTAAAACAGCGGTTATCCTTTCCTAACGCGAATTATCGCCTCCGTCCAAAATACTCCACATTCACCTTCTTTTCCTACAACTCATCGAACGCTGTACCATTATCTTTGTGTCCCTCGGCCTTGAAAAACCTTTGACCGAGTATGGCTTTCTTTTCAAACCATGAACATATCCACTTCAGATCAATTATATCTTCCTTGTGGGTTCTTTACCGAGACACCAACCCTCTTATTCCACCTTCAATCATACCTAACCCTGAATCTTCCATCCATCCATACGAGTACCTCAAACATCGTTCCTGTCCCGACTCCCTTATCTCCACCACACAGTTTATACACCCCAGCAACCTGTCCCCATCAATTTGCTCCAGAACGCTGACCATACCGCCTACCTTGTCCCCCCACACAACCCATCAAAGATTCTCAACGATGCCTCCAGATCCGCCTCAATAAATTGTTTTTCTTGTGGAGCCTCTAGCACCTCAAAATTAACCCTGCCAAAACCTGAAAAGTAATCATAGGACGTCCTTGGGTCGTTTTAATCTCCCCAACTTTCACCACGCCATCCATAGCCACATCATCTAGCCGTCCACAATCGTATTATCTATTCCACTAATTCTCTGAAATATCGTGGACTAACGCTTAACCACAAACTACTAACACTAATCTTCTACCAATTAATACAATCTCCCCCCCCCCCCCCCCGTCAATCACATTCCTGGAATATCTTCATAAATTCTACACATTCTGCAAGATCGAAGATCGAAATCCCACGGTCTCCCCAATACTAGGAGCCTACGACATCTATAAAAATACATAGAATACCTCACACATAGTCTCCACCTTCCTCACGCAAACTTCGCTGGGCTCTTCTTTTTCACCGACCCATAAATCAGTCCTGATATTTACTCACCGTAACAGCTACAGCTTCAGTCCCAACATCCTTTCCTTAGATTAATGTTCCAGTACCTCTTACAGCTTCTTGATCCACATCGCTCCATCCTGTTCCAGCCCTTCCCCACACCACAAACTCTCCACTCACAGGAACAGCGAATTATCTCCCAGAACTGTCCAAGTACCCCTCATCTCCTGATACTTCTTTCTTACCTATTCCGCATTTACTGGGAACTGACCGAGAAGAACTTGCCATGCATCAGTATTATCACCACCACCCCCACCACCACCACCACACCAGTCACATCGTCGCAATTTGTATTTTTATAGCTAATCATGAAAAGAAATTATGTTTATTATGTTTAATCTTATTAATTTTAATATTTTTGACTAAGATGAAAATAGGGTGTGAGGGTATAAGTGCAGATATTTTTATATGTGGTTGTCTTTTCTCCGCATCTAACAGCCTTCCAACAAACACGTCACAAACTTTACTACCTGATGTCTTCTGCACGACTGTAACTGCACCACTAAGTGAACTACGAATGGCAGTAAAGACTAACCATTTTGCGTTCACGTGTGCAACCTTCAACACCTGACCTGCTGCCCACGGGAAAATAAGCATTAATGGCTTGCCCCCGCCACATGTACTTGGAGGTAATAATGAGCGCACGAACATACAACTTATAATAGCTATAATTATTAGTCGGAAAAAAACGTAAATACTGATGTAATGTTGTTCTCCACACCGTCTTCTGTCACCAATAGATATATCTGCGCCTATAATAGTTTATAATAACACTTTTAACATCGTCTTGGTAACAGCAGACGGACAGAGTGGCCGAACGATTCTAGGCGCTACAGTCTGGAACCGCGCAACCGCTACGGTCGCAGGTTCGAATCCTGCCTCGGGCATGGATGTGTGTGATCTCCTTAGATTAGTCAGGTTTAAGTAGTTTTAGGTTCTAGGGGACTGATGACGTCAGAAGATAAGTCCCATAGTGCTCAGAGCCATTTGAACCATTTTTTGGTAACAACAGCAGTATTCCAGCCCGCTCCTTCCCTCCCCCAACTATAATAAGGAAATAAAACGATAATAAAGAAAAAGATTTGCTCCAATAAATCTTCTGGTAGTAGCCTGACACAAACGGGGACTCGCCGCACATATTGACGCAGTCTTCTTATATAAAGACTAGTATCACTTTTAAATTTTGTGTAGTTTAGTTACAGTTTGCATTAAAATGCTGCGAGGCGAAACGGCCATTTGGATGCACTTTAATAACTTTGCTTACGGGTTGACCACACTTTATTACACTCCTGGCCATTAAAATTGCTACACCACGAAGATGACGTGCTACAGACGCGAAATTTAACCGACAGGAAGAAGATACTGTGATATGCAAACGATTAGCTTTTCAGAGCATTCACACATGGTTGGCGCAGGTGGCGACACCTACAACGTGCTGACACGAAGAAAGTTTCCAACCGATTTCTCATACATGAACAGCAGTTGACCGGCGTCGCCTGGTGAAACGTTGTTGTGATGCCTCGTGTAAGGAGGAGAAATGCATACCATCACGTTTCTGACTTTGATAAAGGTCGGCTTGTAGCCCATCGCAATTGTGGTTTATCGTATCGCGACATTGCTGCTAGCGTTGGTCGAGATCCAATGACTGTTAGCAGAATATGGAATCGGTGGGTTCAGGAGGGTAATACGGAACGCAGTGCTGGATCCCAACGGCCTCGTATCACTAGCAGTCGGGATGACGGGCATCTTACCCGCATGGCTGTAACGGATCGTGCAGCCACGTCTCGATCCCTGAGTCAACAAATGGAGGCGTTTGCAAGACATCAAACATCGACGACGTTTGCAGCAGCATGGACATAAGCTCGGAGACCATGGCTGCGATTACACTTGACGCTGCATCACCGACAGGGGCCAGGGGCACCTGCGATGGTGTACTCAACGACGAACCTGGGTGCACGAATGGTAAAACGTCATTTTTTCGGATGAATCCAGGTTATGTTTACAGCATCATGATGGTCGCATCCATGTTTGGCGACATCGCGGTGAACGCACATCGGAAGCGTGTCTTCGTCATCGCCATACTGGCGTATCACCCGGCGTGATGGAATGGGGTGCCATTGGTTACACATCTCGGTCACCACCTGTTCGCATTGACGGCACTTTGAACAGTGGACGTTACATTTCAGATCTGTTAAGACCAGTGGCTCTACCCTTCATTCGATCCCTGCGAAACCCTACATTTCAGCAGGATAATGCACGACCGCATGTTGCAGGCCTTTCTGGATACAGAAAATGTTCGACTGCTTCCCTGGCCAGTAAATTCTCCAGATCTCTCACCAATTGAAAACGTCTGGTCAATGGTGGCCTAGCAACTGGCTCGTGACAATACGCCAGTCACTACTCTTGATGTAGTATCGTGTTGAAGCTGCATGGGCAGCTGTACCTGTACACGCCATCCAAGCTCAGTGCCCAGGCGTATCATGGCCGTTATTACGGCCAGAGGTGGTTGTTCAGGGTACTGATTTCTCAAGAACTATGCACCCAAATTGTGTGAAAAAGTAATCATATGTCAGTTCTATTATATTTGTCCTTTGAATACCCGTTTATGACCTGCATTTATTCTTGGTGTAACAATTTTAATGGTCAGTGATGTATTTCCTGAAAGAACTTACGCGTTTCGACATTCCGTCATTGTCAATGGTAGTATTATGACAATGACAAAATTGTTAATCAGTCACACTCTAGCTCCTCAACATTGAGGATGCTGACGAGATACAATGTATATAATGCAGTATTTAATGTGACTGACATATCACTGCCTTTGAAAACGACGAAATATCGAAACGCGTAAGATGATTTTGGAAATGGCCAAAGTATGGCCAAGACACAGGAAAAGTTATATAGTTTAGTATCGTACTACTTGCTGATTATACGTCTACTTGTAAACAGTTTCTTCCTAATTTTCATGGGGTTATTAAAAATAGCTCCTCAGTTGAGGTCCGTTTAGCTACTGAAGACTTTGCGCGAATATTTGACTGAAATAAACTTTCATCACATGCCTCAGGCAACAATAAGGATTGTTCGCAGAAGACAAGGACCGCTCTCTTTCCCAGTTTTACTGCTCTTTCTTGTTTCTGTTGCACCTCTAGACATACATTCTGCTGTCTCAGAAACTTTCCAAGTGGCTCTTGTAGGAATTTCAGGCTGCTGTGGACGCGTGCTCGTCGGCGGTCTACAGCACTAACGATCAAAAGAAAATTCCTCTGGCTGCGGCGCAACATTCTTCGCGTGTGCTACTGAAATCAGTGCGTCTTGTGAACAGATTGCATTCGTATGGGTTTCAGAGGCACTGCGGCAACTACCAGAACACCCTGAATCCGTCTCATCACACGTTCTTCCTCAGAAGCTAACCGAGCGGGGTGGCGCAGTGGTTAGACACTGGACTCGCATTCGGGAGGACGACGGTTCAATCCCGCGTCCGGCCATCCTGATTTAGGTTTTCCGTGATTTCCCTAAATCGCTCCAGGCAAATGCCGGGATGGTTCCTCTGAAAGGGCACGGCCGACTTCCTTCCCCATCCTTCCCTAATCCGATGAGACCGATGACCACGCTGTCTGGTCTCCTTCCCCAAACCAACCAACCAACCAACCAACCTCAGAAGCTGCGTACCATATACTGGAGTTGCCCAGTTTACAGCTTTCATACAGTCTATTTTTTTTAAAGAAAAGCTGCTCTTCGTTTTTCGAACTATACTTAAGTTATAAAAGTGATGGGACAGCGATTGCACATATACAGATGTCGGTAGTGTCGTGTGCACGAGGTATAAAACGGCAGTGCATTCGTGGAGCTGTCATTCGTACTCAGGTGTTTCATGTGAAAGGTTTTCCAATGTGGTTATGGCATCACGACGGGAATCGACAGACTATGAACGCGGAATGGTAATTGGAACTAGACGCATAGGACATTCCAGTTCGGAAATCGTTAGGGAATTCAATATTCCGAGATCCACAGTGTCAAGAATGTGCCGAAAATACCAAATTTCAGCCATTACTTCTCAGTACGGACAACGCAGTGACCGATGGCCCTCACTAGCGATCGAGAACACTGGCGTTTGTATAGAGTTGTCAGTGCTAACAGACAAGCAATACTATGGGCTATGGCAAAGACGACCGACACTGCCTTTACTAACAGCACGACATCGCCTGCATTGCCTCTCCTGGACTCGTGAACATATCGGTTGGGCCCTAGGCGACTGAAAAATCGTGGCCTGGTGAGATGAGTCCCGATTTCAGTTGGCAACACTTGATGGTAGGGTTCAAGTGGGGCGCTGACACACGAAGCCATGGGCCCAAGTTTTCGACAAGTCACTGTGCAAGCTGGTGATGGCTCCATAATGGTGCGCCTGTGTTTGCATGGAACAGACTGTGTCCTCTCTCTGATCTAACTCGACAGATCATTGACCGGGAATGTTTATGTTAGGCTACTTTGAGACCATTGCAGCCATTCATGGACTTCACTTTTGTGAATGATAATGCGCCATGTCACTAGGCCACAACGGTTCGCGACTGGTTTTAAGAGCTTTCTGGACAATTCGAGCGAATGAATCCTAGCGATCATTTATGGAACATAATCGAGAGGTAAATTCTGGCACATCATCTTGCACCGGCAACACTCTAGAAATTATAGACGGCTACAGAGGCAGCATGGATCGATACTCCTGCAGAAGACTTCCAGCGACTTATTGAGTCCATGCCACGTTGAGTTGCTACACTACACCGAGCAAAAGGAGGTCCGACACGATGTTAGGAAGTATGCCATGACTAATGTCACTTCTGTGTATACTTCAAAGTAGTTACTGTTGCCGTTGTGGTCTTCAGTCCGATGATTGAAGTTATGGAGTTCTCCGCCCTAGTCCAGTCTGTGTAAGCCGCCTCTTCTCTGCGTAACTAGTGAAACCTACATCCGCCGGAACCTACGTACTGTAGTCAAGACTTGGTCTGTCTCTGCAGTGGTTACCGCCGCCCAGACCCCTCCCCCAATCCCTCCCCCCCCCCCACCCCCCCCCACCCTCGACACACACAAAGGTGGACAAAAATATGGAGACACAAAACCACAGCATAGTACCATTCATAATACTGTCTGGGAGAACAATTGGCTTCTATTCGTCTCGGAATGGATAAACACTGGTCCTGTATAGTTTTCAAGGAAATCTTATACCGTTCCTCCAGCAAAATATCGTCAAGATCGGGCAATGACTATGGTGGTGTATAGAGATCACGTACCCTTCTCTTCAAAGTAAACCACAAAGGTTCAGTATTGTGATCCGGCGACTTTGGTGGGCAGCGGAGATACATTTCATACTGCTGCTTACAAACCAGTTCTGGACGATACGAGCTGTATGAACAGCGGCCTGTCCTCCTGGAACACAGCATCACCATTGGGGAACAAACGCTGTACCACGGGATGGACCTCATCAGCCAAAATGGCTTGCATCTGCATTTATGAATGAACATACACCCGACACTGATGTAACATTGGCGGTAATGCGACCGTGCAGAAAACATATGAGGCCCGTGGATTACGACGATGTGGCTGCCCAAATCATCACCGAACACCCGCCATGTTTCATTCTTGACAGCAAGGAGAATGAATCGTAGACTTGGGACGTAGTATGCCACACGTAAGCTCGGCCGGAAGTTGGAAACAATGTGAAACAAGACTCATCCAATCAAGTGACTTTCTTCCATTGCTCCATAGTGCAGGTTTTATGCCTTCCGCACCACGTTTTCCTTTTGCGGGCATTTGTTATCATCTATGTGTGATTTTGGAATTCCACCTCGCCAAACAATTCCCAGCTTATGGAGCTCCGTTCGTGGTTTTCTTTTTATTTTTTTATGATAAGGTGTGCGAATGTGACAAGACTTAATTCACGATGTCACATTGCGGATGGTGTTTTTCCACTTTCCCTGTAAGCGGCATAAATCTTTGATACGGTGCTTCTTGAAACACCGATACTTCGGGTGTCTCGGTTACGGAAGCACCCACCAATATGCCTACAATCGAATTCACTAAGCTCCGAAACAATGTACTCACAGCTACACAGGATACCGTTCTGACCACGAATGACACATTCACCGTATTGAGGACATGAATAGATGCCGTTCGTGGTCAAACAGCGTAATCTGGAGGCTTGGCTTGCATCTGCATTTATGAATGAAAATACACCCGACACTGATGTAACATTCTACAATATTTATTATTTATTTCAGAAACTGGTTTTGGTTGTTACGTTCTCATCAGGTACAAAAATAGATAAGCGGTACAATGAAATTTTATAGGATCAAAGATTTTAAACTAGTGCACCTACAGAGTTTCTCCATTTCCAGAGATGAAAAATGCTCACGTTGGGTTGAAGAATAAAACTATAGGGATTATTTTACTGTAAATGTGCTGCAGGATTATTTACGAGGGTAATCCCAAAAGTAAGGTCTCCAATTTTTTTTTTGTAAGTACAGAACTCTGTTTGTGTGGCAGTTGGTCACACTGTTATGAAGAGTGCTTCACGCGCTGTGTGTAAACATGCGCACGCCGCGCTGAGGCGCTCAGTCTTGGCTTGGCAGCCGGCGAATGGAGCTCCCGTTGGATGTTACCGCCAAGCGCGAATTGCGCGCAGTTATTCGGTTTTTGAACGCAAAGGGCACTGCGCCGATTGAAATCCATCGCCAATTGACGGAAGTGTATGGTGAGTCGTGCATGGATGTCAAAAATGTTCGTAAGTGATTTAGAGAGTTTGCAGCTGGTCATGACAACAGTTTTTTGGGATCGGAAAGGGGTATCGTTGGTCGACTTTATACCCACTGGGGCCACAATTAACGCTAACAGGTACTGTGAGACTCTGAAAAAACTTAAACAGGCAATTCAGAACCGGAGAAGAGGAATGTTGAGCAAGGACGTACACATTCTCCATCACAACGCTCGCCCACACATCGCTCGGGAAACTGTTGCTCTCCTGCAACAGTTTCAGTGGAACATAATCTTCCACCCACCTTATACTCCTGATTTCGCGCCCAGTGACTATCACCTGCTCCCTAGGTTAAAAGAACATTTGGTCGGAAAGCGATTCAGCTCCGACGACGAGGTGAAAGAAGAGGTTCATAACTTTCTGAACAGCATGGCGGCGAACTGGTATGACATGGGCATACAAAAACTGCCACAGCGTCTACAAAAATGCATCGACAGAAATGGTGATTATGTCGAAAAATAGCTAACTGTTCGAGCTGTAAAATGATGTAAGCCATTGTAGAAATAAACAGGTCTATGTACTTATAAAAGAATAGGAGACCTTACTTTTGGGATTATCCTCGTATCAAGGGGAGGACACGACATTTGGATCACAGAGTTACTTCAGACTTTGTACACCTTCAGTAGGCCATTAAAACAACATAATGTGCAAGTAGGAAGGCGCACTACTCTGGCAATTCCGAGAAAATCGCCAGGGAAGTCTTAAGCGTCTATTATGTGGCTTATGTATCTGTGTGTAGTTGCCAGACGTTAGAGTTCAAGGTGGTGAAGTGATTAGCGTCCGGCTTCGTTAGGCGAACACTTATGAGATGACAGTTCGATTCCCACTCATTATAAATTTATTTTTTCCTCATTGGTAATATTGTTTAATTTATATGACATTTGATAGATAATATAATTAAAAAACCACGCGTATTTGCATGAAGTTACTATTTATGTTTTTCATGTGTGTATGAGAAATATTATACTGCAACTGTGATGTCGAGAACACATCCGACGAGTAACTGTACATTACTCTTTGTGCTCTGACACACTGTGACTTATTATATTACTAATTGTGAATAACGCCGTTCGCACCATTATTTATCGAGGTCTGACCTGTGCTTTCCAAGCCTGTCCTTCGTCCCTGAAAATTTCATTCCAAAAAGTAAATCGTCAAACAGCATATGAAATTCACTACAACTGCAACAAAACGCACGTGGTTGTTTTCCCTCATGTTACCTCTCAAATGCCACATAAATTAAATAATGTGCCTAGTGGTGAAAGAAATATAGGTTAAAAAAATTGATAGCAGAAATCGAACCGTCGCAGCGTCCACGACTCTCTGGCAAAGCAGGAACGCTAACCGCTTGACCGCAATGACTTCTTACGAGCATCAGCTTCGCACAGATACGTCAATTACATAACAGACGCGTAACACTTCTGTTGTGATTTTCGGAATTTCCAGGGTTGTTCACGTTACTGCTTGCACACTATGTACACCGTTAGCGGGCTATTGAAACAACAAAGTTTCAAGTAAATCCGTGATCTCAGCGTCGTAGTCTTCCCTTGTAAGATAAAATATGTTATCCAGTAACTAAAGAACTATATGCAAATTACAACAGACGTTCGTAGATGAAAACGAAAAGAACATAAACTTTTGTGACATGTTCCAAAGGTGTGTCTGAACAAAATAATCTTGTCTTCAGTAGGTCCCAAATTACAAACAGATAAGATATACTAGAGATATTAAGCAGGTAAGTGAAGCAGCTGTGATTATACAAAGTAACTTTTTAACAAAACAAGAGAAAATACAGTAACTGAAATAAAGGAAAACTGAGCATGTGAATAAGAGAATAATTTACAATATGGCCTTGATAGGATCATGAGTAGTATCTGCAGTTAGAAATGGCGAGTAAGGGAATTGGGTCTGGTAATTCAGTATTAAGCTTGGGCTGATGGACCGATATTTATTGATTTCCATTACTTCAAGGTAGTTTATTTTCCTTCCTGTCCGCAGCTCGTGGTCGTGCGGTAGCGTTCTCGCTTCCCGCGCCCGGGTTCCCGGGTTCGATTCCCGGCGGGGTCAGGGATTTTCTCTGCCTCGTGATGACTGGGTGCTGTGTGATGTCCTTAGGTTAGTTAGGTTTAAGTAGTTCTAAGTTCTAGGGGACTGATGACCATAGCTGCTAAGTCCCATAGTGCTCAGAGCCATTTGAACCATTTTTTTTTCCTTCCTTTACGGTTATGATGTAATACTTCATATTTCACCTTCTATGGCCGTCTTTAAGCAGGTGGCATACGAAAGTAGAACCTCGATTTCTAAGTTTCCAGCTCCTGTGGTGAGGTGTGTGTTTTCATTCATCATGTGTATAATATTCTACCGAGAACCGACGAAACAGTCAAGAAATACAATCTGCATTTACATTAAAGCATTAATTTGTCGCGGTGTTTTTATATTTTTGTCGAACTCTTTGTCTCATAAGGTACGACTATATCATAACTATGAGGCCGGATGCCCTTCTTATTATCACAATGATCAGTTTATAAGAAGATGAGAAACGTAGCATAGTTTTGAATTGGCCGCCACTGCTCCACAGACATTGAGATACCTCATTGAAAGCGTCCACAGGAGAGCTCGAGCCGCCATAGTGGCGACGTGCGGACGCACCATCCATTTGAACCTGCTTACTGTAATTTGGTCATATTTCTATGTTAGAACTCATATTCTACGATTATTCGTAGTACAGTTTGTTCCGATGTAACCACAAGTGCCGGAACGAAGATGAAGAACGCAAGAGAAAGGAAGGCAGTGAAACAATATCGACCAATGGTGCACTGATTAGGACCGCAGCGGCCTCTACAAGAGGTCAGCCTCGGCCGCTCAGTATTCGCAGAGTATTAGCATAGTTATGGGCCGATACTTAAAAAAAAAAAAAAAAAAAAAAAAAAAAAAAAAAAAAAATGGTTCAAATGGCTCTGAGCACTATGGGACTTAACATCTATGGTCATCAGTCCCCTAGAACTTAGAACTACTTAAACCTAACTAACCTAAGGACATCACACAGCACCCAGTCATCACGAGGCAGAGAAAATCCCTGGCCCCGCCGGGAATCGAACCCGGGCGCGGGAAGCGAGAACGCTACCGCACGACCACGAGCTGCGGACGGACCGGTACTCACACAACTGTTATTAGTGATCCGTATCAGTTGCTTGTTTGGACATTGTCTATAGCGAAGAACATTATTGTTTGCATGTCGGCCATCGTATGCGACGCTTGTTGTAAATATAAGTTAAATATTGTCATACTTCTTATTTGTAATAAAATCTATTAATGTGAGTTTGCTTGAATTATTGTATAGCACTCCGAGAACGCAGCATCCCTTAGGCACCCTATACGAGACGAGTGGGCAGGACCCAGGATTCAACGGAAATACATATGAAAAAATGTAAATGTCGTGTGACTAGGGCCTCCCGTCGGGTAGACCGTTCGCCGGGAGCAAGTCTTTCGATTTGACGCCACTTCGGCGACTTGCGCGTCGATGGGGATGAAATGATGATGTTTTATGACAACACAACACACAGTCCCTAGTCCCTGAGCGGAGAAAATCTCCGACCTAGCCGAGAATCGAACCCGAGCCCTTAGGATTGGTATTCTGTCGCGGTGACCACTTTTTTTTTTTAATTTCATTTTGTTCGTTTTCGTTCGTTGCAACTGCTCGGGGCGGACGTCGCAAGACACCCGTTTCAGTTCGTCATTGATCCATTAACACAGTTTTTTTATTACAGAGGGTAGCTAGTCCTCTGACCGAACACGCTGAGCTACCGTGCCGGCTTACCACTCAGCTACCGGGGGCGGACGACATATTAAGTAATCATTACGGACTTGACGAGCACATAACTGTTTACTAGTGTTTATCGCGGATATTTCCGTACAGTGTGATGAAAGAGATTAACCGTTGTGGCATTTACAGCGGTAGCAGTGCTCAAGACTTCTGCAGTTACGGCCCTTGTTTGCACCGTCTCCGTCGTCTTATGTTTTCATAGCACTTCTGTCTGAAATGAAGACTGTAATCACCAATTACACTGCTCCGCTTTCGCACCACCGCAGATCAAGTCACTAATCCGAAGGGGAAGAAACAAAAACAAAACCGACAATACAGTTCAACGTAAAATTAATACCGATAAATTATTTGCGTTATTTTGTGAAATAAATAATATTTCCTTGCCGATATTCTTGCAACAAACTCTGACTACAACAACAATTAAATTTCATACTTTAATATATGAGTGCTATTTTCGTTTACCTTGACTCAGTTACAAGACTCATGGGATGCTCTTACCTGTAACAAAACAATGTCATTTTAATAACAAAGCATTAATTAGGTAAAAAAAATACAGAAACATCAAGCTTATTAATAGGACTAAAACGTTTTTGATGCGAAATCTCGACTGAGATTTTATAAATATTCTTATATTTATGTGGCTACTCACACTGTGAAGAAAAATATGAAATCCTTAATATCAGCAGTACGAAAGGAGAGGGAAAACTTACTATGCTGACCAAAAGTGCTTTAGTTTTTATATGTAGTACAAGTCCTACGGCGCGTAACCGTCTCAGAAATAACGACTATTGTTTAAGGTCGGGGAATTTATTGTCTTGAGTCTTGAAACAATATACAGCGTAGTTAACTCTCTATTGCTTGATGTTGCCATTTGGCGACAAACCGCAAATTTGTGGATAATGTTACGTAAACCACTCGTGTATACTTTATGTTTCGTCTGGTAACTTTCACACACTGTCTGAATCGAGCTAGACTATGTTTAGAATCATGCTGTTGTCAGGAACAATTTCAAATCGATAATCTTTGCTGAAGGTCGAGTGCACGTAAACACAAGAAGAGTGAACTGTTCCTGCCACTTGTTACATCACATCTGATAACGTTTTTAAGGATGTAAAATAACACGCAATGACACTACACAGTATGTTTTTGTGTCTCTGTAACCGAAGTATTAATAATTAATCAATATTTTAAAATGTTAATTAAATCCACATTTCTACGATCAACATGTTACATAACATTTCGTGTATCAGACCATAACCCCAGATATTTTTTTCATCGAAATTGGTTTCCTGAAAAATAATGATGCAATAGAGTGCTACGTTTCATGAACTGCATCGAACTGAGTAAGGTCTACGACTATATTCAGAAACTGATGAAGTAACACTTTTTCAGCTTCGGTCACCTTTTTATTCCAGTATGAGTAAATTATAGCACCTGACATTACAATTGTAAGAAATAAACTGGAGGAAGTTGATAAAGTGTGTTATTTAGGCAACTGAATAACAGATATTCAGCATGGATATCATTGGGAAAAAAATTTCAATAGTAAAACGTACTCTCAATGCAAGATGGCGACTATTAGTCAAGAAAAGTCCTTTAGTATTGACAAGAAAACATTTCTTTGGTGATGTCAGCTTGCAGTGTGTACGGATGTGAACGCTAAACATAGTCTAAACAAACAGACAGGGCTAAGAAGCAACAGAAATGTGACCTCACGGAAGGCAAAAGAACATCACCGAAACAGAAAGACAATGCAATGAAGATGTTCTGAAAGAATTCAATGAATACAGAAACCTAACACCAACTATTCAAGAAAGAAAAGGAACCTATCTGAAGGTTTCTTTGGACACAGTAAGAGTAAACTAATACACTGGAAGGAAAAATGTGGGAAAAATAGGGGAGACAAAGGAAAAACATTATAGGTGTATGAGAGGTAATAAAATGTCAGAATTATCAAGAAGTAATGAGGATAGTACAAGATGGGGAAAAGTGGCTCCAACAACAAGGCATAGCCTTTAGAAGTTGAGAATGATAAGTGCTGTTGGAAGATTTGTAGACACATAGAAAACTAGCAGAGAAACCTGATGTTACCCAGGTATTTATTTTTCCTTTCATTATTTTGTGGGGGTTGTCAGAGAGAAAAAATTTCTGAAAGGTTTGAAATTATGTGTCAAGTTTGTTCCTAGTTGGTACGCATGCTGGTGTAAGCTATCGCCAGCACACTGGTCGGGAAAGATGCAGCGTGAATATCGATTAGGAGACGATGGATCACACGCCTGTCGCGAGAGAGGCTTGAGACACACCCACAAGCACACACCACCGACGCCCTCTCAGCAGCATGTACAGGGTGCGTCGAAAAAATGTATACACACTTTGAACTGTCATAGACAATTTATTTTATGTTCTACAAGGTTAAATATCTGTGAGAGAGTAATGATATGTTTCTTCAACAGGTGGCAGCAGTGGCTAGGAAGTAACTGCAACATGGCGGACGTGAGTTTGAGCTTTGAAGCGCGGAAGCAGATAATTAAGTGGTACTGGAAGTTTGAAAATGTAGCTGAGGTTCCAAGACAGTGGAGAAGTGAGTATGGTACAGAACCACCTTCAAGATTAACAATTACACGTCTACGAGACAAATTCGAAGTTCATGGAACAGTGTGTGATGTGCATAAAGGTCGATCAGGGCGACCTCGTACAGCGAGAAGTGATGATTCCACAACTGCGGTCTTGGAACTGTTTCAGCGTTCGTCTCAAAAATCTTCAAGGAAAACGGCACGTGAGAGTAATGTAAGTGTTAGTAGTGTGCTACGCGTTGTGAAGAAGGGCAAGTTTCGTGTGTACATTCCAAGGCTGGTGCAACAGCAAAGTGACGACGATCCAGATCGAAGGTTAGAATTTTGTGAATGGGTTCACGAGATGGTGAGACGTGAACCGGGATTTATGGGTAGCATAATTTGGTCGGATGAAGCCCAATTCAAACTCAATGGAACTGTAAATAGGCACAATTGTATGTACTGGGCTGAAGATGATCCTCACATTACAGTTGAAAAGGCTGTGAATTTGCCTGGTGTAAATGTCTGCAAGGGGACTCATTGGGCCTTTTCTCTTTCATGTTTCTTTACGTACTACACGAATATGTATTAAAACTTGGGGGTTCCTATTAAAAAAAAAAAACGCAGTTGATATCCGTTTGATCTATGGCAGCGCCATCTAGCGGGCCAACCATAGCGCCATCTGGTTTCCCCCTTCAAGCTAGACGAGTATAGTCCTTTGTAGTTTTTTCGTTTGATGCTTATTTCGTAAGATATTTGGCCCGGTCACTATCAGTGGACCACCCTGTATATTTGTATCCATTTGACTTAGCGCGTCGACTCCAAGAAGGTATGTTCCGCCACGTAAGAGAGGGTACTGTAAGTATCTTCCCCCTTGGGTGATCGACCAGGAATCCTAGTGTGTACTTCTTTGTCCGCAGCTCGTGGTCGTGCGGTAGCGTTCTCGCTTCCCATGCCCGGGTTCCCGGGTTCGATTCCCGGCGGGGTCAGGGATTTTCTCTGCCTCGTGATGACTGGGTGTTGTGTGCTGTCCTTAGGTTAGTTAGGTTTAAGTAGTTCTAAGTTCTAGGGGACTGATGACCATAGATGTTAAGTCCCATAGTGCTCAGAGCCATTCGAACCATTTTTTTTTTTTTTGTACTTCTTTCCTGCTGTCGCGTCCGCCAAGTTTAGACGTCTCTCCTCCATTTATCTCGATGTGTGTGTGTGTGGTGCACAGCCGCTTGGGCGAAACTGGTCCGCCTCCCTTCACCGGCAGTCGATCATCGAAATAAAAACATGAGGGATACCACACGCAGGGAAACTGTGGAATACGGATGATGCGATATCAGATACTGTCCTCGCTGGACAGACAGCTATTTGTTGAATCCAGTTAACGAGCGCTCCCATTACTGCCACCGTAGTCTCGTATAGGTGACCAAGAGCGCGGTATTAAATCTTCGAAATTACGTTTCGTGACAAGTGAGTTACGCTCCATATTATTGCACTAAAGCTATTATCCGGCCCTGTCACGGATCAGCGGCGGTAGTTGCAACGGGCGGTCATTTGCTGATGTGCTTCCGTTTCACGCGTCCCAGTGTGATAATTGTTTTAGCGATTTTAATTCTTTTTGATTCGGTGGACCTTTGCAAAATAGAACACGAGCCAGCTATTTAAAAGGCTTCGTTAGGTGGAACACCAGTTTCCGTGTTGCGCAATATTCGAATGGCGGCCGCATCCACGCAGGAAACGACTGAGTTTTAGTGATATTGGTCTCTGCAACGTAAAACTGTTTAAAATTGAAAAATGATTCAGACGTATTCTGCGAAATGTCACGAAAAACAGTTAGGGTATGGCCAGAAAGAGCGGTCGCAGAAGAACATCTAAATTTAGAAGTGTATGTAAGTGTGTGTAAACCACTGGATCGGTTTCAACTAAACTTGACACACATATCACTTACTGTCTGGTAAGAACCACTGTGTGGGTAAAAACCACATACCTCTCAAAGGGGTGGGGGTGAAAAATAAGCGTAGCGGAAACAAACTGACTCTATTCTTCCAGTATTTGAGAATGAGAGCATTTAGTGACGTGCAACAAACTTTACACAAAATTTCAAACCTTTACGAGACATTTCCTCGCTCACTCCACCACAAAATGATGACAGGAAAAAAAAGTTTGTCGCTTACAACATTTTCGCCGTTCATGCAGCAAAACTACCACATCATGCACCACCTTTACACTTACTATTTATTTACTAATAACTCCTTTCCCAACGCATTTCGCAGACAGTATTCACATATACTCCTGGATGTAGTGCACAATTACATCACTGTACGACTCACAGTTCAGCAGATCTCACAAATATTGAGCTGCAAGGAAACTGTACTGGAGAGCGAAACTCGCTCGAGATACAGGTGAGACTGATATTAGTCTTGACTACCGTATATATTAATTTTATTCTGCCTTACGCGTTTCAGCCTTAAGCAGTTCTCAAAGGCTCAAAATGTAAATGTAAATGTAAAACCTAAACTGAATTTGTCGAACATATATATAGAGTGTCTGATCTCCTATACGTGATGACGTTAGAGTGCCTACTGACTCAGTTTAGCAGGAAAACTTCTGTGAAGTCTGGAAGGTAGAGATGAGGTACTGGCGGAACTAAAGCTTTGAGGACGGATCGTGGGTCATTCTTGGGTAGCTCCGTCGATACAGCACTTGCCGGCGAAAAGAATTGGTCCCGAGTTCGAGTCTCGGCCGGCACACAGTTATAATCTACCAGGAAGTTTCATTATAAACGTAGGTCTACCTTTCTTCAACGTATTTCCTGCCATAAATCACTATCTGCTCACGTTATCCTACATTTCTTCAGAGCACAAACTCGTCTTTAACCGCCAGAATAAAACATGCATTGTAGCACTGTAGCCACTTTCAGAAAGTTTGAGACATCCGACCGCAGGACTGAAAATGTACAACGCTAACAGTCAACACACCGCCTCCAACCTGCCCCTAGGAACTCCTGCCAATAATCTCCACCAGAAACAAAACAGGGTGTAAGTTCTAAGTCCTTACGGATAAGAAACCACTACACTTCCTTTCTCCACGTTAACAAATGTAATTTATTGGCTTCAATTAGACCTCATCATGCCCATCGCTTTCGTAAGACTCTACCTCGAGCTAGCTACTAGCTTCTGCTTCCGAGCAGGCGCATGATTTTTTTGCCGAAAAATTTTCTGGGTGTCTACTTCATTGTAGTTTACATTCCAAACACACCTAATACTCCGTTATCGAGTTACAAGGCTATTTTTGAAAATTTGTCTCTCTCATAAAACCTTCACAGCGGGAAAAAAATAGTCGACCTCGCGGTCAATGTGGCAGCATGTAATTTCAGTGATGGCCAAACAGGCATTATGGAAATTATGAACGTGCTCGAACTTGAGATCGTACCAATCTACATCTACGTGATTACTTTGCTATTCACAGTAAAGTGCCTGGCAGAGGGTTAAGTGAACCACCTTCAAGCTGTCTCTCTACCGTTTCACTCTCGAACGGCGCGCGGGAAAAACTAGCACTTAAATTTTCCTGTGCGAGCCGTGATTTCGCTTATTTTATCGTGATGATCATTTCTCCCTATATAGGTGAGTGCCAACAGAATGTTTTCGCAATCGCAGGAGAAACCTGGTGATTGAAATTTCATGAAAAGATCCCGTCGCAACGAAAAACGCCCTTGTTTTAATGATTGCCACTCCAATTCACGTAGCATGTCTTTGGCACTATTTCCCCTACTTCGCGATAATACAAAACGAGCTGCCCTTCTTTGTACTTTTTCGATGTTATCCGTCAGTCCCATCTGATGCGGATCATACACCGCACATCAATACTCCGGGAAAGGGCGGACAAGTGTGGTGTAAGCAGTCTCTTCAGTAGACCTCTTGGACCTTCTAATTGTTCTGCCAATGAATCGTAGTGTTTCGTTGGCTCTACCCACAACATTATCAATGTGATCGTTCCAATTTAGGCTGTTTGTAATGGTAATCCCTAAGTGTTTAGTTGATTTTACAATCTCTTACAACTATTGGACAAAAGCGGACGAAAGTGAGCAAACGGATGAGAGAAGCTGCCAAGGAGTTCCGCAGGACCACCACGGTTACGAGGAAGATCGAGGAGGACCTCCTTCTGGATCTGGAAGAATTGCTATATGGTCTAGGGGTCGCTGTCAAAGAGGTATGTTTAAATGAACTACAAGAAATGTAACACAAAACTTTTAACGCGTTTTTCTGGTTCAAAATGGTTCAAATGGCTCTGGGCACTATGGGACTTAACTTCTGAGGTCATCAATCCCCTAGAACTTAGAACTACTTCAACCTAACTAACCGAAGGACATGACACATATCCATGCCCGAGGCAGGATTCGAACCTGCGACCGTAGCGGTCACGCGGTTCCAGGCTGTAGCGCCTAGAGCCGCATCGGCCACTCCGGCCGGCCGTTTTTCTGGATACCACATTTTTCAGGTGGGCGAAATAAGGGGAACCAGCTCGCATTCGTCAAGGCAGATGAAAAACCGCCTTAAAAACCATCCACAGACTGGCTGGCACACCGGACCTCGTCACTGATCCGCCGGGCGGATTCGTGCCGGGGACAGGCACGCCTTCCCGCCCGGAAAGCAGTGCGTTAGACAGCACGGCTAACACGGCGGGCTGACAGGTTTATTACCGAGCTATCAGTTTAATAAGTCGTGGTTGCGAAATACTAACACGATTTATTTATAGAAGAGCGGAAAAACAGGTAGAAGCAGACGTCGCTTAAGATCAGTTTGGATTCCGGAGAATGCAGAAACACACAAGGCAGTACTGACTCTACGTTTATAGCATTTGTAGACTTGTAGAAAGCTTTTGCCCATGTTGACAAGAGTACACCCTTTGGGGTTCTGAAGGTAGCATGGGCAAAATAGAGGGAGCGAAAGGCTATTTACAATTTGTGTACAAAGTAGACGGCAATCGTAAGAGTCGAGGAGCATGAAAGGGAAGTTGGGTTGGGTTGTTTGGGGGAAGAGACCAAACAGCGAGGTCATCGGTCTCATCGGATTAGGGACGGACGTCGGCCGTGCCCTTTCAAAGGAACCATCCCGGCATGTGCCTGGAACGAGTTGGGGAAATCAAGGACAACCTAAATCAGGATGGCCAGACGCGGGATTGAACCGTCGTCCTCCCGAATGCGAGTCCAGTGTGCTAACCACTGCGCCACCTTGCTCGGTGAAAGGGAAGTGGTGGTTGAGAAGGGAGTGAGACAGGGTTGTAGCCTATTCCCGATTTTATTCCACATGTACATTGAGGAAGCAGTAAAGGAAACCAAAGAAAAATTTGGGGTAGGAATTAAACTTCAGGGTGAACAAATAAAAACCTTGAGGTTTGTTGATGACACTGAAATTCTATCAGAGACAGCAAAAGATATTGAAAGAGCAGTTGAACGGAATGGATAGTATCTTGAGAGTAGGATACAAGATGAACATCATCAAAAGTAAGACATGGGTAATGGAATGTAATCGAATTAAATCAAGCGATGTTGAAGGGATTGGATTAGGAAATAAGAGGCTAAAAGTAGTCGATGAGTTTTGCTATTTGGGCAGCAAAGTAACTGATGATGGCCGAAGCAGAAAGGGCGTAAAATGTAGACAGACAGTGACAAGAAACAAGTTCCTGAAGGAAAACAAAAAAAGAAAAAGAATGAAATTTGTTAACGTTGAATATAAATGTTGTTTTGGGAGCCTTTTCTTGAAGGTATTTCACTGGAGTGTAGCTCTATATGGAAGGTAATCGTGGACGATAAACATTTAAGACAAGAAGAGGATAGAAGCTCTAGAAATATGGTGTTACAGAAGGATCTGAAGATTAGATGGTTCAAATGGCTCTGAGCACTATGGGACTTAACTTCTGAGGTCATCAGTCCCCTAGAACTGAGAACTACTTAAACTGAACCAACCTAAGGACATCACACACATCCATGCCCGAGGCAGGAAGCACCTAGAACCGCTCGGCTTCTCCGGCCGGCAAGATCAGATGTGTAGATCAACTAACTACTGAGGAGGCAGTGAAGAGAATTGGGGAAAAAAAAGATGTTTGTGGTACGCACTGACTAAAAGAAGAGATCGGTTGATAGGAAACATTGAGATATCAAGAAGGGGTCACCAATTTAGTGTTGGACGGAATTGTGTGTGTGTGTGTGTGTGTGTGTGTGTGTGTGTGTGTGTGTGTGTGGAGCGGGGGGGGGGGGTGGGGGGGGAGGGGGGAGGAAGGGTAAAATTCGTAGATGGAGACCAAGAGATGAATACAGTAAGCGGATTTAAAAGGATGTAGATTGCTGTATTTATTCGTAGAAGGATACCATGGAGAGCCGCATTAAACCAAGCCGCGGACGGACGACCACAACACAATTACCCCCATTTATACAGGAATCATTAGCGCTAGGATTTCACCCGCAACAAGTCCCGCCCACTCATCCCGCAGGAACAAGTCCCGCCCACTCACCCCCGGTTTTCCCGGTCTATGTTCGGCGCCTGGGCATAGTTTCAGTTGACCCACGTGGTTTACCGCGTTCGGCTGCACTTGGAGTGAATGTTAAATTAATATCTTGCTAGGTTTTAAAAATTTTGCCAGATAGTTAAAAGACACGTTACAGAAAACGTGCACAATTGGCCTCAGCTGGGCCAGGTACTTCCACAGCAAACATAAGAGAAAACGATCTAGCACTGAATTCTTTAAATACGAGAACTCAGTATTCAGATGAATAGCCTATGAAGAAACATATTTTTATGTGAGAAAAAGCACCCAAAGCTAAAACAGGCAAAACCTACCCTCAAAGAATAATTTGCTTGGAGAAAGAGGAACCACAGTATACTTGAGAGTTAAGTTTCAGAACTCAGACAGTAAATGTGAAACAAGCACCAATGTTCACTATACTTCCAAAGGGCGTGTTATTCACTGAATAGTTTTGCTGAAAAGTTTTAGTGGTGGAAGAAGAACTAGCACAGCATGAAGGACGTTTTACAGCCGTGAAACACTGCAGTATTTATTTCCTCCATAACTGCTCTATGACAAACATACACATCATCATCATTATTATTTAAAAAAATGGTTTGAATGACATTTACGAAATTAATAAATCTTTTGGTTAAAAACAGACAGGACAAAGAATAACGATAGATTATTTTCCTGAGACGTTTGCAGCAGCATATAGGACATTAATCACACAGAAACAGCCACAATTCTTTATAACCTCGTTTATAATGCGCAGTTATGGCGTTGGAAGAATTTACAAGTTAAAATTCACTCATTACCCATGCAAATACTAACGAAATATGTCACATAAGCAAACACCTTACTGCTTTCATTAGGCATTTCTACATCATGGCATTCTTATATTCTATTTTCGTGAGCTATTATGAGGGCCTACATAAAGTGTGGTGTCACCGCCAGACACCACACTTGCTAGGTGGTAGCCTTTAAATCGGCCGCGGTCCGTTAGTATACGTCGGACCCGCGTGTCGCCACTGTCAGTGATTGCAGACCGAGCGCCGCCACACGGCAGGTCTAGAGAGACTTCCTAGCACTCGCCCCAGTTGTACAGCCGACTTTGCTAGTGATGGTTCACTGACAAATTACGCTCTCATTTGCCGAGACGATAGTTAGCATAGCCTTCAGCTACGTCATTTGCTACGACCTAGCAAGGCGCCATTATCATTTGCTATTTATCTTGTGATGCATGTACCGTCAGACCGATGTTCACCCATTATGGATTAAAGTTAAGTATTCCAGAAGCTACGTACTTTTTTTACTAGACTCAACTCCTTTAACTGTTCCAGACCTCACGCCAGCCTGCGTGAGCTTAAACGCGTGCTTTTCGGCTACCTCCTAGTGGCTTGGCTGTCTTGCCAAGTCACAACATAAAGAATGACTTATTTATATATAACGTTGATTTTAGACATCAGAGTTATTCGACTGCATGCGTGGCTTTACTACCGACATGACAGATTCAAGACCATTGTTTTCGCACTGTATGTTTGCTCTGCTGTTTCCTTCAAATAAAGGTATTATAATAAGTGAATTAGTTAATGAAAACTTGTCCTTATTGCCCTTAAATAACATCACGTTACTTTTTGTTTTCTATTGCTGGCGATGCTTTCAATTCTCTATAAATATTTTCATTTCTTTAATAATGTACATTCATATTATATTACTATCCAGAAAAACTTAAATTTCTTATCATTACTGAATTTCATCACAGTCTAACATGTGTTGCACTTTGACGATAGCAACTCTGATGTATCTTCCAGTTTGCGGAATTGGCGGCTGTTTACGGGAGGGCCTTACACTATGTATAGGCAAGGAGGGGGGTGAATGGGCGGGACTTGTTCCGGGTGAAATCCTAGCGCTAAGGGCACGTCATTTATACTGGTCACAGAAGAACGATACCGAATATAGCGGTATCTTTTCTGAACGTGCCGATAGGGCACTACGACGCACACTTTAGTAGGCTGCCCCGAATGGCTTTAACGTTCTCTGGGCTCATAGCCCTATTCTAGGGTGAGGGGGGGGGGGGGGGGGAACGTCCTTAATATCTTAATATCCCAGATTCTCCCTCTCCAAGGTGCTCAGTTCCGCCCCCGAAGCGCTTTCTGAAAGGAGTTTAAAAGCATCGCTGCATTTGTCCCCAATGGGGTGTGCTGCTAGTAATTACGATCTGCGCGCACGGTGAGCGCGTATTGGCGGTCAAAGACTGCGACGGCCTGGGACAGGCGAACTCCGTACAAAGCTGCGAGAAGACTGCCGGGGAGCGGGCGCAATAGGCGGCGTGCTGGAGAAAGCTTTCCAAAGCCCGGCACTGCGAGCGCGCCCGCAGGAGGAAAAAATGACCTCCTAATTGGAGCAATTAGTCAGGAGGCGGCCGTGGATACGGGGTTCCACCGATCTCGCTACTGGTTGAGGGCCCGCCGTATTCAGCAGGTATGCGTGCGCCCTACAGTACTGTGTACCGAACGCTTTCCCTCATACACCAACACCCTGACGCATGTCGTTACTGTTGCTCGATCGTAGAAAATGTTGTTACCCTATAGACGGCGAAGGGTCGCAAAGTAAGGCACAATAATTCTTTCTGCCCTGGTATTGCACCTGGAATGTTGAAATTTCGCGATCGTATAGTTTGAAATTTGCTCTATACGGGGTATTATGTTTCCATGTGCAGCTGTAGCGAGAGAAGCCTGAATTACGAAACAAACATGGCGCGTATGTTACTGTCGTCAACTTCTGAAGAGCAACGAGGTGTAGCTCGATATTCGTGGGCCAAAGGGCATAACCCGAGAGAAATTCACAGCATCAAGCGTAGCGTGTATGGGGACGACTGTAGAGAGCGAAGCAATGTCTCCGGGTGGTGTGCATTCTTCCAAGAGGGCCGTGTGAACTTGGTAACTGCTACAGCCCCGCAGAATGTCGGAGCCGTTGAAGCAGCAATATTGAACGACTGGCACGTGCAACTGTGAACTTTATCGCAGCATTTCAACATTTCCTACGTTGCGACGCACGATACGACACGTTTAAATTTCGTCAAGTTAGTGCTCGCTGGGTGCCTACGAAACCGACACACAACCCCAGGGGCCAGCGAATGATGACAAACTTGGATCACTTAACGCGTTATGCCGCAAAAGGGCATGACTTTCTGAAAGGAATCTAACCGGTGATGACTCGTGTGTGTACCGCTACAGGCCCGAAACCAAGCAGCCCTCTCCGGAGTGCGAAAAAAAATCGAGGTCACTCAGTATGCCAGGAAAGTGCTTGTGACAGTGTTCTGGGATATGCATGGTGTGTTACTGGTGGACACTGCCAAACACGGGACCACTGTAAAAGCTGCAGCCCACATTGAAACTTTGGTTAAATTGTATTGTGCCCTTCCTGCCCTTCCTGACAAATTTCACAACATTAAACGGTGTTAAACTTCCTCGTGACAATTCTCGCCCTCAAGTTGCTGCCCCTGTTCGTGAGAAAATCGCCAGATTTGGGTGGGAGGTACTCCAGCATCCGACATACAGTCTGGACTTTGCACTGGTGGACTTTCATCTGTTTTGTTCCGTGAAGAAATTCCTGGACGGTCATCGCTTTGCGACAGAAGTAGAAGTGAAGTCAGCAGTCCGGACTTGGCTACACCCCAATCAAACGGACTTCTTCGAACAGGGCATATTGAAACGACGGGATAAATGTGTTGAGAACATTGGTGACTATGTATAAAAGTAGGTAAAAGATGTAAGTTCATTAGTAATTTCTTTTTATCTATAAAACTTTTTGCTAATAAAATTATTGTGCGTTGCCCTCCGATCTTCCCTCGTAAACATGTGTGGAGCCAGACATGTCCGCCAGAAAATACGAGGGCAGTTCAATAAGTAATGCAACACTTTTTTTTCTCGGCCAATTTTGGTTGAAAAAACTGGAAATTTCTTGTGGAATATTTTCAAACATTCCCGCTTTGTCTCGTATAGTTTCATTGACTTCCGACAGGTGGCAGCGCTGTACGGAGCTGTTAAAATGGCGTCTGTAACGGATGTGCGTTGCAAACAACGGGCAGTGATCGAGTTTCTTTTGGCGGAAAACCAGGGCATCTCAGATATTCACAGGCGCTTGCAGAATGTCTACGGTGATCTGGCAGTGGACAAAAGCACGGTGAGTCGTTGGGCAAAGCGTGTGTCATCATCGCCGCAAGGTCAAGCAAGACTGTCGGATCTCCCGCGTGCGGGCCGGCCGTGCACAGCTGTGACTCCTGCAATGGCGGAGCGTGCGAACACACTCGTTCGAGATGATCGACGGATCACCATCAAACAACTCAGTGCTCAACTTGACATCTCTGTTGGTAGTGCTGTCACAATTGTTCACCAGTTGGGATATTCAAAGGTTTGTTCCCGCTGGGTCCCTCGTTGTCTAACCGAACACCATAAAGAGCAAAGGAGAACCATCTGTGCGGAATTGCTTGCTCGTCATGTGGCTGAGGGTGACAATTTCTTGTCAAAGATTGTTACAGGCGATGAAACATGGGTTCATCACTTCGAACCTGAAACAAAACGGCAATCAATGGAGTGGCGCCACACCCACTCCCCTACCAAGAAAAAGTTTAAAGCCATACCTTCAGCCAGTAAAGTCATGGTTACAGTCTTCTGGGACGCTGAAGGGGTTATTCTGTTCGATGTCCTTCCCCACGGTCAAACGATCAACTCTGTAGTGTATTGTGCTACTCTTCAGAAATTGAAGAAACGACTTCAGCGTGTTCGTAGGCACAAAAATCTGAACGAACTTCTCCTTCTTCATGACAACGCAAGACCTCACACAAGTCTTCGCACCCGAGAGGAGCTCACAAAACTTCAGTGGACTGTTCTTCCTCATGCACCCTACAGCCCCGATCTCGCACCGTCGGATTTCCATATGTTTGGCCCAATGAAGGACGCAATCCGTGGGAGGCACTACGCGGATGATGAAGAAGTTATTGATGCAGTACGACGTTGGCTCCGTCATCGACCAGTGGAATGGTACCGTGCAGGCATACAGGCCCTCATTTCAAGGTGGCGTAAGGCCGTAGCATCGAATGGAGATTACGTTGAAAAATAGTGTTGTGTAGCTAAAAGATTGGGGAATAACCTGGTGTAATTCAATGCTGAATAAAACAACCCCTGTTTCAGAAAAAAAATGTGTTGCATTACTTATTGAACTGCCCTCGTACACCACACGTGTATGTAGCATGTCTGTAGGCGTGAATGCCTCGGTAACTTCAGTGCGGATGCACAACAGGGGAGTACACAGGCCCCGCTACGAGTAGGTCGCCGAGAGCACAGTGGACGCTGCAAGCGTGTAACAAGATGAGAATTTGGGAAGCGCGTCCGTATGGCCAAGTCGGTCAGGGCAACCGCTCGCCATAAACGGGAGTTCCAGGTTAGAGTCCCAGTCCGGCACAAATTTCAACTTTCACCACCGAATTATTTCGATGCTCGATCGCTGAAGGCGTCGGTCTTTCCTCCGAAATTTGGAAATATTGTTGTTGTCGTCTTCGATGCAAAGACTGGTTAGAAACAGCTGTCCACAGCCATACATCCCAAGCGATTCTCTACATCTACAGACTCCGAAAATCATCATACGGTGGATGACGGAAGAGACCACGTACCAATACTAATCACTTCCTTTCCTATTCCACTAGCAATTATAGCGAGGGAAAAACGACTGCCTACAAGCCTCCGTACGAGCCCTAATTTCTGATTTCTGTCTTCGTGGTCCTTAGGCAAATTGTACGTTGGCGGCAGTAGAATCGTTCTGCAGTCACCTTCTGACGCCGGTTCTCAAAATTTTCTCAACGCTCTTTCGCGAAAACGTCGTCTTCCATCCAAGGATTCCGATTTGAGTTAGCATTTCCGTTATACTTTCGTGCTGATCGAACCTATCAGTATCAAATCTAGCTGCACGCTTCTTCCCATTACGTCCAACGCTGGGATTCTATTCCAATGCCGGAGAGCCCTGGCGGTAGTGACAATGCAAGGGAAAATAACCAGGAGATATGGAGTTGTGTTGGGGAGGGCACTCAACTTGCTTAGTTCGTGCAACAACGTTAACCATAGTGCTGTGGTGTTGTAATGGTCAGCATTTCTGCCTAGCAAGCAAGAAGACCCGGGTTCGAGTGCCGGCCGCGGCAGAAATTTTAGTCCTTTTCTTCTGCTTCAATCATTTTCGCAGCTTCTGAATTGCTTCGATGTCTTCCTTTAATCCGACCTGGTGGGGACCCCAAACACCAGAGCAGTATTCAGCAACGCGTCGCACTAACGTTCTATACGCCGTCTCCATCATAGATGAGCAACACTTTCCCAAAATTCTACCAATAAAAGGAAGTCGGGCATTCGCCTTCCCGACTACCAATCTGACGTCTGCGTAACTACCGCAGACTATAGTTAAGTCCTTTTTTCACTACACATACCATAGCCTTAATAATCTCCTGTTATGCGAAAGAAGTTATTTTTACAGCGAATTCATGTACTGCAGTAAATGAAGGAATATCATGAAGAGTTGAGTGACAAAATAATTAACTGGACAACTGACGATAAACACTTCGATTCAACGAGTGCAGCGAAACATTCAGGATATCTTTGATGAATACAGGTTTGTTTTCAAGGATCGAGTAGTGGAGAAATTCGATTTATCCACGTTCCAATTACGAACAGTCGACTGTGTACTGGTTCAAATGGCTCTGAGGACTATGGGTCTTAACATGTGAGGTCATCAGTCCCCTAGAACTTAGAACTACTTAAACCAAACTAACCTAAGGACATCACACACATCCATGCCCGAGGCAGGATTCGAACCTGCGACCGTAGCGGTCGTGCTGTTCCAGACTGTAGCGCCTGAACCGCTCGGCCACCCGGCCGGCGACTGTGTACTCTCAGCGAACATACGCCATCTGACAAAGTCTTAGTTAGTAAGTGAAAACAAAGCTAAAGTTATGTTTCGAGTAAGTCAGATCAAGTTTTCCTGTCAATCCTACAGAAGTTTTGATACGTTGTGTGTTAGCGAGAGGCAAAACAATCTGCAGTATACTCTTTGGTCGACACCGTATTTACACCGAGAAATATGAAAGACAGAAAACGAGATGTCTGGCTGAAAGAGCAATGCTTAAACAAATATTTGTTTGTTTTACATGCTTTCCATCTACCGCACGACATAAGAGGAGCACCTGCAATTGCCTAAAGCAGCTACATTGCGCAACACAATTGAAGGGTCACTTTTTCGAAACCATGTAACTGTCTCCCATGGCGGGGCAAAAGATGGAAATTTGGCTCAAAGGTGTCCACAACCTTCCTCTGCAATGACGCAAAAGCGTGGCGCCCTGCGACATCACGCTTGTGCTCGGCGATGCTTCAAACAGCAATGAGTCGACAGAGGCGAGAAAAAAACCAGCGCTCAGGAGTTCATGTGAAGTGTAAGGTGGTTTGATGATTCCACAGTGGCATCAAATTTCACCACAATTCCGCCCAACGCCACCGAGGACATGTCACACGATGCGAACGTCGTCACACACCCTATTACCCACATTTCACTTCTTCTTCTGACGCCTCGGCGAAGGAGATCAGAATCGTAACACTCTGCGTAAAAATCCCGCTGTTTTGTTATGAGTTTTTGTGTTATCGTTTTAGGGCGCACAACTGCTACGGTCATTAGCGCCCGGTCTGTGGCTTAGGAAAAGGTAAAAAAACCAAACTGGAAACCAGGAGCAGTGGGAGCGAAACTCCAAAAAAGTGGGGAAACTAAAAAACAAAAGGAAAGCTTAAAAACCACTATAGAGGGAGGGGGGTGGTTTGTTCCCAAAAAGAGCTTCAAATGACTGAGGTCATCTCACTGACACTAATAAACTCGAGAACGCAATCGGCTGAGCGCGTATCATCTGCTAAAATGGAAGATATATCAGGCGACAGCTGTAGATGGGCGCGTAACGGAGTAAAATAGGGGCACTCAAGAAAAGGTATATCACCGTTCTCAGTTGAGAGCAGTGGGGACAAAGCGGGGGAGGATCGCCACTTAAAAGATGTCGATGGCTAAAAAGACAGCGCCCTATCCCGAGTCTAGTTAATTTTACCTCCTCTCGACGAGGAGTTCTCACGTTCCGCAATTTATTATTGGGAAGTGTCGACCAATGTGCGTGCCATAAAAGAGCAACACGACGACATAAAATACTCCGTAGATCGGCGAAGGGAACCATGCGAATAGCAGGCTGAAGAAGAGAGACTGCAGCCTTGGCCGCTATATGGGCCGCCTCGTTTCCACGGATACCAACGTGTCCTGGTATCCAGAGGAATGCCACAGAGACGCCCCCCAAGTGGAGCAAGTGGAGGCAGTCCTGAATCCGGTGGACCAGAGGGTGGACAAGTTAGAGAGCTTGGAGACTGAGAAGAGAGCTGAGCGAATCTGAGCATATAATATACTGTATCCGCTGATGGCGACGGATGTATTGGAGAGCCTGGAGAACAGCGTAAAGCGCCGCAGTAAAAACCGAACACCAAATGATGTTTTTGAGCCGTCAGTGTAAATAAATGTGGCATCCTTCATTTGTGCGCATAGAGCAGCAAATACCCGACGATAAACGAGTGAAGGGGTACCATCCTTGGGGAAACTGACAAAGGTCACGGAGCAGGCAGGTCCGAGGGCGGAGCCAAGGCGGTGACAACCCCAAGTTATCAAGAAAGTTTTAGGAAAGTGGAAGGAAAGAGAACGTAGCAGTTGACGGAAGCGGACTCCTGGTGGTAGTAGAGAGGAAGGGCGGCCTGCATACCCTAAATCCAAAGAGGCGTCGAAAAAAAGGTCATGTGCCGGATTAGCAGGCATGGAAGACATATGGCTAGCATAGCGACTCAGAAGGACAGATCGCAGATTGGACAGCGGAGGTTCAGCAGTCTCGGCATAAAGGCTTTCCACAGGATGGTGTAAAAAGCTTCAGACGCTAAACGCAATCCACGGTGGTGGGCAGAGTCGAGACGACGAAGAATAGACGGCCGAGCAGAGTAGTCAACTATGCTTCCATAGTCCAATTTCGAGCGCACTAAGGCGCGATAGAGGCGGAGAAGGACCACTCGGTCCTCTCCCCAGGAGGTACCATTCAGGACACGAAGGGTGTTGAGGGATCGCAGACAGCGAGCCGAAAGGTAGGAAACGTGGGAGGACCAGCACAGTTTTCTGTCAAACATAAGACCCACCAAGAATTTAGCGACGTCCGCGAACGGAAGGTTGACGGGGCCTAGATGAAGGGAATGTCAACCGCAGAACGGTTTCTTATGAGAGGCCGAGGAAAACATTTCAGACACACTGAGTGAGCGAACTGGCCATTCGTAAAAGTCATCTTACTTTTAGTGAATTAAGATTCCCAAAGTTAATTTTCTCGAGAATTTTTTAGAGTTGTATTGGAGTCCTTCGGGGGACACTTCACTTCACGTACAATCAATTTAAAAAATTACAAAAATTCGATTGTAGTGTGGTCTCGTTGTTAGTGTCACCCGTGTGAAGCAGGGATGGGTCGCTAGTTAAGGAAAAATAAAAGGCCGCCTTAGTAGTCGAATGGTTAGCGTCTCTGCGCTCGGTGCGGAAGAACGCAGATTCGATTCCCAGTACCTCCTGTTGTAGGAAAGTCTGGAACGGAGTCCACTGAGTTCTTCGTGGTTAGAGGTAGTGCCTGAAATTTGGTATTCTCGGCACACTTTTGACGCTGTGGATTTCGGAATACTGAATTCTCGAACAATTTCCGAAATGGAATGTTCCATTCGTCTGGCTCCACCAACCATCCCGCGTTCAAAGTCTTAATTCTCATCGTGCGGCCATAATCACGTCGGAAACTTTTTCACATAAATTACCGTAGCACAAATGACAGCCCCGCCAACGCACTGCCCTTTTATACAGGGTGTAGCGAATAAAAATGGCTCAGACAAGTGCACACCATTTGTGGCAGCTTTAACGGAGGTCGAAAAGACTTACAGTTGCTTCGAACAGGATGGAAGCACTGCCCATACAGCCGGCCGAACCTTGGAGCACATTACACAGTCTTCACGTCTGACAAGAGTTGCTAGCAGAGGTCAGTCTGGTCGCGGCCCTAGCTCGCTATCTAGGTCATCTTATCTGTAGTGTGCGACTGCTTTGTGTGGGGAGCCCTCAAATCTAAGGCGTATCGCAACAACCCTCCCAGTCTTCAGAAACTGCAGCAGAACATTTCGGATGAGACTGTAGCAATTCCAGCAGTCCAGCTTCGATCCGCCTTCAGCAACTTTGTGTCCAGGGCCCAAAAGTGCCAAGAGATGAATGGTGGTCACTTTCTATTTTCTTTCCTCTGCTGTGTTTCTTTATACCTTGGAACTCTGCTCTGCGGTTCACTTTTACTTGCCCTTGTATACGCGATACTAAAGCCATCTGTATATGTGCCTATCGCTATACTGTGGCTTGTCACCTCAGTGTATACCGAATGGATAGTAACAAGACTAACGAGCATATCTTGAAGTTACTGAACAGTTACAAATCCAGACCCATACGGTTCACCGAAATCGACAAAGACATGAAAAACATAGGAATTGAAATTGACATAATAGAGAACAGAATACTTTTTAAAGAAGCAGCCAAAAGGAAGGCTTTCAGGAACGAAAGGGGGTATGGAAAAGGAAAAAAGTGCACCCAGAAAGGAAAGGAATCACAGCTTCGAAGGATAAAGGAAGTCTGCGAACAACGAAAATTAAAGGAAGCAAAACCATTATTGATTTATCGTACCCTCGAAAAGGAGTGTTCGAATAAATAAATGTCACGCCGTTGGCACACGGACCGTGCATCCGAACGTTGGGCGTGCCGAGTTTCTGACGTCATAGCATTAAATAGCAGGTTCGGGAGTCTTTTTCGAACGTGCAGAGCAATATCTAGCATGTCAGATATTCTGAGCGTGCGTCTGAGTGTTGACCAATGAGATAGCACAACCCCACCTACGTCACATGCACGCCATCTCCCTGCACCACAGAGTTGTGAGGCGCCATATTGGCATTCATTTGCAGCCTAAATGTACAGGGTGATTCAAAAACAATACCACAACTTTAAAAATGTGTATTTAATGAAAGAAACATAATATAACCCTCTGTTATACATCATTACAAAGAGTATTTAAAAATGTTTTTTTTTTCACTCAAAAACAAGTTCAGAGATGTTCAATATGGCCCCCTCCAGACACTCGAGCAATATCAACCCGATACTCCAACTCGTTCCACACTCTCTGTAGCATATCAGGCGTAACAGTTTGGATAGCTGCTGTTATTTCTCGTTTCAAATCATCAATGGTGGCTGGGAGAGGTGGCCAAAACACCATATCCTTAACATACCCCCATAAGAAAAAATTGCAGGGGGTCAGATCAGGGCTTCTTGGAGGCCAGTGATGAAGTGCTCTGTCACGGGCTGCCTGGCGGCCGATCCATCGCCTCGGGATAAGGTTTCATAACTAACCTTTTTCGTAGGACTCTCCATACAGTTGATTGTGGAATTTGCAGCTCTCTGCTAGCTCTGCGAGTCGATTTTCCTGGGCTGCGAACAAATGCTTGCTGGATGCGTGCTACATTTTCATCACTCGTTCTCGGCCGTCCAGAACTTTTCCCTTTGCACAAACACCCATTCTCTGTAAACTGTTTATACCAACGTTTAATACACCACCTATCAGGAGGTTTAACACCATACTTCGTTCGAAATGCACGCTGAACAACTGTCGTCGATTCACTTCTGCCGTACTCAATAACACAAAAAGCTTTCTGTTGAGCGGCCACCATCTTAGCATCAACTGACGCTGACGCCTAGTCAACAGCGCCTCAAGCGAACAAATGTACAACTAAATGAAACTTTATAGCTCCCTTAATTCGCCGACAGATAGTGCTTAGCTCTGCCTTTTGTCGTTGCAGAGTTTTAAATTCCTAAAGTTGTGGTATTCTTTTTGAACCACCCTGTATATATGCCGTTTCTGAGCACCAGCAAATTGAGAATAACTCGAAAACCCGTTGTTAACTGTAAGATTCGTTGCAATGAAAAAATAAGAAACAGCATATTCGTGGCAAAAGAATTATTTTAACTTACGTATTATGAGAGTATGCTATTTGAAGGAAACGACACACTGAAAATGTACTAAAACACATTGTTATTGGTACAATTTGTTATAATTAAATTTCAATTAATAACATAGCTGCCGGCCGCGGTGGTCGTGCGGTTCTAGGCGCTTCAGTCCGGAACCGCGGGACTGCTACGGTCGCAGGTTCTAATCCTGCCTCGGGCATGGATGTGTGTGACGTCCTTAGGTTAGTTAGGTTTAAGTAGTTCAAAGTTCTAGGGGACTGATGACCTCAGGACCATAGTGCTCAGAGCCATTTGAACCATCTGAATGATGAAATAATGTTTATCTTATGTGGCGAAGTACTGCAAATTTGTATCGCACTGTTTGTAGTGAAACTTTCATGGGCCTGTGTCCTTATTGATCGGACATGGTTCTTTCCTTTTCGTCTTGAAACATGTACATGGATATTGAAGTTTTTATTTGTGAATATTACATATAGAACAACGTGACTAGCTTATGGAAAATGGAGGAAATGTGCGTTTTAGTAGAGCTAATGTGGGCATTTTATGCGCGCCCGTTTAGTAAACAGTGTGATTTACGAACTAGAAACATCCCGCAACTTCCGCTGGAGTGCATTGTGATTGCGTATACCATATACCACGTTGGGGCCCACGTAACGTACGCACAATTTGCATCATTTCTCAGCCTTCAGCAGCACGTTGAACTCGGCACGTTCAACGTTGACGTTCGACAACACGGTCCGTGTGCCGACGGCTTTGAAAGTAACTCGTATAAAAAGTAACAGTAACCGTAATTACAGTTATTTCTTTATTTAAATAATATAAAAATATCAGTTTTCGCGGTTATGGTTATTTTTTATACCAGTTGCTTTTAACAGTTATTTATTTATTCAAATAACCCTTCTGGAGGGTACGATAAATGAATTATGGTTTTGTGTTCTTTCTTCTTAATTTTCGTTGCTCCCAGACTTCCTCTGAGCTTCGAGGGAGACGTTCCACTTCTTCGTGTGTCCACTTTCTTTCTTCCTTCCTTCCTTCCTTCCTTTCTTTTTTAAGCGTACCAAACAAAACGATTATCCGAATAAATAAATAACTGTTAAAAATAACTAGTATAAACAATAGTCGTAGCGGCGATAGCTGATACTCCGAAATAACCGTTTGGCCCATCTCCAGTGTGGGCGAGGATGGGAGACATAATAGGAAAGCACAGAGCTGCGCCCGAGCAGGCCACCGGTTGGAGGGTAATTCCCGACGTCAGGTGGTGCGCCCAGCTGTGGGTGGCTGTGGAGGGGGAGGGGGTAGAGGGAGGGGGGAGACATCGATCCCGCGAGTCGGCCGGCAGCAGAGCACAACAGCAGCCGCCGTCCGCATACCACGCCGTCTGGCGCACAAATACCCGCCGACAACTCCCCCCCGCTCTGTGTGCGCCCGGCCAACTTGCTGCCCGCTGCGCATTTTTCCGCTTTACTAACCGCCACAATGGACGCCCATTCTCCAGATGCTGTGCCCACTCCGAATAACGAGCACGGTGCCACTTTTCTACATTTCCCGCAAAAATAAGTCAGCGGTGTATACGGTCTCGTGCCGTACTCATGTAAGCTAGACGTCTACGCTAGTAAGAGAAATGATATTCAAATGTGTATGAATTCCTAAGGGACCAAACTGCTTAGATCATCGGTCGCTGGACTTACACACTACTTAAACTAACTTATGCTAAGAACAACACACACATCCATGCCCGAGGGAGGACTCGAACCTCCGGCGGGAGGGGTCGCGCAGTCCGTGACATGACGCCTCAAACTGCGCGGCCACTCCGCGCAGCTGTAAGAGAAATGAGATCAGCATCCGCAAGTGCTTTTTCTGTACCTGCATCAGTGGATATTTGAGGTTCTGCAATAAATTTTAATCCTTTATGTATGCCGGGGCTCCAGGATCCCATAAAGTCTCAATCAGATTCTATACTGAATATGCGACTAAGAAAGCCCTTCTGTTGACCATAATCTAAGGTACGTACCCCCGACAACAGAAAAAAAAAACCACCGAGGAGTTGGAAATAAGAGCACGTCACCCGCTACAAGAGTAATAGTACAAGTGAGAGTTCAAAATTGTTCAAATGGCTCTGAGCACTATGCGACTTAACTTCTGAGGTTATCAGTCCCGTAGAACTTCGAACTAATTAAACCTAAATAACCTCAGGACATCACAGACATCCATGCCCGAGGCAGGATTCGAACCTGCGACCGTAGCGGTTGCTCGGTTCCAGACTCCAGCGCCTAGAACCGCACGGCCACTCCGACCGGCAGTACAAGTGATACACAAAACTACCCTCTAGTATCCTTGACATCATTTCGTTGTAGTCCGCCCCCGGTAGTTGAGTGGTCAGCGCGACAGAATGTCAATCCCAAGGGCCCGGGTTCGATTTCCGGCTGGAGATTTTCTCCGTTCAGGGACTGTGTGTTGTGTTGCCCTAATCATCATCATTTCACCCCCATCGACGCGTCAAATCGAAAGACTTGAACCCGACGAACGGTCTACCCGACGAGAGGCCCTTGTCACACGACATTTACATTTTACTTCGTTGTAGAAACATAGATCTGAGCTCAAACTTGATGAGGTTTAATGTACGTTTTCACAATCGGATATCCTTCCTGCTGGTAAATCTAAGTCTTCGTATTCGTCTACGTCTAAATCTACATACATACTCCGTAAGCCACCATGTGGGGCGTCGAGTAGGGTAGCACGTACCTCTATAGTCACTGCCTCAGTCAGAACCCACATTTCTCTTATCGTACCTTCGTGGTCCTTTCGCTGTACGGTGGCAGCAGAATCGTTCTACAGTTAACTTCAAAAGTCCGTTCTCTAAATTTTCACAATACTGTTCCGCGAAAGAACTTTGTCTTCCCTCCGATTCCCATTTGAGTTCACGAAGCATCCTCGTAACACAGTGCTCGGGTACTGATCGAACATACCGGTATCGCACCTCGGCCTGTCTCTGCATAGCTTCCGCGTCTTCTTGTAATCCGATCTGCTGAGAATCGCAAACTCTCTTGAGCAGTACTGAAGAATGGGTCGAACTAGTGTTCTCTCATTCACAGACGAACCAGACTTTCCCAAAATCCTCCCAATTAACCGAAGTCGACCATTCGCCTTCGCCACTACAATCTTCACATGCTCGTTCCATTTCATAGCGCCTAATTCGTACTAGTAATTTCGTAACAAGTACCACCCGTATGAACTACGTACCTTAGCTTAAGGATATGTACTGGTCTCAGTTTAACGAAATAGTCATATTTTTATTCTTACGTCACTATTTGCAGACAAACAATATAACTTTTTCACTCCTCTTCCCGCCCCTTCGCACTTTTCATAAATTCACATTTAGCACTACATTCCTCTGATCATTTTTGTTCCATTCGGTCCTCCTCGCGCAACTCGCAATACCATCCTCTGCTTTATGAATGACTTTCTGTGGTGGTTTCTTAGCAGAGTCTCCAAAACAACCTCTTTGTCACAGGTTAAGCTCTAATTCTACATTTCTCGACTTTCCTTGGATTACCTTTCCCTTATTTTGTTTTCTTTTTTTCTTTGGATAGGCCACTCGGCAGGTCAAAGGCTCCTTGGCTAGGCCTTGAAGTTTTGTTTGGAGTTTTTACCATTTCTCCTGGATTTTAGCTCAGTTTTTGTCTGCGATGGCTTCTGTACTGAAATCATGGGACAAACCGTTTCCTTCTCCAAGTTGTCTTACGTCCAAATGCATAATCCGCACATCATATGTTCAAACGTGAAAATAAGCTTTTCCAATTCATTTTCAACTTCGTTGAAAAGCACTTCTTCTGCGCCCGTTTTCATTTTTATTTTCAACATTCATTTTTATTTTTGGTTTGGGCACATTTTACATGCGGACACATTCTTGTGATACACGAACCCCGTTTTGATACAGACTTGAAGCTAAAATGCTACTCATCTGTGCTTCAGTTTCCACAACGTCTCCGTACTGTAATACAGAATAATTATTTAATTAATAACTCAGATCGGATATGTAGAATTTTCTAATGCGTTTTGTGTCCTAACATTTTGTAGCACTAGTAATCGTAAATGCATTTTTAAAGGGTATACGAGGAAGTATTACGGACTCACTGGTACAAATTAGGAACCAGGTACCTAATTTCTACCACCTGCAAATGTTTAGAAAATTAAGTGTAATATGTGTAATTTTTTTTACCCATATAATATCACGAACGAATGGCGGTACGTTATAGGCAACATCGCTATTTTTTCTTTGCCTGTGTCTCACAAACCGATCACAACGAATACAGATTCGTGGCTGTCTGAACAGTGAGCCATTTCATGTACATTATGCTGCCACTTACCTTGTACACTAAAGAACCAAAGAAACTGGTACACTCGCCTAATATCGTGTAGAGCCCACGTGAACACGCACGACTTGGCATGAGCTTGACTAACGTCTGAGGTAATGCTGTAGGGAATTGATACCATGAATCCAGCAGGGCTGTCCATAAATCTGTAAGAGTACAAGGGTGTGGAGACCTATTCTGAACAGCATGTTGCAAGGCATCCCGAATATGCTCAATAATGATGAAGAACAGTGTTCCTGGAGAGACACTGTAGCAATTCTGGACGTGTAGGGTGTCGCACTGTGCTGCTGGAATTGCCCAATTCCGCCGGAATGCAAAATGAACAAGAATCGATGCAAGTGATCGGACAGGATGTTTACGTACGTGTCACCTGTCAGAGTCGTATCTAGACGTATCATGGGACCCATATCACTCCAACTGCACATGCCCCACACCGTTGCAGAGCCTCCACCAGTTTGAACAGTCCCCTGCTGACATGCAGCGTCCATGGATTCACGATGTTGTTTCCACAGCCGTACACGTCCATCTGCTCGATACAATTTGAAACGAGACTCGTCCGACCAGGCAACATGTTTCTAGTCATCAACAGTCCAATGTCGGTGTTGACGGGCCCAGGCGAGGCTTAATGCTTTGTGTCGTGCAGTCACCAAGGGTACACAAGTGGGCCTTCAGCTCCGAAAGCCCATATAGATGATGTTTGGTTGAATGGTTCGCACACTGACACTTGTTGATGGCCCAGCATTGATATCTGCAACAGTTTTCGGAAGGGTTGCATTTCTGTCACGTTGCACGATTCTCCACAGTCGTCGTTGGTCACGTTCTTGAGGATCTTTTTCCGGCCGCAGCGATGTCGGAGATTTGATGTTTTACCGGATTCCTGATATTCACGGATACATTCGTGAAATGGTTGTTCAGGACAATCCCCATTTCATCGCTACCTCGAAGAAGCTATGTCCCATCGCTCGTGCGGCGACTATAACACCACGTTCAATCTCACTTAAATCTTGATAACCTGCCATTGTAGCAGCAGTAACCTATCTAACTGCGCCAGGCACTGGTGGTCTTATATAGGCGTTGCTGACCGCAGCGCCGCATTCTGCCTGTTTACGCATCTCCGTATTTGAATACGCATACCTGTATCAGTTTCTTTCGCGCTTCAGTATAATAGTAGTTACGTTGAGCAAGTACGTAAAAAGTTAGAGCAACACTGCAACAAAATAAGCGCTTTCTTCTGACAATCTGTTCTTCAACACACGCAACTCATAGCTGACATTATAGCCCAAGAAGCACGTAATTCAACGTGACCCCTCTAAATATTTGATAGTACATGAGATATGAACTTCATAATACTGGTACTAGTCAGGAGCCGGTGCAATGCAGGCAAGTCTCCCCTATATTCTAGGGGAATGCCGGTAGGTACATATTTAATACCGCAAAATTATTTTGCCCTACATGATATTCAAACAGGAGCGTATTCTGGATGACGTATCCTGAAACAGTCTTCAGTTGGCTTTTTGGCAGCTTTAGGTAGTTACGTAACTATCCTCTGTTCTGTTATTCCAAACTAAACAGAAATGACAAAAGTAAGCAAATAACCCTTCAGGTGTCAAGAACGTATCCACCCCCTGGAGGAAATTTAGGCATTAAAGTCATTATTGTCGCTCTCTTCCCAAATAGATAAAAAACAGTGAGAAAAACAAAAATAATTCTCATTGTCGATGGCATGTAACGAAAATAGATGGAAATGGAAATACTAACACTGTACTTTCACTGTTAACTACAAGGTAATTCTCAACCCGGATATTCGCGATATGTACGTCGACGCACAGTTTCATCCGCAAGGTATTTATTACCGAGGATATGCATAACAACAGCGAAAACACCAACAAGTACTCTTCCCAAGCAGTAGATGCATCGGACAGTTAAGCAGCATTGACGTGATTTTTCAATCTTACATATACCCCTAATCAATGCGAAGCACATGGAAGCCGTCTCTACAGGCGAATTATAATGTCGGAATGGGAAGGAAATTTGACATAAAAAGGCATCAGTGACCACAATGGCGACAGGGTGTTGTAACGAACTCTTCCTTCCATCCTCGTACAAAATATCAAAACGCAACACAGCGAACAAACAAAGCTTGTTAAAAGACGTAATGCATGTCTCCAATACGGCCCTGATGCTTTTCCAGTGTCTTCACTTTTTTACTATTTCCGGACTGAGAGGCCAGCAGGGGAAAAGCAGTTCGCTTGTGGTGTAGTTCCAAATGTGACCTCCATATAGACCTTCCTTGTCCATCTAAATACAATTCTGACGCAATTGAAACGACGACTAAGTGTGATTCCACCGGAAATATGTGTTGGAGGACCCCATTACCCAGCTGAAAGAACGGCATCCAGTGAAGCTCCTTGTCAAAAAGGATTTCTTTCAGATAGAGAAACCGATCTCTAAGAATACGTGCATAATACTACTGACGCCCACTTCCAGTTCACTCTAGGGAGCTCATTTTTGGTTGAGTGAGGCCACTAAATAGCGACAATAGACACACATGGTCGCCAAGCAAGGCATTAAGTGTAGCAGAGGGTCATAAAGCCATAAGCAGTTAAGCGTCGGCTCTGGACAGGACAGGGGAGGGTTGGACAGACAGCTAATAAATGATGAACAGAGTACCCATTAAAACATCCCCCGTCTAGAGCTGATCTATAGCCGAAGACTTGCTATCGCCATCTGAGATGACACGTCAGAAGCGGAGAAGAAAAACAACATTCGTTCCGAAGGCGTCAAGGTGCTCGAAATGCGGCGCAGGATGAAGAGGAGGAGGAGGGGGGGAGGGGAGGGGCGGGAATGGGAGAGCGATGGGGAAGGGACTGCGTCCTCTGACAGGCTGGGACAGCTATTGATGACATGTTGGGCGAAAGGACTCGAATGGTTGATAGATAACTGCAGTAGCAGACGAAATGCGTCAGACGGTCTGTGTTTACGAGTAAACGTCATCGCCTCTGAAAAAGATGAGACTCAGCTTCCGATACTTGGGTTCGCACACTAGTGAATTCGCTGTTGCAGCAACTCAAGTTGCAGTATGTAGATAAACTCTTCGTGCGTAGCAAAACCCTGGCGCCATTGCTCCTCCGATTTTTCCCACGCTCATGGAATATCACCAAACCTACCATACTCGAAGTCGCTAAGAATAAGTGTAGTATTCACCAGGCTTCTCGTGTCCATAAATATTTTTGCATGACCAGCCCAAATAACAGATTGTGTATTGCTATCCTCACCCATCTTGCTGCTTTGGAACCGAATCACGGTCAGAGTATTGCAGTTCATCATGCAGTCACGATTGAACCGATGCCTTTTGATCCAGAGAATTTCTGTGTACGCTTGTTGTTGCGAACTTTATCCTAAGACTGGTTTCAAGCAATTCTCCACGATAGTCTATTGTGTGCAAGCCTCTTCATTTCTGAATGATTGCTGCATCCTACATTCTTTTGACTTGCTTACTGTATTCATGCTTAAGTCACCCTCTGCAATTTTACCACGACATTTCCCTCCATTAACCAACTCAAATAACTATTCCTCGATGCCTTAGGAGGTGTACTGTCAACCGATCCCTCCTTTTTGTCAGTTTATACCACAAGTCTCCCCCCCCCCCCCCTGCAAGTCGATTCAGTAGTTCCTCATTAGTTATTAGGTCTACCCAACTGATCTTCAGCATTCTTCTATAACACTACATTTCCAAAGCCTCTAATCTTCTTGTCTCAAGTGCTTATCGACCTAGTTGTCGGCCGGCCAGAGTGGCCGAGCGGTTCTAGGCGCTTCAGTCTGGAGCCGCGCGACCACTACGGTCGCAGGTTCGAAATCCTGCCTCGGGCATGGATGTGTGTGATGTCCTTAGGTTAGTTAGGTTTAAGTAGTTCTAAGTTCTAGGGGACTGATGACCTCCAACGTTAAGTCCAATAGTGCTCAGAGCCATCTGAACCTCGTTGTTGTTGTTGTAGTCTTCAGTCCGCAGACTGTTTGATGCAGCTCTCCATGCTACTCCACCCTGTGCAATCCCCTTCATCTCCTAATAACTACTGCAATCTGCATCTTTCTGAATCTGCTAACTGTGTTCATCTCTTGGCCTCTCTCTACGATTTTTACCCCCCCCCCCCCCCCCCCCCCCGCGGTACTACATTTGTGATCAATTAAGGTCTGAGAATGAGTCCGACAAACCGATTCCTTCTTTTAGCCAGGTTGTGCCACGAATTTATTTTCTCCCCAATTCTATTCGGTACCGCCTCATTAGTTACATGATCTACCCATTTAAGCGTCAGCATTCTTTGTACCTCCATATTTCGAAAGGTTCTATTCTTTTCTTGTCTTAACTGTATGTGATGCACCAGATCTACTAAAGAGACTGCCTACACTATGCTTGTCCATCCTCTTTTGGAGAACTGCTGCGTGATCTGGGATCCTTACCAGACAGAATTAACGGAGTACATCGAGGAAGTTCACAGAAGAGCAGCACGTTTTGTATTATCGAGAAATAGGGGACAGAGTGTCACGGACAGGATTCAGGATTCGGGGTGGACGTAATTAAAACAAAGGCGTTTCTCGATGCGGCGGGTTCTTCTTACAAAATTTCGGTCACCAACTTTCTCCTCCGAATACGAAAATATTTTGCTGACGCCGACCTACATGGGAGAAACAACCATTTCAATAAAATGGGAAATCAGAGCTTGATCGGAAATATATAGATGTCCGTTTTCTCCAAGCGCTGTTCGATGAACACACTGCCAGGCACTTAAGTGTGATTTGCAGAGTATCCATGTAGATGTAGATGGTTCATGTTTCACTTCCATACAGGACTACATACAAATACTTTCAGATAATACTTTGTAACATTTAAATCTGTATTCGATGTTAACAAATTACTCTTCTTCAGAAACGCTTTTCTTGCCATTGCCAGTCTACATTTTATATCTCCTCTACTCCGGCCATTATCAGTTATTTTGCCCCCCAAATAGAATTCATCTCGTTTCCTGATCTAATTCCCTCATCATCGCCTGATTTAAGTATACGACATTCCATTGTCATTGTTCTGCTTTTGTTGACGTTCATCTAATATACTCATTTAAAGACGCTTTCCAATCCGTTCAAGTGCTCTTTCAAGCCTTTTGCCTTCTCTAACAAAATCTCAATGACATCGCCCAAACATTAATGTTGTTATTGCTTCTTCTTGGACTTTAATTCCTTTCCCAGATTTTTGTTTGGTTTTCTTTAGTGTTTGCTCATTGTAAAATTGAACATCATCGGGGATAGGCTGCAACCCTGTCTCACTCCCTTCTCAACCACTGCTTCCACTTCATGCCCCTCTACTTGTAAATGCCGTCTGGTTTACGTACAAGTTGTAAACAGTCATTCGTTTCCTGTATTTTGCCCCTGCTACCACCAGAATCTCAAAGACAGTGTTCCCGTCCACACGTTCAAAAGCTTTGTCAAAGTCTACAAATGCTATAAACGTAAATTTGTCTTTCTTTACCCTATCTTCTAAGAAAAGTCGTAGGGTCAATATTGCCTCGTGTGTTACTATGTATCTCCGGAATCCAAACTGATCTTCCCCGAGGTCGTCTTCTGCCAGTTTTCCATTCTTCTGTAAAGAATTGGGGCTAGTATCTTACAACCATGAATTTTATTAAAGTGATAGTCCGCTAATTTTCATTCCGTAAAAGGCTACACTCAGGAGAAAACACAGTCAGAAAAGATTTTCTACAACATACATATTTATTGCGAATTCATAGTAGCACACGAGTTTTTTGCTGCCAGAACAACTAAATTTATCTATTGCTTACTGGGTCTCTTTTTCCTAACCAACTTCCCTCAGTCCCGCCTGATTTAATTCGACTACATAGCATTATCCTTTTATTATTTTTGTTGACGTTCACTTTATAACCTCTTTTCAAGATGCTATCCACTCCGATCAACTGCTCTTCCAAGTTCTTTGCCGTCTCTGACAGAATTAAAATACCATCAGCAAACTTACAATTTTTTTCCTTCCTCATCTTACATTCCCTTTCCAAAATTCTCCTACGTTTTGTTTACTGCTTGTTCAATTTACAGATGAAATAACATCGGGTGTAGGGTACACACTGCCTCACTCGCTTTTCAGTTGCCTTTCATGTCCTTCAACTTTTGTCACTGCAGTCTCATCTATGTACAAGTTGTAAATGACTTTTCCGTTCCTGTTTTTATCACTGCCACTTTCATGCTATTACGATTAACGTGGGCGGAGGAATTGTCGAGTGACGTTAATGCGGCAAATGTTTTTTATTCGCCTATTTCAGCTAGCGACAGATACACAGTCAGTTGAATTAATCAATAAGCCCTGGGTCGTTAATTACTCTCTGGCGGAGACCGACGGGTGGGGAAGCGGTGTTGTCCTACCATAAAATTGGACACAGGGTCTACATTTGCCTCCAATATACACACACTATAGGGCCTATGTTCAAAATCATCCGGACACCTATTAGTGGACACAAATGTACGTGTCCATCATTCGCCTTTGTGACAGCTCTAACTTGGTACGGGACGCTTTCAGTGAGGAGTATGAATGTCTGTGGAAGAGAAACAGTCCATTCTTCCTCGAGAGCCGAAATCCAGAGAAGGTAGTGTTGTTGTTGGACAATGGGGTCTGCAGGGGAATCGACGTTCTAACTCATCCCAAAGGCGTTCCACAAGGTTCATGTCAGGTCGGAACTGTGGGTAGGCCAGTCCATTTCTGAAATATTGTCTGCACACCATTGGTTACATGCTGCTTTATGACAGTCCATTTTCATGCTCGTACACGTCTACAGGCAGTACACAAAGCTGTAAGATGAGATCGCATTCCTTCACATTTAGCGTTTTCTTAAGCGCTTTATGGGGACCGCGTCCTAACCACGACGAACACCCCCAAACCGTAACCGTTTCAAAAATGGCTCCAAGCACTATGGGACTTAACGTCTGAGGTCATCAGTCCCCTCGGCTTAGAACTACTTAAACCTAACTAACCTAAGGGCAGCACACACATCCAGGCCCGGGGAAGGATTGGAACCTGCGACCGTAGCAGCAGCGCGGTTCTGGACTGGAGCGCGGACAACCGCTCGGCCACCGTAAATGTTTAGGCGATACATTATGGCGGACAACGTTCTCCAGTCATAAGCCGAAACCAAACAGTACCATCGCCTTGCCATAGGATATAGCGTGATTCATTATTCAAAGTACTCATTTCCAGTTATACGCTGTCCTGTGGCTCTGCTCTTTACACCACCTCAAGCGTCGCTTAGCAGTGACTACAGAGATTTGCGGCTTATCAGGAGCTGCTCAGCGATTTTAGCCCATTGTTTTCAACTCCCTTCGCAAAATCATTGTGCTAGCTGGACTGCTTGTAGCGTCTTTGAACTCGTGAATCATTCTTCCGCTGGTTTCATACGATATTTTAGTACCAGTCTCTGCAATGCTCGACGGTCCCTGTCCATCGATGCAAGGCATGAGGGCACAAACCTTGCTTGCCACGAGGGTTGCTGGTAACATAGACTAATGTAACGTATTACGAGTACGCAGACAGAAGGATCCTTTACTGTATGATTATATGATAGCGGAACAAACACTGGTAGCAGTTACTTCTGTAAAATATCTGGGAGTGTGTGTGCGGAACGATTTGAAGTGGAATGATCACATAAAATTAATTTTTGGTAAGGCGGGTACCAGGTTGAGATTCATTGGGAGAGTCCTTAGAAAATGTAGTCCATCAACAAAGGAGGTGGCTTACAAAACACTCGTTCGACCTATACTTGAGTATTGCTCATCAGTGTGGGATCCGTACCAGATCGGGTTGACGGAGGAGATAGAGAAGATCCAAAGAAGAGCGGCGCGTTTCGTCACAGGGTTATTTGGTAAGCGTGATAGCGTTACGGAGATGTTTAGCAAACTCAAATGGCAGACTCTGCAAGAGAGGCGCTCTGCATCGCGGTGTAGCTTGTTGTCCAGGTTTCGAGAGGGTGCGTTTCTGGATGAGGTATCGAATATATTGCTTTTCCCTATTTATACCTCCCGTGGAGATCACGAATGTAAAATTAGAGAGATTAGAGCGCGCACCGAGGCTTTCCGGCAGTCGATCTTCCCGCGAACCATACGCGACTTGAACAGGAAAGGGAGGTAATGACAGTGGCACGTAAAGTGCCCTCCGCCACACACCGGTGGGTGGCTTGCGGAGTATAAATGTAGATGTAGGTCTGACTGGTCCCCATTTAGTCGTGGTTGTTCCTTCGCGTTTCCACTTCAGAATCACACCAGCAATAGCCGACTTGGGCCGCTTTAGAAGTGTTAAGATGACCGTGATGGATTTTTCACTCACAAGGGGAGGCCGCCAATTGTGAAATTCAGATTCGATTTATACTGCGCATAATAAAAGTTCATGGCCACAGGTGTAATGTGGCAAAGCACCAAGATGCACTTCTCAGCCGTTGTCGAGAAAATCGACAGTTAAAAGAAACCGTTGCCGTGAAATACTCTCTACGATTAATAATTTTTCACAGCGTCGTGGCGCAGCGGCACGCGCTCGGGTTCGTAATCCGAAGGTCGCCGGATCGAATCTCGCGCCATGCAACATTTTTTTTATTATTAGTTTATTGTAATTCAAATATAACATGCATAAGCAATTCATTAATAGTATATATATATATAAAACTATTAATGAATTGCTTATGCACGTTGGTGAAGGCGGATCGCTCTCCAATTGTACCGCCTCCATTTTTCCGTTTGTTTAACATGGTGTACCAAAGCTCTCACGTCCGCACTGATTTTCGACGATGTTATAAGTTGCGCTAGGGACCCCATCTACCTTCTTTCGAAGTTAGCAGGCAACTACGCTGTTATGCGGCGGCTCGTTTCGGCCCATTCAACATCTGTCCTTCAAGTGTAACGAGCGAGTAACGGAGTTTATATTTCATACCTGCCACAGCAAATTTGTGTTCGTGGGGTTTCTATTCTAATTCGAACGTTTGACTTGCGCTATACGTATTCGTTTCGGAATATCGTTTCTACGTCTTCCGTTAACTATACGTGGTTAACATTATGAAGACAATTAATAACATTTGTGAAATACAACTTTGTTTGGGGAAAACATAATGATGTTCGAAGTCGCCAGTTTTTCCACGGCAAACGACTTTCAACAACTTATTATATGCATAATTGTTGCAACTGATTGCCGGGAATTTTTATATATATATAAATATATATATAAATGTGTGTGTGTGTGTGTGTGTGTGTGTGTGTGTGTGTGTGTACACACACATTTGAATTACAAAAAACAAATACTAAAAAAATAAAAATTAAAAAAAAGGTTGCATGGCGCGAGATTCGATCCGGCGACCTTCGGATTACGATCCCGAGAGCTTACCGCTGCGTCACGACGCTGTAGAAAAAGTATTAATCGTAGAGAGTATTTCACAGCAACGGTTTATTTTAACTGTCGATTTTCTCGACAACGGCTGAGAAGTGCATCTCCCTGCTTTGCCACATTACACCTCTGGCCATGAGCTTTTATTATGCGCAGTATGAATTGAATCTGAATTTCACAATTGGCGGCCTCCCCTTGTCAGATGACATCCAATGGTTTGGCTGTGTTTGATATCACTGAGCTCCCCTGACCGACCCATTCTGCTGTTACTGATTCTCTACAGACAACAGTACTCCCCGACCTCCTCTTATACTGATGGGTTCGTCTCTCGTGGCGTCTAGTGGTCAATATTGGTAGTGTCCGGATTCTTTTCATCATATAGTGTGCAAGTGGCTGTACATATCGATTCATGTTGTCGAACGATTATTGTGGAAGCGACTTCGGTGTAAAATGGGGGCATGAACCTTGCTTGCCACGAGGGTTGCTGGTAACCGTTTTGGAGCAGTTCACTGTGGCGATTTCGCTGGAAGTGGAAAGCCGCACTGGGCGGGGTCCCCGTGAGTCAGCGCCGCGTCGCCGCTCAGCTGGGCTGCGCCGCCGTGCGCTCTGCCGCAGGGCCGCTATTTCTGAGTTCTCTGGCGGGGCGCGACACAAATACTCGGGGCGGGCGCCGCCCACCGCATGCGACGGCCCGCCACACACCTGTTTCTGTCTCGCCTCTCACTTTCTGTTGCACAAAAACGATTCTCAAGGGTTGACCTTGTGACAGATAGAACATATAATAGCAGTCCAATGGCGCTGGAAAGATACGATGAGTCCTTGTTCACTAGGTACGTCTATCACTTCAAGTTCAGCATTCTTCAATCCTTCTGGTTTTCCGCCATTCTTTCCATAGCTGCGTATGATACATCTATCTTCACGTTGTCAGTGGTATCTTCTGTCTCTGGTCCTCTTTCCAGTCACCACTCATTCTAGTAATACTTTATTATGCATTCTCTTCTCATTCTGTGTCCTAGCCATTTTTTTCTCCTCTTAACTGTTTCCAGTAGATGCCTTTTCTCTTTCACCCTTTGTATCACAAACTCATCCCCGTTGGTATTTAAGTCTTACAATGCGTCTTTACGGACTGGCCCTCTTCGACTGTCTAACAACCCTACCACAACAAAAGTAAAAAATTAATTATGATTGTAGTGTTGCTCACGCTGCTAAATATTGCATTTTCGGGCAACAACAAAGTTATATTACGTGGCAGGTGTCATTAGAGCACAGTTAATAAAGTCATTTCTTGAAAAAAACGGATAAACTTGGCACTCATATTTCGTGTTTCCCACGCTGGTCTCGTTGTGAACTCATGGCTCAATCGTCGAAAATCTAGGTTGTGATGGTTCCAAGCTCGGATGCAAAGAGGCCTAGGTGTTATTCTGCGATATTCAAAAGTTTTATAGATGTGTTTCATAAACCATTCTTGAAGATTAAACTTTTGCAAGTGAAGAAATGGCGATGTAAAAAAGTAATCAGCACTCCGAATTTAAGTTACACTTCTTTTTTACTACTTTTGTTGCAACATCACTCCACAATATAAAACATACTTGAAAATTTCTTCCTCACTGTTAAAGTTCACATTTTATAGACTGACTACAATTTGCGTCTTTTCAACATGACGAGCAAGATATGACTCTCTAATAACCGCTTACGCGCCCAAAAATCACAGTTACAAGTACGTCAAAGATCATAGGGACAAAAGAAAGAATACACATAAGAATAAGATCATTGCAATATAGACATATCGATGTATCAAAGTACCTCTACATTAATGAAATCAAATCTGAATGTTGTCACAGAAATATGTTAACTATTTTACAGAAACACAGTAAAATATTGCTGATATCGAGAGGTTGAGGTGAGGTGCCGTAATGGTTACGTAATTGAAGTGCCATTACAACTGTCTTCATGGTTGTTGCCTGTTTAGGTCGGTGGCTGGGCATTAGTTTCCTAAAGCAGTACGACACAACAAAAAATAAATAAATAAAAATAAAGAAACTCTCGAAAAAATCGCCATTGAAGATTACAAGATTTCCGAGTCCTTATCAAAAACCACACACTGCGAGCTTGTTAACAGAGGCGCCTATGGTTGAACGTGTAGTGTTTTATTTGTAAAGTGGTTGATAACAAGGCCTATTTTGCTTTTATTTTAGCCGCGCGAGATTAGCCGAGAGGTCTTAGGCACTGCAATCACGGACTGTGCTGCTGGTCCCGGCGGAGGTTCGAGTCCTCCCTCGGGCATGGGTGTGTGTGTTTATCCTTAGGATAATTTAGGTTAAGTAGTGTGTAAGCTTAGGGACTGATGACCTTAGCAGTTAAGTCCCGTAAGATTTCACACACATTTTTGAGCTTTTATTTTAGTTCTTCATTTATTATCAGATGGAAATGTTAATTACCAAATAGGGACCACGCCAATAAAAAGGACATCATCTTAATTTTTTAACTAGCTGTGGTTCAGCCTGGTTAAATCGAAAAAAAAGAGACGTTTCTGAAACGTCTTCGAATTGAATATAGGACCTAGTCGCCTTCCTGTCTCTGTCCGTCTCTTCCTCTCCCTCTCTTTGTACCTATTGTATATTATTATATTTTGGTAACAATGTCTCTCTTTACATATAAGTTTAGTTATTATATTTATTAAAATGTATCGTCTATGTAAATCAGACTGTTCATTACAGTATCGTGTATAAATTTGACGTAAATCGGTCTGGAATTTTTCGGAAAAATCGTGCTTTCGTGGTCTGTCTACAGTTTACGTTTTCATGTCGGGAGTGAACAGAAAATTTCACATGTCTTTAGAAAATTTAAATTTGTTTTCGTATTACTAATAATCGATGTACATAAAAAGTTAAATGTTCGTTTGTACAAAATCGTAAATCTCCGAAACTTCTTCGCCGATTACTTCGAAATTTTGACATGACATTGCATGCAAATACGCCGTTATATATAATTATTCTGCTTCGTTATGGCCCTTCAGGATCACTTGTGGTTTGTTTTGCACGTCTTCTTTCTTCCCAATACCTCTTCATTCTTTCGCTTCTTCTGTTTCTTTCTTCTTCTGTTAAGACTACTTTGATTTTGATGTCTGGCCAACTGTGACCATCCACCAATCTTTTACACTCCTACCTGTCCTGTACAGATTACTTTCTTTTATTCCTACAGCCTTCCAGTCATCTCAGACTTCCTTCACCCAGTTGTTTCCCGTATGGCATGTTGCATTCCATATTGTGTCTAGACAAGGCAGCCTAGACACAATGAGAGGAAGCCGAAAGGCACGCGCTAAGCTAAAGCAGGATGGCGTGAGGTCTGAAACAGGATACGTAATGAATGCTATAAAGAAAAGTACGTAGCTTCTGGAATACTTAACTTTAATCCATCCTTTTGGTACATCTGGAGATTGTGGCGATACAAGTGAGACTCTTTAGATACATGCAATGTTACTAATGGCGCCTTGCTAGGTCGTAGCCATTGACTTAGCTGAAGGCTATTCTAACTATCGGCTCGGCAAAGGAGCGAGGCTTCGTCAGTATAGTCGCTAGCTACGTCGTCCGTACAACTGGGGCGAGTGCTAGTTCGTATCTCGAGACCTGCCTTGTGGTGGCGCTCGGTCTGCGATCCCTGACAGTGGCGACACGCGGGTCCGACATGTACTAATGGACCGCGGCCGATTTAAAGCTACCACCTAGCAAGTGTGGTGTCTGGCGGTGACACCACACATATCTTCTTAGTCAACCTCTCCTCGTCCATCCTCTTGATGTGCCCAACAAATCGTACCCTCCTCTTCCGAAACTTCGACTTGTGAAGCAGTCATGAAGCACGTGATATATATAAAGACATATGCGTATTTGCATGCAATGTCGTGTCAATACTTATAAGCAACCGGCGAAGAACTTTCGGAGATTTACGAGTTTGTACGAACGAACATTTAACTTTTTATGTATATCTATTATTAGTCATACGGAAACAAATTTAAATTTTCTAAGGACATGTGAAATTTTCCGTTCACTCCAAGTATGATAACGTAAACTGTAGGCAGAGCACGAATTCTCCTTAGCTGTGCAATGAACGTATTTCAACAGTGGAAATGGAAATGAGCGTTTGGCGTCATTGGCCGGGAGGCCCCTTGAGGGGCAGGTCCGGCCGCCTTGGTAAGAAGGGTCGTCGTAGGCGTAGCGATGTGACAGACTGTATACTTCGTACGGTACGAAACAAGTGCCGATGCCGTCCGCAGGCGGATTATATCCGCCTTATTAGCGAAACTCCCTATATGGTAAACTGGTGCACCTCTTGGGGCAAGATGATGCTGGATACAGCCCATTTGTGTCGCTGCTGCTGCCGATAGCCACAGGAGATGGAGATATGTAGCACAAAATCAGTAATACCGTTCAGTCTCTAAAAATGAAAATGTTTTTCATTTTCTAACTAATGTTTTCCTAGTCTGCTCCATATTTTAATTTATTGTAATTATTTGCACTTTCATATGGGTAGTAAATACAAATATCGGTTTAATTGCAAAATACGATTCAATGTTTGTTAATAAATATTTCCATTAGATAAATAATATAAAATTTGTATTAAATGAGTTATAATTTACCTATAATCGATCTACAGGCTTTGTAGTTATGAGACACTACACATTCATTTACTAACAACTCTAATAAATCCTTTGGAACGGTATATACTCAAAAGCGCTAAATTTTCTTCGAATTTTCGAACGAGTTCTTTTAAGTATTCTATTGAACTGCTTTAGGAAATTAACCCCATAGCCCCTCATCCTCCATTCTTTAAAGAATCGAGCGACCATGTGTAAAACAGCTTCTTACTGTAAAAAGCAGTTCAAATGTCGAATATATGACGTTAAGCACGTTTGCAGCCACAAAACTCTGATTACGGCGGTTTTATAGTTTTGGATTATTCATCCAGACACAAACGAAAAAGCTTACAAAAGGTCTTAAATGAACTGTAAAGTTTGTTGGAAGCCGCTAAGTGCTCCTTCCCCCCCTCTCCCTCTCCCTCTCCCTCTCTCAAATACTAGATGATTATAGTCTGTGTAATTGAAGTTTCAATTGAAAGAAGATATTTCTGAGCTAACGATAATATTTATTCTTTGTATGACACTCACTGCAGGAAGTGAAGTCTATCCATCTGAACTCTGCGCAATGTCTTGTTTGCCGAGACCATTTAGCCCAATATAAAAATATGTACTCAAGTTGCTTACAAAAATGTTAATTTTAGAGTGAGCCGACTGAAATAAAGAATTAAAACGAGAATGAAAACCATCGCACACATTTGTCGTTCTCCAGAGCGCAGAGAAGCAACTAGAAGACATGGTCGGATGCCAATGTAACTTTGTAAAAACACACACCATAGGAAGGTTCAAAAATGTTCAAATGTGTGTGAAATCTTATGGGACTTAACTGCTGAGGTCATCAGTCCCAGCCGGCCGGAGTGGCCGAGCGGTTCTAGGCGCTACAGTCTGGAACCGCGCGACCGCTACGGTAGCAGGTTCGAATCCTGCCTCGGTCATGGATGTGTGCGATGTCCTTAGGTTAGTTAGGTTTAAGTAGTTCTAAGTACTAAGGGACTGATAATCACAGCAGTTAAGTCCCATAGCGCTCAGATCCATGTGAACCATTTTTCATCAGTCCCTAAGCTTTCACACTACTTAACCCAAATTATCCTAAGGACAAACACACACACCCATGCCCGAGGGAGGACTCGAACCTCCACCGGGATTAGCCGCACAGTCCATGACTGCAGCGCCTTAGACCACTCGGCTAATCCCGCGCCGCTCATCGGAAGGTATGGGAGTATTTAGAGATAGAATTCTCTACGACAGGCAGAGTGGCCACCACAGTGCTTACTTAGTATTGTTACCAGGCCTGGTAGGGTACGAGAAGTGCGAGAAACGTTGTAAGACTGATTTTTTTTAACTCCCGAAGTTTTTATTTTTTTCAAACAATAACATTGTCCTCTTCAAAGTAGCTCACTTCTGCAGCTAAAAACCGGCGGAGTGGTTGTTTCCATTTTTGGTAGCAGCGCTGAAAGGCTTCAATTGGTAGGGCTTTCAACATGTATGTTCTGCAGAGTCCAAAAATGACATCCTTTAGGACAGTTTTCAATTCGGGCAAAGGGAACGTCCACAAAGACTCAAATCAGGTGAATATCGGGGCTCTAAAACAACAGGAATATCTTTTTTTAGGTCAAAGATTCCGTGACGGAAGTGGCCGTGTAACATGGGACACTGATATGTTATACCATCCACTTGTCTGCAATTTCCGGTCTCTTGCGATTCACCCTTTTCGCGAATCTTTCGAGGACCTCTTTGTAAAACACTTGGTTGACAGTTTGTCCTGGAGGAACAAATTCTTTATGCACGATACCTTTATAGTAAAAAAAAAGCACATCCGCATATTTTTGATTTTCTCATTCGAACATATTTCAGCCGAGGAGTTGTCTCAATGTGACACTCCTTAGTTTGCCGCTTTGTCTCAATCAGAATGGTACTCAATGATGCAGGATCATCTGTGATCACACGACTGAACCATTCGTGATCACTGGCAATCTTCTCAAGAAGCTCAACGCACCTCGATTGTCCTACTGCTCAGTTGTGAGGTTTTTCGGTACCATTTCGGCAAAAAGCCATCACATGTGCAAAATTTCGGTCAAAATTTGATGTACGCCGAGAGTGTTTAATAGATCAGCGCCGGCCGCGGTCGCCGAGCGGTTATAGGCGCTTCAGTCCGGAGCCGCGACCACAGCAGTCGCGCAGGGTCGAATCCTGCCTGGGGCATGGATGTGTGATGTCCTTAGGTTAGTTAGGTTTAAGTAGTTCTAAATTCTAGGGGACTGATGACCTCAGATGTTAAGTCCCACAGTGCTCAGAGCCATTTGAATAGATCACCCATCATCCTTGTAGTTAAAAGTCGGTCTGATCTCACAAGAGCACGCACACGATCGACGTTTCCGTCGGTTTTTGAAGCTGAAGGTCTTCCTAGCAAGGTTCACTCTTCAACGTGCTCTAGGTCTTCAAAAAATGGTTTACGTAACCGAAAACCTTGTGCTCTTGATATGGAATGTGTTTTTAAACTTTTGAAGGGGTCGCATCACGGATTTCTCAAGTTTAACACAAAACTTGATGGCATAACGTTGCTCTAAATTCCGCTGTTCCATTTCCGTAACACAAAACCAACAAACAACTTCACCGATGGCGCTCCCAAAAATTACGTGATAGCTGAACGGAGTTGAAACCCGGACTGAGCGTCTGGAAGGGATGAGCACAACGGAGTATACAAGAAGAACAAGACAGCGTTGCCAGATCGGTCACAATGTCGTCAGCCTCATTACTTTTCTTATGCACCACGTATACTCTTGAGGGTCATGAATAATGTCAGATGTGGAGTAGTGACTGTGAAAGACACGGTGATACTGCTTACTGGTGTGAGACTACGTTATCCGCCCATGACAAAGTCTGAAAGCAGCTTCATTGTTGGATTCCGTATGGCCAGCTGTTACAGTCGTTCTATGCCCAGATTTGTGGGGCATTCGGATGTGACAGTCGCCCGATACTGGACTGCATGAGGAGGTGAGTGCAGGTATGCTCGTCATCTAGGTTGTGGTCGACCCGTCTCCATACCACAAGGGAGGACCGCCATGTTGTGCATCACGCACATTGTAACCCCTTCACAACAGCGGCTGCCGACAGAGAACAAGTAACTCCCTGCCAGACTGTGTGTCATATGGCATCCTTGGACGGAGATTAGCAGCAGCAACACAAAAGGCTGCGTTTGGAGTCGTGCTGTGACTGGGAAGCATGAGCTACTGATGAATGGTGTCACATTACAATGAACAACAAATTGCATTTCTGCACTACACCCGATGACGATCGTTGGCGAGTATGGAGGGACCTGGGGGGGAGGTCCCATTCTTACAATATTCTGGAGAGTTACAACAGTGGTACTCCTCGCATCACGGTATGGGAAGCCATCGGGTATGATTGCACGGGTCATGGCTGGATGTGACAGAGGATACTCTGGCGGCATAACTGTACTTCACGGTTATAATGTGTCGTCATCTACATCTACATCTACATTTATACTCCGCAAGCCACCCAACGGTGTGTGGCGGAGGGCACTTTACGTGCCACTGTCATTACCTCCCTTTCCTGTTCCAGCCGCATATGGTTCGCGGGAAGAACGACTGTCTGAAAGCCTCCGTACGCGCTCTAATCTCTCTCATTTTACATTCGTGATCTCCTCGGGAGGTATAAGTAGGGGGAAGCAATATATTCGATGCCTCATCCAGAAACGCACCCTCTCGAAACCTGGCGAGCAAGCTACACCGCGATGCAGAGCGCCTCTCTTGCAGAGTCTGCCACTTGAGTTTGCTAAACGTCTCCGTGACGCTATCACGGTTACCAAATAACCCTGTGACGAAACGCGCCGCTCTTCTTTGGATCTTCTCTATCTTCTCCGTCGATCCGATCTGGTACGGATCCCACACTGATGAGCAATACTCAAGTATAGGTCGAACGAGTGTTTTGTAAGCCACCTCCTTTGTTGATGGACTACATTTTCTAAGGACTCTCCCAATCAATCTCAACCTGGTACCCGCCTTACCAACAATTAATTTTATATGATCATGTGTTACCTTTCGTATGACAGCATCGTGGTGTTATATTTCAGTAGGACAGTTCTTCTCCATAGGACACGTGTCTCTGTAACGTGCTTGGGTAATGCTGAGGTACTCGTGTGGCCAGAAAGATCACTATATCTGTTCCTGATAGAACATGTGGCACTCGAGCTCAGAAATACACTGTTCCAGTGTCAGTACCCAGGCTATCAAGGGCGAGTTACAACGGTTAAGGACCAGTGCGGCTCAGGAGAGGGTACAACGGTTTTATGACTTACTTCTCAACCGAATCAGTGCGTGGATCTAAGCCAGCAGTGGTGCAACATCAGATTCATAAGTGGGCTTATACTGCAACTCGATTTCGTGATCACTGAAATAACACCGCATACTCTCTCAATCCGTGAAATTTTAATCTGTTTCTTCCTCCGCTTCTGGGTGCTTCACTTATTTTGTCGGGAAGTGTGTGTCTACGCACTGTTCTATCAGAGGGCCAAGTGGGAACCTTTTTCTACCATTTTCTCAACAGTGGAGTTCGTGTAAGGCTGTTGATGATATCAGCTGTTCTCTGCAGCTATCTTCAGGTGAGTTTGCAGTGTAAGAAGCCTCACACCACAGAGTCTTATGCGCTCTCATAGTGTTTGACGTTAAGCCGTTCAAAGGTCGAATGAAGGTGAAAGCGTACGGCCGGCAGTAGGACCGTGCCTACTGACGCACTTCAGTGTTCAGATCAACCTCCGGATTTGGATTCCTTTACGTTTTATTGCTAGCAAGGAGACCATATGGAACGGCCCTGCTTCAAATCCTGTTAAAGTGGAAGAACATCTACGTCGGTGTCCATACATCTGTATTACGAAACAGCTAAAACTGTCAGCTCTTACAATTGCAGGCTGCCTTAACAACAGCTTCCAGGCCCCACATATATTTGATTTTCACTATTTCATATAATTTTTGGCGGAATTTAAAATTCTGTCATGCATTACTCATTAAGAGGTATTATCTACGTTAAAGATTTAGCACAGAATGTCAAGTATTACAGCTGGCAATTGTCTATCTTGAAGCAGTGTAACAACGGCGCGCAAATTACCCGGACTATATTTATCCAGTATTTGAGAATGAGAGCATTTAGAGACTTCCAACAACTTTGCGCACAATTCCAAACTTTGAAACTTTTTCTTGCAGACACCCTTTACACAATAATGGAAGGAAGTAAATATAGCGCTTCCTACACTTTCGCTGTTAATGCAGTAAACCTTCAGCATCAGGAATTTCGTTTTAATTTACTACATATGTACTCCTTCTCTATTTGTACCACACTTTGTAGATAGTATTTACATATACCACTGGGAGTACCTGCAAAATTACACAGTCAAGTCACATTAATGTGACCACCGCCTACGCCTTCCAGAATGACGAGATCATCCAGGGAGTGCCACGAAAGCATTCCTCCTCCAGCCCGGTCCTTCCCGACTATTGCCAGCCTTCGTCGCCGATGAACAGAAATCAGTACAGGTGCATGAACCAGTCACCTGCTGCAGAGGTGAACACGAAGCAACACTCGCAGAACAATCGTTCAGGAGACATTTTGGGAGCCCCTTGGTATAAATGGTTAGTCATTTGTTGTACAGTTGCCCGTCTATTCTCCCACGGACATCTCCAGAGCCGTCGTTCACCCCTGTCACCTATGGCCCGTGTTGTTGTTGTTGTTGTTGTTGTTGTGGTCTTCAGTCCTGAGACTGGTTTGATGCAGCTCTCCATGCCACCCTACCCTGTGCAAGCTTCTTCATCTACCAGTGCCTACTGCAACCTACATCCTTCTGAATCTGCTTAGTGTATTCACCTCTTGGTCTCCCTCTACGATTTTTACCCTCCGCGCTGCCCTCCAATACTAAACTGGTGATCCCTTGATGCCTCAGAACATGTCCTACCAACCGATCCCTTCTTCTAGTCAAATTGTGCCACAAGCTCCTCTACTCCCCAATTCTATTCAATACTTCATCATTAGTTAGTGATCTACCCATCTAATCTTCAGCATTCTTCTGTAGCACCACATTTCCAAGCTTCTATTCTGTTCTTGTCTAAACTATTTATCGTCCACGTTTCACTTCCATATATGGCTACACTCCATACAAATACTTTCAGAAACGACTTCCTCACACTTAAGTCTATACTCGATGTTAACAAATTTCTCTTCTTCAGAAACGCTTTCCTTGCCATTGCCATTCTACATTTTATATCCTCTTTACTTCGACCATCATCAGTTATTTTGCTACCCAAATAGCAAAACTCCTTTATTACTTCAAGTGTCTCATTTCCTAATCTAATTCCCTCAGCATCACCCGTCTTAATTCGACTACATTCCATTATCCTCGTTTTGCTTTTGTTGATGTTCATCTTATATCTTCCTTTCAAGACGCTGTCCATTCCGTTCAACTGCTCTTCCAAATCCTTTGCTGTCTCTGACAGAATTACAATGTCATCGGCGAACCTCAAAGTTTTTATTTCTTCTCCATGGATTTTAATACCTACTCCGAATTTTTCTTTTGTTTCCTTTACTGCTTGCTCAATATACAGACTGAATAACATCGGGGAGAGGCTACAACCCTGTCTCACTCCCTTCCCAACCACTGCTTCCCTTTCATGCCCCTCGACTCTTATAACTGCCATCTGGTTTCTGCACAAATTGTAAATAGCCTTTCGCTCCCTGTATTTTACCCCTGCCACTTTCAGAATTTGAAAGAGAGTATTCCAGTCGACATTGTCAAAAGCTTTCTATAAGTCTACAAATGCTAGAAACATAGGTTTGGATTTCCTTAATATTTCTTCTAAGGTAAGTCGTAGGGTCAGTATTGCCTCACGTGTTCCAACATTTCTACGGAACCCAAACTGATCTTCCCCGAGGTCGGCTTCTACCAGTTTTTCCATTCGTCTGCAAAGAATTCGCGTTAGTATTTTGCAGCTGTGACTTATTAAACTGATAGGTAATTTTCACATCTGTCAACACGTGATTTCTTTGGGATTGGAATTATTATCTTCTTCTTGAAGTCTGAGGGTATTTCGCCTGCCTCATACATCTTGCTAACCAGATGGTATAGTTTTGGCAGGACTGGCTCTCCCAAGGCTGTCAGTAGCTCTAATGGAATGTTGTCTACTCGCGGGTCCTTGTTTCGACTCAGGTCTTTCAGTGCTCTGTCAAACTCTTCCCGTCGTATCATATCTCCCATTGCATCTTCATCTACATCCTCTTCCCTTTCCATAATATTGTCCTGAAGTACATCGCCCATGGCCCATAGCGCACCACAATCGCCTCGGCGCCTGTTTTGGATAGCGCCATTTTGCCACGCACGGTGTACTTTAACCACGGCGGCACGCGAACAGTTTACAGACTCAGCCGTTTCGTAAATACTTCCATCCTTGGCCCAAATGCCAATGGTCATGTCTTTTGGACGTGAGATAAATCGCTCCGTTTCCGCATTACGACAAAGAATGCTCCGTTTCCACAGCCTCCAGACATACTTTATAAGCCCTCCACTGCAAGTGCTGCCAACAGCCGTTGCACTTTGGCATCGAACATAGCCGGCGATCACATTAATATGACTGGCCGTGTATTGCCAGTACAACGCTACCATAATGAAAGCGCACCTGCGTTTCAGAACTGGGTCTGGAGGGATGCCTCTGATGGTTGGCCTATGTGGAAAGTGGAAGGAGTGAGTGTGTGTGTGTGGTATGGGTGGGGGGGGCGGGGGTAGTGGTGAGCCTTCGGAGTATGAGCCTGGAGTGGGGAAGGGGACAGTTGCCGAGAGAAGAGGGGATGCGATGCATTGCGGCCCCGTCAAGCGCGAAATTGCAGTTCCAAGGAGGCGTTCTGTGCGGTAGCTGGGAGCTACGCGCTCTACAGTGGGATCAGGCCGAAGCCTCTTTCGTGGACGGCATCCGTATGACACGGCAGGCGAATATAATGTATAGCGCCATTGTGTAACAGAGACGAGCGTAGGGGAGAAACGTGCAGGAACGTTTTTGATAACAGGAGCGCTCAAGGGGGATTATATCACTAACAGAATGTTGCTATTACGTCCCACTGACGTTCCACACACTACCGAGTAAATGTAACTAGACAGCCGGAGAATTCATCTCAAACTGACGTATGAGTTAGTCACAGAACTGAAGCTGTAAGACCGTGTGCATGTCTTTCAAAAGACCCGATTTAGCAATATGTGACACAGTTCCGATGTGATCTCTTGTTACTTCAGCATTCCAGCTTTAAAGGGTGGTTGTGCAGCGCACCGAATGCATGCCACTAAGATTGTTGGCAAGCATGGACAATGGCAGTAAACGGCTGCAACAGAGGAAAATGTAACTAATGTGTTTAGAAGAACTGCTTTTCTGCAAATTTTGTTTCTTTTAATTTGAAGAAAAAGTAGCATAATGCATGTTGAACGTCAAGGGCTGCAATAGCAGTGACAATTTTAAAGCTTAAGCAAGGCAAATCTGCTATACAGTAGTGGTAATCAGAATAAAGGTATACATGTTTGTGGTAAAATTAGCGTTGTCGGCTGGAATACTTGTGCGCAGTGTATATGCTCTAGTATGACAGCCAGTATACTGATAAATGCAATCAAATGATATACATTTGATGTCAGTACTACGGTATATAACGAAACATCAACAATTCAGGTGGTAGAGGTTGGAACTCAGTATAAATGCAGCTGTCTCTGTGCGATGTTAGTGTGTGCGTAAGTGCCTCTACTGCAGATAGGAAACAGACACCATCAGTGGCAATGCGTGTTATGTATATAAACCACGACTGTGACGATGTTAGGCGGAAAACAGTTATCATATGATTAAAAAGCAAAAAAAGGTGCTTACCGTTCAAGTAAAATGGTCTACAATTTCGTTAGATTCGGCGCACGACGTGGACGGAACGGAAAATATGCGCAAAGCAGAAAATTATTTGAGGCATCGAAACGGTCGCTTTTGCGCAAAGCAAGGGCAAGAAACCGTTATTCTTCTAAACTTGATGCTTGTTCACAGCTGCCGGTAACTGCCAGACATGTACGACAAATTTTGTCAAGTGACAAACATCTTGCATTCAAGAAACGACTGCAGAGACCTGATCTAACACAAAACGTAAACAGGCTAGATTGGAGTTTGCTGAGAAACGTATTTCATCTACTTCAATGGGATAAAGTGATTCCCGGTGATGAGAAGTTTAATTTAGGTAGGCCGGACGTATTCGAAACTTATTGGCCTGATCTGAGAACAAAGCAGCAGGTAAAAATGAGCAGAAATTTTGATCATGTTAAAGGTAAGTCACGCGCTGATTCGCTGAACACCACAATGGAACTCTAACACGTACACTGAGACACTAGAGACAGAAATGATTAGAATGTATCTGGAGCTAGGGAACGAAAGTCTGTTTCAACAACATTTATGCATGTTTCTGCTATGACCAAAAAATGGCTGGAAGATTAAGATATCGTAGTCTTGGCGTGGGCACCACGTAGCCCGAATATGAACCCCGTGGCGAAACTTCGGGGAATGCATGCGAGACGTGCTTATCGCATTAGAAGGCAATTTGAGGCTGAATGTGAGCTGAAAAGTGCGATAGGAGAAGAGTGGGCAAGAACTACAAGTCCTAACAAAATCAGTGCCGAAGAGAATATCTGAGGTAATCAGGAAGAACGGAGGTTAGACAAAGCACTAACAGTGCATTAACACAACAAGACTGGGATGCCTTTATATCAATTTCCATCCAGAAAATGCAAAAACGTTATTTTGTTATCCGTGTTATGAAAGAAACTACGTAATTCGGTCATAATTGTTTATGTCTTATACGTAACTACTACTTTCATATTAAAATCGATACAGTATGCTACAGACATTGTACTATTACTTTCGTAGGAACACTGCCTTAATACTGTTTTCCGACACTGTGTATGAGGGTTGGAAATTTAATAGTGACAACTATTTACTTACAACGTACATAAAATAGATAAATATTTCAAACTTTACCTATTTTTCGAAGAATTCACGAGCATTGCGTACAACCTGCTCCCAGCGACGGGAAAGTCCTAAGACACTCTTAGCAGGGCCAGCTGTACTGATAGTTCGACTGATGCGATCTATAGCCCGCGGAATCTCTCTAATAATTTTGAAGTGCTTCTTTTAATTTAGGACTCAAATCGTAATCAGAAGAGCTTAGCTCCGGTAAGTGTACTGAGAGGTTCAGCACTACCCAGCCCCATCATTCGAACAAATCAGTCGCAACTTGCACTCCAATAGCGCCAGACTGTTGTGAAAAATACTGAGCGGGTTCTGGAGAATGTGTCGCTGCGTCTTTCTCTAAGCTGTTAGTTTTTGGAACACCGTTTGCGACCAACTTAGAGATAGGAGCGGTGGCACACAGTTAAACTTTGAAACGTGTATCTATTTTATATAAGTTGTAAATAAACAGTTGCCGCTATTGAAGTCCAACCCTCAGAGTTTGTCAAAGGGGTGACAGCGTGATCCTTGGAAACTACTTTTATTTATTAGGTTATTACATCAAAAACCTCAAAAGTATAGTGATGTATCAGCCATGTAATTATAACTCCCACGAACATAAGCAACAAGAACGATTGAAAGTCTCTTCGTGTTTGCTGCCGGATCCTAAAATCAACGTGACTCGATATTTCGGCGATCCAAATGGTCGCCATCTTCAGGAAAATGCTGCTTCTGCTCATGAGTCCCGCTGAGAACTGACGCCAGGTTGCAAATCGACGTCCTATATAGGCCACCGTACAGTACATGGCGCATGCGCCGTCCATCACGGTTTTTGCCTTCCTAGACAGGGAGGTGGCGCCGCCCTTAGTGAAACACTGCTGGCAACGATATATCGCAATCAAGGCCGCACCGAAGAACGTTCAGTTTTGATGCGAGATAATACAGGATTCCACGTCTTGCTAAGAGACAATGGGTTTCCTTTTCAAACGCCCGTCGTACTTTAACAAGGGCGGCATGCGAACACTTTACAAACTTAGCCGTTTCGTAAATGCTTCAACCCCCGGCCCTTTTCGACGTTAGACAAATCGCTTCGTTTACGCATTACGGCAACGACTGCACTGTTTTCCGCGTCCCCGGACACGCTTTATACACCCTCCACTGCTAATGCTGCCACCTGCCGTCTGTGAGTGATTATTGCTTAACGTCAGACGTAGGCGGTGGTCAGATTTATGCGACTGGACCGTGTATGATATCTGTAACGCTCTGTCACCGACATAATATAGTTCTCCGACCAGTAAATCTTTCACGTGACTTCTGCCAACAACAAAGACCGACGCAAAACAATGCTTTATGTGTTGCTGTCGCCGACACGGAGACGACGCGAATGTCCTTTCACGGTACGCTGAAAGACCAACAACCAGCGAAACAGAAGGGAACACAGCGAATGTGAACCAAACACTACCGAAAGCTGTTCGCTCCCGCTTGACTACAGTTTACTAGGGATGGGAAAACAGACCTGTTAAATCGATACCGGTATTTTAGTCCTGAATAACCGGTATTTTTTCAGTATTTATTTGTTCTCTGTCATTACAGGTGGTTCCTATTATTTATTGATAACCAAGTACAAAAAAATGAAGTATCAATTAGCTATAGGAGCAGCACCAAAATTTTTCATTTTTACAAAACCCTTTTTGAAAATGAAATAATTTTTATTCGTAAAGTTGGCGTTCTCTTGAAATATTGAGTCATTATAGAGAATGGGAAAAGCTATCAGAGCTATTTTAATAGCAGTACCGACAGGAACAAGTAACAAACACATGGCGTAAGTATTGGTACAACAGTGGTGAGACAATAGCGTCGCTGGTGTCGTGTGTTGTGGCTTGAGGTACGTGTGTACGTGAAGTTAGCAAGACTTGCCCCCACCTGGTCTATACCGCAGTTTCTCGCTGTTGGTTGCCGGACATCCGTTGTATTGCACAACATTTTTACGAATGAACGTAGCAATGAAGTACAATGCTTTTCTTCCATTAAAAGATTAAAGATTTGTCTGCATTTATATGAAATAATAAAAGAGAGAAGAAATTATGGTAAGAGTAACAAACTGAAAACTTAACAACGATCCATTCTTTCGTTCTTTTCATACTACACGATGAAAATAGAATGTAGCTGACCTGCTGCGTGTGTCTACATACTACGCCTGTATCTGCTTGTACCCCCTGAAAACGGACAAATTAATCTCCAAACTTAGTTTTCACCCTTTAGCACCGACTATTCGTAATGCGCAAATAGTGGTACGATCCCCGATTACAATATGATTTTTGTGACGAGTTTCAAAAGGTTACTCCATAGGAGAATACTTGTTATGTTTTGTAGTATTCAAACACTTAATTTTTTCCAGAAAAACAGCTGTGGACGAACTAACTGTTGTGGATTGGCAGGAGAGCCAACCCACGAAGTTTACAGGAAGCCGAAAGGCACGTGGCTAAGCTCACGCAGGCTGGCGTGAGGTCTGGAACAGGACAAGGAAATTAGAACTTAGAAAAAACGGACGCAGATGGTGGAATACTTAACTTTAATCCATTAATGTTGAACGTAGCTCTTGTCTGTACATTATTTACAATATCAATAGTAACTGAACATGGCGCCTTGCTAGGTCGTAGCAAATGACGTAGCTGAAGGCTATGCTAACTATCGTCTCGGCAAATGAGAGCGTATTTTGTCAGTGAACCATCGCTAGCAAAGTCGGCTGTACAACTGGGACGAGTGCTAGGAAGTCTCTCTAGACCTGCTGTGTGGCGGCGCTCGGTCTGCAATCACCGATAGTGGCGACACGCGGGTCCGACGTATACTAACGGACCGCGGCCGATTTAAAGGCTACTACCTAGCAAGTGTGGTGTCTGGCGGTGACACCACAGTAATTTTTGTATTATTTGATATATAGTTTCATATTGTGATTTTATTTACATTGAAACTGAGAGAGTCGAAATTTTTCAATCTTTGTTCGATTTCTACTTATATCATAGGAAATAATGGGAACAAAAAAACCGAAAACCGATCGTTTTGAGTGGTTTAACGGTCTGGTTAAACTGACACGAAAACAAACCGATACAACAGAAAAACGGTTGTTTCAGCGATAACCGCCACACTAGTGTTTACACCAGCGAGTATTCGCTGGTGGTCGTCCGCTTGTGTTTACGCTGGCTTTAACCGTAGGCGCTGGTGGCCTCAGAGAATGCACCGAGTAGGCTCGTGGCCAGGTTGTTGGCCCGGCCTTGGAGCCTGCGACTCATCGCCTTGTTTACGTCTGGAACCGGCGCCTGCGGCATTCGACCGCGCTCGCACACTGAGCTGAGTCCCACCCGAATACAGCACCTAGCTGCGCGCTCCCCGCCGCCCACCCCCTCACCCTCACCAATTAAATGCTTACTACTGTCCCGCGCAGCACGTGATAAACTTCGAGCAAGGCAAACAAGACAAGACGCTGTGTTCCCTCTTCGAGGTAGTCTGAGAGCGTGCAGCGGGAGCAAAATATGAAAATCGGCGTGCTGTATTTGATGTGTGTGTGGAAGGGCTCTTTTGTTTGATCTTGCCTGCGAAGAATCTTGAGCTGAATGTTAGCAGAAGGCGAAAACTAACACACACACACACACACACACACACACACACACTCACACACACACACACACCGGACGATTATTTCCAAGGGGAACAAGTTCGCGACGTTGTCTCTCCCGGAAGGGCTTCCGTGGCTCTTAAAGTCAGCAGTGGCGTTACCTTACCTCTTTAAGGAGAAACGGCTGTTATTACTGCTGCGAGCATGAGTCTCAAGTCGCAATACTTGTAATGGTGCGTGGAAGGTGCTGTTTCTAATGAGCAGCGCAAGACTTATTTTAATTGATGCCGCACTATTTTGGTAAAATATTTCGGAAACGTGCTCACTCGTCGTATTACGAGTATTGTGTTGCTTAGGTATTATTTTGTACTTGCAAATTTATTTTTCCCTCACAATGTTAGGGCTATGAGACCCGTTCTTGTATCCGTTTCTTTTCAGTTTTGCTACATGGGAAATATGCAGTATAAAATGATGGCACATACCAATTAGCACACGTGACGATACGTGAATACGGCAGCATATTGGCGAAGCATTCGTCTTCATGGACGACAATTCGCGTCCCCATCGTGCGCATCTTGTGAAAGACTTCCTTCAGGATAACGACATCAAATGGTTTAAATGGCTCTGAGCTCTATGGGACTTAACATCTGAGGTCATCAGCCCCTAGAAGTTAGAACCACTTAAACCTAACTAACCTAAAGAGAGCACACACATCCATGGCTGAAGCAGGATTCGAACCTGCGACCGTAGCGGTCGCGCGGTTCGAGATTGAAGCGCCTAGAACCGCTCGGCCACACCGGCCGGCATAACGACATCGCTCGACTAGAGTGGCCAGCATGTTGTCCAGACCTGAACCCTATCGACATGCCTGGATAGATTGAAAAGGACTGTTGATCGACGACGTGACCCACCAACCACTCTGAGGGATCTACGCCGAATCGCCATTGAGGAGTGGGACAGTGTGGACTAACAGTGCCTTGATGAACTTGTGGATAGTATGCCACGACGAATACAGGCATGCATCAATGCAAGAGGACGTGCTACTGGGTATTAGGGGTACCGGTGTGTACAGCAATCTGAACCACCACCTCTGGAGTTCTCGCTGTGTTGTGGTACAACATGCAATGTGTGGTTTCCATGAGCAATAAAAAGGGCGAAAATGATGTTTATGTTGATCTCTATTCCAATTTTCTGTACAGGCTCCGGAACTCTCGGAACCGAGGTGATGGAAAACTTTCTTTGATGTGTGTATGTTACGCACAGCTAATACACTCATAGGTCAAAACTTTATCACCACTGAGCGCCGCGAGAATAAATAGTACATGGTGGCGCAAAGTTCCCATGATGCGGTAACGAAAGTAAAGAAGTGTAGCAGAGACGAATGAGGATTCGTTGTAGTAACGATACGCGCCGCCGATGGTGAAATGCAGACATAAACAACTTTGACAAAAGGCAAACTGTTATGGCCTGGCGACTGGGAATTGCGAAGCTGGTCGGTTGTTCGCGTGCTACTGTCGTGAGCACCTGCGGAAAGTGGTTGAAGGACGGTGAAACCACCAGTAGCCGACAAAGTGTTGGATGTCCGCGCCTCATCAAGAACGTGGTGGTCTGAGGCTTGGGCGCTCTGTAAAGCAAAATAAGCAGCGATCAGTGGTAGATTTGACGGCAGAGTACAATACAGCTGCAGGCCGAAGTGTTTCGCGACACTTTGTTGTACATGAGCCTCTGCAACGGCCCATCCTTACGTATTCCCATGCTGACTTAACGACATCATCAGTTACGAATCCAGAGGACACGAGGTCATCGAGGTTACACCCTGGGCCAATGTAAACGTGTCGCCTAGTAGGATGAATCACATTTCTTGTCACAACAGGTCGACGGGCGCGTCCGGATGCGTCGTCATCTAGGGGAACAGCTGTCGAAACATGTACCCTCCACCGATTCAAGCCGCTGCAGTAATGTGCTATGGGAAACATTCACCTGGGCCCCAAGGGGCATCCGGTAGTAACTGTAGTCACCAAGTGGACTACATGAGCATTATTGTTGACCACTTGCATCCCTCTAGGCCTGATGTCTTCCCTGACGGCGATGGTATCTTCCAGCAGTAGATCTGTCCGCATCACAAGGCCACAATAGGGATACACTGGTTTGAGGGCAAGATACTCAACTCAATCTCGATTCGCCTGATCTGAACGCGTTGGAACACATGTTGACGCTGTAGGTCGGCAGCTCCGCGCTCACAAACAACTGGCCTATACTCAGTTTACGGCTATTACGTGACCAATGCGCTATGAAGCAGGTGTTCATTAAGTTTTGTATCTGTGCTGGTTTTTAAACTGGTCAAGCGTATGCCGTGCAGGCAGGGCATTCATTGTAACTGCACATTTGAGACAACAATATGCTAAAAGAGTTGCAGACATGTTGTCCACAATTATTAATTGCTAATTACAACCTGCGAATGTTTTTGTTGCTGTTGATGTGTTCAACTGCCCTATAGTATCGAAGATGCATCAAGACAAGCGATTATACTAGTCTCTGTTTAGAATACGAAAGAAATATTTTCCAAAATTTTCGAAGTGCGTAGATACCGGAGAAAGTTTCAAATGGCTCTAAGCACTATGGGACTTAACTGCTGTGGTCATCAGTCCCCTAGAACTTACAACTACTTAAACCTAACTAACCTAAGGACAGCACACACGTCCATGCTCGAGTCAGGATTCGAACCTGCGACCGTAGCAGGCGCGCGGTTCCAGACTGAAGCGCCTAGAACCGCACGGTCACAGAGGCCGGCGGAGAAAGTTTCCTTGCAAGAGAAGACAGTACCTTCTCCCCAGTCACAGGGATATTTATCTGCTACTAACTCGACCGTCCTTGTGCAGTGATCAAAACTAAGTTTATGATTTACAGCTGGGAACCGGGAAAGCGTTATCAAAAAGTTACGTTCACTTTGTTAACGCTGTCATATTATGAAGGGTACGTTTCTCTCTTTCGAAGAAATAACGCTGAGCATGACTGGTCTGAATAGCAATGGTTCCTCCCAGTCCTTTACTCACAAATGTTAGTTACAAGAATATTTTGATCGAACTACAACTCAATGATTCGTGCTGACAACACTTCGTTATTTAGTTTCATTCTGGCACTACACTGAGATTTATGAAGTAAGATCTTGCTGAAATGTTGAAGCTGTGTGATGTCGCCGGCCATTGTGACCGTGCGGTTCTAGGCGCTTCAGTCTGCAACCGCGCGACCGCTACGGTCGCAGATTCGAATCCTGCCTCGGGCATAGATGTGTGTGATGTCCTTAGGTTAGTTAGGTTTAAGTAGTTCTAAGGGACTGATGACCTCAGATGTTAAGTCCCATAGTGCTCAGAGCCATTTCTTTTTGTGTGATGTCGAAGGCCTTTCCTGCGAATATTATATCGTGGAAGACATCCGACCACACGTCGTGTGCATACTGGATGGTTAGAATTAAAGTGCAGCTACTGAATTAGGTGCCAAAGCCCTTCCCGCAGTGGTAACACCGGTTACAGTCACATCGCCGATGTTACGCGCTATTGGACTTGGACGATTTACCGTCCGGGTCTGACGGGCGCTATTGGCACGTTAGGTGCACCAGCCTTTGTCAGGCCAACTGAGAAGCTACTCGATTGGAAGGTAGCGGTTCCGGTCACGAAAATTGACGATGGGCGGGAGAGCGGTGTGCTGACCACGTTCCCCTCAATATATGCACCCTGCGACGCCTGTCAACTGAGGATGACACGAGGTCTAGTAGTGTCGGTTGGGCCTTCCTTCTGAGGTCTGTTCGGACGGAGAGAGAGAAAGGTCTAGTTGGGCTGTAATTATTGTATGTGAGCGAGAATTGGTAGATAGCTAATGTGAAAGTGCCTAATCGAATTTGGCTGGAAAACAATTAGTTCCAATTTTGGCCACCAGGTGCAAATCTGGCGCTGTACAGTATCTCATCGACGTCTCCGGTTCTCAAATTTTACACATTGTATGAGCGGCAGTTAATAATAAAATCGACATTATGCGTCCTCCCTTGTTCGAACTATTCTTGCATCTATATGGTTAAACTGCAATTCACACTTAAGTGAATGGCAGAGGGTTCATCGAACCCTTTTTATACTACTTCTCTGCCATTCCACTCTCGATTGGCGCGTGGAAAAAGGAACACCTAAATTTTTCCGTTCGAGCTCTGATTTATCTTATTTTATTATGATTATCATTTCTCCCTACGTAGGTGGGTGTCAACAAAATATTTTCACATTCGGAAGTGAAAGTTGGTGATTGAAATTTCGTAAATAGATCTCGCCGCAAAGAAAACCGTCTTTGTTTCAGTGACTGCCACCCCCAACTCGCGTATCATATCAGTGACACTCTCACCCCTATTGCGCGATAACACGAAACGAGCTGCCCTTTTCACTTTTTCGATGTCCTCCATCAATCTTACCTGGTAAGGGTCACACACCTCGAAGCAATATTCCAGCAGAGGTCGGCCAATTGTAATGTAGGCTGTCTGTTTAGTGGGTTTGTCGCATCTTCTAAGTTTTCTGCCAACAAAGCGCAGTCTTTGTTTCGCCTTCCCAACAATATTATCTATGTGGTCTTTCAAATTTAAGTTGCTTGTAAATGTAATTCCTAGGTATTTAGTCGAATTGACAGCCCTTAGATTTGTGCGATTTATCGTATACCCAAAATTTATCGGATTTCTTTTAGCACCCAAGTGGATGACCTCGCACTTTTCTTTGTATAGTGCCAATTGCCACTTTTCGCACCATATGGAAATCCTCTCCAGATCATTTTGTAATTGGAATTGATCGTCTGATGATTTTACTCGATGGTAAATTACAGCGTCATCTGCAAACTATCTAAGGGGGCTGCTCACATTATTACCTAGATCGTTTACATAAATCAGGAACAGCAAAGGGCCTATGACACTACCTTGCGGATCGCCAGATATCATTTCTGTCCTACTCGATGATTTACCGTCTATCACTACAAACTGTGACCTCTCTGAGACGAAATCACGAATCGATTCACACAACAGACGATACTCCATATGCACGCAATTTGATTAATAGTTGCTTGTGAGGAACGGCATGAAACGCTTTCTGGAAATCTAGGAATATAGAATCGATCTGAGATTCCTTGTCGACAGCACTCATTACTTCATGGGAATAATGCGTGCGTTGCACAAAAAGGATATCTTCTGAATCCGTGTTGGTTATGTATCAATAAGTCATTTTCTTCAAGGTGATTCATAATGTTCGAGTATAGTATATGCTCTAAAATCCTATTGCAAATTGAGGTCACTGATATGGGTCTATAATTCAACGGGTTACTTCTATTTCCTTTCTTGAATATTGGTGTGACCTGTGCTACTTTCCAATCTTTAGGAACAGACCGTTCGTCAAGTGAGCGATTGTATATGATTGCTAAAGAAAGGTGCTATTGCGTCTGCATACTCTGAGAGGAACCCGATTGGTATACCATCTGGACCGAAAGACTTGCCTTTCTTAAGTGATTTGAGCTATTTCGCAACACCTAAGATATCTACTTTTATGTCACTCATGCTAACAGCTGTTCTGGTTTCGAATTCCGGAATATTTACTCCGTATTCTTTCGTGAAGAAATTAACGGAAACTGTATTAATAACCCCGCTTTAGTGGCACCATCATCGGTAACATTTCCATCGCTATCGCGCAGTGACGGTATTGACTGTTTTTTTTTTTTGCCACTGGTGTACTTTATTTACGACCAAAATCTCTTATCCATTACATACTTTTTGCCCGCATCTCGTGGTCGTGCGGTAGCGTTCTCGCTTCCCACGCCCGGGTTCCCGGGTTCGATTCCCGGCGGGGTCAGGGATTTTCTCTGCCTCGTGATGGCTGGGTGTTGTGTGATGTCCTTAGGTTAGTTAGGTTTAAGTAGTTCTAAGTTCTAGGGGACTGATGACCATAGATGTTAAGTCCCATAGTGCTCAGAGCCATTTGAACCATTACATACTTTACTGTACGTCTTTCTTGCACTGACTGCGTTAGACTTGCATTTTTTCGAGCATTAATCGGTTCCGCATTAACGTATAAGAATATCTTCCAAGTTTCGCTGCCGTACGATAACTACACGGACACGGGGCATGTGTGAGTAGCTGCGCTTTCATTATAACCACCCAGTACTTCAGACATCGGTTTCCCAACACGTTACTGTTGGCTGACACGCAGAGGGCCTTAAACTTTTTGATCTCCTTCGACTGATCATAACAATAACCAGTCTCTTACGCACTTTCATGAAGAATCGGTGCCAGTTTTTCACATTGTCATCCAACTTTTAGCAGTCTAAAACACAAGTTTCTTTGGTCTAGTCGGATAAGTTGACCATTCCCACGCCGCTGTTTAAACCAGTGAGCTAAAACATCACAATCACTTGCTCAGTAGCGTATTAGGCCACCTTCGGAAAACAATTCAGCAGCGATTCTGCGTGGTATGGGTTCTGCAAGTCCTTGATAGGGGTCAGGAGGCGTGTAGCACCACATGTATATGCACAGGTCACTTAATTCCTGTAAATCACATGCCTGTTTTCTATAGGCGCACATCGAGATAACATCTGCAGAAAACATGGTATCCTTCGCTCTCAGCCAGTGGAATCACTGTTGGCTAACCTCTGCCTATATATGCTGTCTAGCGCAGACTCCGCCGTAAACTTGGTTGTCATGCCAAAAAGAGTTAGGGTAACAGGCAAAGCTGTGGGCACTTTATATAAAGCTGCACTGAGATTGCCCGTGGTTTGTTTACTCGGCCCCGGGGACAGCGTTAGTGCCCCAGTTTAGCGCAGACGGCGGAACTTGGCGAACTCTGGGCATGGTTAATATTTCAGAGCGGCGCTGAGGAATAGCTGTCCCGGCTGATGCACTTTGGGCGGCCGGGTGCGACGGCGGATGAATTTTGTATCAGCCCCGGCGCCGCCACCGCCACTAAATGCGGTACCTGTGGCCCTCTGACCTAGGACCGTGCGTGGGCTCGTGACCCCTCCCATCGGCACGTGTTCTCACACCAGAGAGCCAGTAACATTCTGTCTGTATACTGGGTAAAACCAAGAAAAACTTGGAGGTTGCTCTTTAACGAGTAATTGGATTTCGTTTGATTTCTTACCTCCATTTATCTTTGTACCTGTATCGACACTTAAAATATTTGCACAACCGTGCAGATGTCGACGATTTGCTCTGTGTCTTGTTTGAAAACAAACTTGTTCAATCCCTGGTGATTTTAGTTGTTCCGGCATTAGACTGAACTCTAAGTCTTGTTTCTGTGCCTAACGTTGCGTCTCGTGATGCTGGTGACATCCTTAGAGGATATAAAGGCTTCGTTAGTTGCTACTAGAACACAGACAAGCTCAGAAGGCCGAACTGTTTAGAGGAGAGTCGTGCAGTACAGGCCGGCTTAAGTTTTTTTGACTTTACTATGGAACTATGGCGGTTAATCGGCATATTAATACTCTGTTCTCTTGACAGAATGAAATTTCTCACTCTGCAGCGGACTGTGCGCTGATCTGAAACTTCCTGGCAGATTAATACTGTGTGCCGGAGCGAGACTCGAACTCGAGACCTTTGCAAATACGAGGGTCAGTCCAAAAGAAATGCATACTATTTTTTTAAATCCATCTTTTATTCTACATGTTTGAAAGTTTTATAGTGTGTAGATACATCCTTTAGGAACAATATTTTCATTTCTCCACATAATTTCCATCCCTCTCAACTGCCTTACGCCGTCTTGGAACTAGCGCCTGTATATCCGCACGGTAAAATTCTGGACCAACGTGTTGGAGCCACTGTTTGGCAGCGTGCACAAAGGAGTCATCATCTTCAAACCTTGTTCCACGGAGAGAGTCTTTCAGTTTCCCAAAGAGATGACAGTCACATGGAGCCAGGTCAGGACTGTAAGGCGGGTGTTTCAGTGTTGTCTATCCGAGTTTTGTGATCGCTTCCATGGTTTTTTGACTGACATGTGGGCGTGCATTGTCGTGCAACAGCAAAACATCCTGCTTTTTCCGATGTGATCGAACACGACTCAGTCGAGCTTAAAGTTTCTTCAGTGTCGTCACATATCCATCAGAATTTATGGTGGTTCCACTTGGCATGATGTCCACAAGCAAGAGTCCTTCGAAATCGAAAAACACCGTAGCCATAACATTTCCACGAGAAGAAATGTGGTTTTGATTGTTTTTTCTTGGGTGAATTTGCATGATGCCACTCCACTGATTGCCTCTTCGTCTCTGGTAAAGAATAATGAAGCCATGTTTCATCACCTGTCACAATTCTTCCAAGAAATTCATCTCCACCATTCTCGTACTGTTCCAAAAGTTCGTTGCATACCGTTTTTCTTGTTTCTTTGTGAGCCACTGTCAACATCCTGGGAACCCACCTGGCACAAACTATTTTTAACGCCAACACTTTCAGTATTCTGCAAATACTTCCTTCCCCTATCCCAACGTAGGATGACAATTTGTTTACTGTGATGCGGCTGTCAGCAGTCACCAATTCGTTAACTCTCTGCACATTGTCTGGGGCGTGTGCAGTACGAGGCCTGCCGCTGCGAGGACAATCCTCTATATTGCCATGCCCACTTTCATCACGTAACCTGCTTGCCCACCGACTAACTGCACTGCGATCGACAGCCGCATCTCCGTACACCGTTTTCAACCCCTTGTGGATGTTTCCCACTGTCTCGCTTCCACAGTACAGGAATTCTATGACAGCACGTTGCTTCTGACGAACGTCAAGTGTAGGAGCCATCTTGAAGACATGCTGTGACGGCGCCACTCACGGGAAAAGGTTGAACTAAGTTTGAAAATAAGCGGGAAGAATGTTATCTACACATTGTAAAACTTTCACACATGCAGAATGAAAACTGTATTTTTACAAAAATAGTGTGCATTTCTTTTGAAGTGAGCCTCGTAATAACAGAACACACAAGTATGGAACTTCTTATTTCAGCTCAATTCACCAATGCTTAACTCACTGTTTTACAGAGATAGCAAATAAAATACAAAATATTCTCTTGATTCACGCATTCAACTTTTGCCTAGCCTCCACTCCTGGTACACAGCACCCGCTCTTGTTGAGATGCTTCCAAACACACAATGCACTTTCCGGTCTTTTCCGTTGACCCATTATTTCCAGTAAATTTCAGTTTTGTTCTGCGCTTTGTAAAGGTTTTCCATCGCCACCTTTTTCGTGTTACCTTTATTTTGGAACACCCAACTTTCAAGTTCAACTTTCTTCAAGTCACTTTCAGACTTCATTTTTTCTGCTTTTAATCTCATCTCTTCGTTGGCAATCACTACACTTTCTAATTGTTGAAAATGCTTCAATTGCTTCCTTGTGGTCATTTTGTTAGACATAATCTTTCTCACAGCCTTTTTCATTTACTCTTCATTCCGTTTTTCTCTTACTTTTTTCTTATTTTCTGCCATTTCAGCCTGAAAGAAAGTAAGAAGAAGGAAACATAATTTACAAAATGAAATTACTTCTTGCCGATACTGAGAGACAATTGGGTAGTCGGTACTGCACTATTGTAATTATCATGTAGCGTTTTTTAGATGTCATTCCCTCCCTAACGCTGATAACTGAAATACAGCAATGAAATTAATGACTTACCTTGAAAACGGGTACCGTAGGCCTCAAAATATCTTCTGCGCGCTAAGAGCTATAGCAACACCTCCAAGCACTCAGAGCTGACAAAGCAGTGAAGAGAGGGACAAGATATCTGACTCTAGTGCACATGAACACACAAGCTTGCTTTTGCTTCCTGCACGCTTCTGCTATTTTGAGGCGCAATGGGAAATCAGAGTAGTGACCGATACTGTGCGACTCGCCCGAATACAGGGTGCCCCAGGAGGAATGGTCAGTATCAGCGACATGACAGGAACTACCAGTCGAACCTAAAAGGTGTAGTAAACATGGGATCTGAAATGCATACATTAAAAGCTAAGAGGGGTTAAGACTGATCCTTGGTGTTTTCCTGTGGCTGCATGAAGGATGCGGGGCTGAGTTCGTACAGTCGGCATTCCTGTTCCTGTGCATACCCAATCCACCAGCACACATCACGAAACTACGTAATGAGCTATTCGCTACATATGTACACGTAACATGTAGGAGATGTACAATAATTCGCCGTGTACAGTGAAAACTCAACCGGCAACTTTGTAGGACATCAAGCGCGTGTGCCCGTGTCCGCTAGTACGCAAGCATCGCACATGCAAGAGGAAAAGCCGCAGTTAGCCACACAGCAATCCGATTAAAAGATGTACACTTGCCACTCCGAGCGCAGCTGCTCAAAGCCTCTTACACGCACACCTCTCCGGCTCGTTTCAACTCCGGCAAAAACCGCGTTGTATGGAGCGACGGTGGTTACAACCATGTCAACGGCGCGGGGACGGGCATCTGTGCGTAAATTCTTGGGTCTTCTTGTGCCACGTCAGCATTCTGCAGAAAGGGCAGCTCGTTGCGGTTACTAAGAAGTATGATACTCGTGCAGCGAGCGTTCCAAGAGACCTTAACATGAAAATATGTTCGCCAAAAGAAAGAATGGTCCAACAAAATAGTAAGTTATGTTTCTGACGTGCAAACTGAGGCATAACGGTCCACCAGCTACATATCTTCGTAACAGGTGCTGAGATATAGCGACATCATGTGGTCAGTTCCCTGTGGAGAAAATGTGGAAGCTCAAAAAATGGTTCAAATCGCTCTGAGCACTATGGGACTTAACTGCTCTGGTCATCAGTCCCCTAGAACTTAGAACTACTTAAACCTAACTAACCTAAGGATATCACACACATCCATGCCCGAGGCAGGATTCCAACTTTCGACCGTAGCGGTCGCGCGGTTCCAGACTGTAGCGCCTAGAACCGCTCGGCCAACCAGGCCGGCGTGATCACTCAGAGTGAAAGACTGTCCCTGACACCCGAGATGTGAACGTTATGCCGTCATCAAATGTATTCACGGAAAAATATAGGAACACCAAGAAGTTGCACGCGACATAAACGAAAGTTGGTAGAAGTGTTTCTCCATTGAAAGATGATGTCCATTTAAATTTCGCGCCAGTGGCATAAGAGTGGCGCTAGTGGCGCCACTATGAGGATTCAACTTAGGTTTGCTTTAAATACACGCTGTAACGGTCGTGAGAAATAGTTACCTTAGAGACTGGACGTGGTCTACATCTACACCGTTACTCTGCAATTAACACTTAATTCCTGAAAGAGGGTTCATCGAACCATTTTCATACTACTTCTCTACCATTACATTCTAGAATGGCGCGTGGGAAAAAGGAACACCTAAATCTTTCCGTTCGAGCTCTGATTTCTCCTATTCTATTATGATGATCATTTCTCCCTACGTAGGTGGGCGTCAACGAAATATTTTCGCATTCGGAAGATGAAGTTGGTGATTGAAATTTCGCAAATAGATCTCGCCGCAAAGAAAACGACCTTTGTTTCAGTGACTGCCACCCCAACTCGCGTATCATATCAGTGACACTCTCACCCCTACTGAGCGATAACACGAAACGAGCTGTCCTTGTGTTGCACTTTTTCGATGTCCTCCTTCAATCCTACCTAGTAAGGATCCCACACCGCGCAGCAATATTCCAGCAGAGGACGGACAAGTGCAATGTAGGCTCTCTCTTTAGTGGGCTTGTCGCATCTTCTAAGTGTTCTGCCAACAAAGCGCGGTCTTTGTTTCGCCTTCTCCGCAATAGTATCTATGTGGTATTTCCAATTTAAGTTGCTCGTAATTGTAATTACTAGTATTTAATCGAACTGACAGCACTTAGATTCGTGCGATTTATCATATACCCTAAATTTATCGGATTTCTTTTAGTATCCATGTAGATAACCTCGCACTTTACTTTGTTTAGTGCTGATTGCCACTTTTCGCACCATACAGAAATTCTCTCTAGAACATTTTGTATTTGGAATTGATCGTCTGATGATTTTACTAGACGGTAAATTACAGCGTCATCTGCAAACAATCTAAGGGGGCTGCTCAGATTATCACCTACATCATTTACATAAATCAGGAACAGCAGAGGGCCTATGACACTACCTTGCGGAACGCCGGATATCACTTCTGTTCTACTCGATGTTGATGTAAGTCAAGAATGCCTTTATGGTAAAAAAGTTGCCGTTATCTACACCTCACTGGGTTCGAGCGAGGTCGCATAACAGGGCTACGAGAAGCTGGATGTTCCTTCTGCGATGTTGCAGAAAGACTTGGCAGGGATGTAACCAGTGTACATGACTGCTGGCGGCAGTGGTCAACAGAATATTCGGTTGCAAGAAGACCAGGCTCCAGACAGCCACGTGGCGCTAACGAGAGACCATCGTGTTCGGTGTGTGGCTCTGGCGCGTCTTACTGCATCTGCAGCAGCAATTTGAGCAGCAGTTGGCCCCACAACGAACGGTTACAAATCGGTTACTTCAACGACATCTCCGAGGCAGACGCCTTGTAGCGAGCAGTCCACTGACCCCAAACCACCGCCATTTGCATCTTCAGTGGTGTCAAGCGAAGCTCCATTGGAGAGCAAGTTGGTGGTATTTTGTGTTTTCTGACGAGCTGGTGATGGCCGTGTGTTGATTAGGAGGAGGTCAGTTGAGGGCCTGCAGCCAACTTGACTGCGCGCTGGACACAGTGGACCTATACCTAGAGTGTGATATCGTATGACAGCCGGAGCGCTATTGTAGTTATTCCACGCACCCTGTCAAATTTGTACGTCAATCTCGTGACTCGACCAGCCGTGCTGCCATTCATGAACAGCATTACAAGGGGATTTTTCCAACAGGATAACGTTCGCTTACATACCGCTGTAGTAACCCAAAATGCTCTACATAGTGTCGACATTTTGCCTTGGCCAGCTCGAATCGAGTACATATGGGACATCACCGAACGGCAACTCCATTGTCATCCACAGCCAGCATTAACTGTCCCTGTATTGACCGACGAAGTGCCACAGGCATAGAACTCACTAACTAATTGATCCCCAGCACCTCGACAATACATTGCATGCAAGTTTGCATACTTGCATCCAACGATCTGGCGGTTACACGTTTGCAACGGTGTATCTCGCGCTTACCTTAAAGTGTGATCTTTCAGTTGTAATCACTTCAATAAGTTACCTACAAAAATATATTCTCGAAATTTCATTTCTCTACGCTAATTACCTTTTAGTGCTGCGATTTTTTTCCCGTCAGTGTGTTTATCGAAATCAGGCGAATGGAATTGAATAATGTAGTCATCATTTTGCATGTTTGCAATCGCTCTTAAGTAGTTAAATTTATTCTGATTAGCATCTTTGCATATTACAGCTGTCTCTGGGTCTAACTAGCCGGCCGCTGTGGCCGAGCGGTTCTAGGCGCTTCAGTCCGGAACCGCGCTGCTGCTACGGTCGCAGGTTCGAATCCTGCCTCGAGTTAGGTTTAGGTAGTTCTAAGTCTAGGGGACTGATGACCTCAGATATTGAGTCCCGTAGTTCTTAGAGCCATTTGAGTCATTCCTGTGTCTAACTGAATCATTTTATAAGTACATTTTGTACTTGTTCGGTTTACGCGTTTTAGATACAAAACATGTTTTTGTACCTTAATATACTCTTTCTGACATAAACGGTGGAGTACCCAGAAGAAGAGTGGGAAACGGAATGAAAATTCACGGGTAGCGAGGGTATGTGACATAATTTCAGTGATTACAAAACTGAGTCTAATTTACAAAGAATTTGGCACTACGAACCCACTTATCAATATGTCGTTGCACCCCTCTGGTCTGAACGCATGCACCGATTTGGTTGCGAAGCGTGTCAGGAACCCGTTGCATCCTCTCCTGAGACGAAGTAAACCACAACTGCTTTAACTGGTCCTTGATATCCTGAATACTGGCTCTGGGAGTTGATCCCCGAACTGGTCCCACCTGTGTTCTATCGGGGCAGATCTGAGGATCAATGTAGCATGTCTGCAGTAGCAGTGTAGTGCTGAAAGATTGTACCACGATCTGTGGTAAGAGAGGTAACACAGGGGGAGGCAGGATGTCCGTGACGATCAACTGTGCCGTCAGAGTTCGCTCAATCACTATCAGCCGTGACATGTGAAGTTATACCCGATAGCTCCCCACATCATGATGACAGGAATAGCAGCGCAGTGCCTCCCCCCTCCCCCCTCCCCCAAAACATTGTAAGAATGGGACCTGTACCCAATATCCCCGCCATACGCGCCGACGATTGTTATTCGGTGTAGCGGAGGGCAGCTATTCGTCGCTCAACAAACTGGGACGACATTTATCAGCCGTCCGTACTTGCCGGCTGCGGTAGCCTTTACTGTTGTGGTGTAAAGGGCAGCCTACGCTTGGGGGTGCTAAGTATCTAATGCTATTGCTGCTAGTCTCTGATCATTGGTGTGGAATGACACAAAATGTTTCATGGAGTCGACTGTTTGTACCCTGATGACAGGCACACATGAGACTGGGTTACGATGTGCTTCGTGCACAATATCGACGAATCTCTCTTGTGGTAGTCAGACGTATACGACTAAAACCTTGTGGACGTGAATGCGTGCCCTCATGTTCGAATCCAGTCGAATATCCGGCCACTGGTACGTCCGAATGCCCCACAAATCTATATACTGTAGGAGTCGACCAACCAGCCAAATGGGTACGCTTAATGAAGCCTATTTGAAGCTCTCTCAGGTGCTGATAACGCTTTCTTACAGGAGCACCGGGCATCATTAAATTCCAGATTCCGCGAACTACATCATTCTAATATCTGCTTTCCAATCGTAATGCTTTCAGACCCTCAATATAAAATTAAGCTCTTAAGTTTAGCTGTAAAAGAAAATGTCTAATACGGGCTAAAGTGTGTGTGTGTGTGTGTGTGTGTGTGTGTGTGTGTGTGTGTGTCATTGCATGAGACTCAGCGAAGCCGAAGATTCTGATACCCTAGCACAAAAGTAAACAATGATAGAACTACAGACGGTTATTACACCATGTGACACTGAACCTAGTACTGGCTCCGAAAAGTGACAAAAATTGGTAACAGCAACGTCCATTCTTTGTTATGAAGTACATTAAGGAATTGTGGTGATTCTGTGATAACTCTTCAGCTAAGGAATATCTTTTCGATGCTTTCATTTCAATGAAAAGTTTATTCAATGAGAATAACGAATAAGCCATTCCGTAATAGGACAGTATTTGTCACCTGCGTCGGCTTCAGTGGTAAGACAGCAACCATTTAGTGGAGCAGAGTTAATACCAGATCCCTTAAGGAATAGCTCAGAAACCTGCGAACTCGAAACGTTACAATTTATTAATTGTAACTTATCGCTTTTACAATCTCTTTGTTTCACTGAAGTCATATAATACGCCTTTTCTCTGTTACCCTCTGTGTTGTACTTCTATGGCTGTCGAAACTACATTCGCCAAATGAAGTGGAATGGAATGACCGTATGCCATTACTGGTCGGTAGCCCCGTCTGGGTAATTCGGTCGCCAAGCGCAAATCCTACTTGGCGCCACCTCGGCGACTGGTGTGTATATGAGGATGAGTAGAAATGAAATGATGAGAACAACACAAAAATCACCCAGTCCCCAAGAGGAGAAATCCTCTAAACTGAATGGGAATCTAATCTGCCACAAGGCAGAAAAAGCGCTAGTGCTGGAGGGGGGGGGGGGGGGGGGGGGGCGGGGCGGCTATGACCTCGAATTACCCTATCAGACTAGTTTGTAAAACAGTGGCTTGGAAAGCTAAGTCGTTGGCCTTCAATTTGTCCCACAATTCTGGTACCATTAGGGCGCACGCACTCTGCCCCGGCCGGCCGGAGTGGCCGAGCGGTTCTAGGCGCTTCAATCTGGAACCGCGCGACCGCTACGGTCGCAGGTTCGAATCCTGCCTCGGGCTTGGATGTGTGTGATGTCCTTAGGTTAGTTAGGTTTAACTAGTTCTAAGTTCTAGGGGACTGATGACCTCAGATGTTAAGTCCCATAGTGCTCAGAGTCATTTGAGGCACCATCAATAACTCCTTTAGCATCGGCAAGACCGGTAAAATGGTCCCTTTGCGAATGTAAAAATAATCGAAGAGGGAGTCACCTACGCAACAACTGCAAGAAAACTGTTTGTGGGGAACACCAAAAAGCGATTTGGCTGGGATTAAATACATACAAATAAAAAGATTCGTTTTTTGCGAAAGCGATTTGTCCGTCACACATACGATTAAATGTAAACAAATAGAAGTATTCGTTTTTATTTTTTAAGAATTTGTTCCGAATAACCAAAATTGTAATTTTGTAAACAAAACAAACGGTTTGCTCGTAATTAAACAAAATTTTGTACGTTTTGGAAATATACATACTTTCTTTTATGTATGCAAATCAAGTGAATGTGATTTATAAGGCAAAAAACACTTTTTTAGCTAGTGTCTTATACTACACGGCCCTGTGACATGTGTTCTGATATTCTACCTTGTAGCAGAAACGGTCACTATGTCGGTGCGTGAGAAACAGAATGCTGTAATCGAATTTTGAATTCGAAGATTTCGTCCACACATGGAGCAGCCTCTTCTTCAGCATGACAATGCGACATCTAAAATATACTGACGCCTTGGGTTCACTGTCATCTATCATTCTCCATACAGTTCCGCCTTGGCCGCATCCTATTTTCACCTGTATACAAAACTAAAGTTCACTTTCGAGAACTTCACTTTGATAGTGATGAGGGGGTGATGGTACAGGTGAAGTTGTGGTCCCGTCAACAAAGTCAAATATTTTACAATGACGGTTTCAACGATCTGGTGTCCCTATGGGAGAAATGTGTTCGGCGCCAGGGTAACTACGTTGAGAAGTAAGTAGGTACAGGTGAATAATCAAGATGTTGAATGTTAATAACGTTTGCTTTTATTAAGAATCATTAAAGAGTTTTTACATAAAAAATTCTGAGGCATTACTTTTCAGCGCGCCCTCGTACATAACATGAAGCAACACTGTAAGTGCGTAGATAGAAAATATAAAAACGAATTGTTTTACATCGTAAGCAAACAACAATGTAAATACACAAATCCAGAAGCATCTGCACGATAAAATTAATTTTGCAATGTAAATATATGAACTGGCAGCTTTACAGAGATGTATGGTTATTCAGTAATTACATAAACACCATCTCCGCATTCGGCGAAATAACTGCGCAGCCTCTGCGTCAGACTTTGACTTCGGTTCAGAGAAAACCACCTCCGCTACATCGCTGGTACAGAGTCAAACCTTTGTAACAGAAGTTAAGCCGGACCACTACTAACACGATGTTCCTGGCTGGGAATCAAAAACTGCGCCTCCACCTCTTGCTCTAGACTGCTGGTTATCAGCGGCATCCGTAACAAACTCCCGACTCATAATATCCCATTTAAATGTTTGAAACTTTGCTGTCGCTCTCTCCCGTGCTGATGCGATTACAGCCTCGCGAGCAACTTGCTGAGTGCGTTAAGAGGCTTTGAGCGACTCAGCGGACGATGCGCCGCTGGCTGCAGCCGGCTTTTCAATTCCGTCGTTGTGCGCCTTCTTGTTTTCAAACTTGTTTTACACCCGTGAACGAAGGCGCTTCGCTAGATCGGCGACCGTCCAGTTTACAGCTGGCTACGTCTTAACCATATTTTGCTGCGAATTGCGCTCCGTCCGTTGGCAATATTCAAGCCGAAACGTTCCTTTTGTCTGCCCTCGCTTCTGTTGCGTCGCACGAAGTCCAATTTGCGGACCCTGCTAGAAGTCACGCACTCTACTGGGTGTCTCAAACCTTTTGAGTCAAATTGAAACAGATGATACTGGGTCAACAACCGATTGTATTGAGATAGGGAACCAGTGATCGGAAATGTATACTCATTCTGTTATGGACATACATAGCGAACACCGCATAACAACAACGTAGCACAGTAATTGTTCAAAATAACGACCGCCAGTCTCAATGCACGCGTGGCAACGGCATTTCAAGTTCTGCTGCACTCTCTCAAAGATCCCTGGTGTCGGTTGTACCAGGAGAAAGGCAAGCAAGTCTTTATCCGTTTCTACGGGGGTTTCATACACCAATGTCATGACCCCAGAGGAAGATCAGAAGCGTGGGGTCCGGCGATCGCTCTGGCCATGGATCAAGACCTATCCTTACAACGCAACGATGAACACGCGTTTTTTTCGGGTGATCGAAGTGAGCTGGAGCATCGTCACGTTGAAACCACATCCTGTCGCTGACAACAAGGGGTACAGTCTCCGAGAAATGGCGCCACATGTCGCAGAAACACCAGTTAACGTGGACCAAGCAAACGGAGAAGTCGCAAATAAGGTCCTATTACGTGATCTTGGGCAATGCCTGCCCTTCCGTTGACAAAGAATCGTTGTCGGGATCTTTGCGATAGTGCGTAGAACCGTACGCGCCGATGCCATGCATCCATTGACACTGGCGGTCGTCGGTTGGAACAATTGCTATGATCTACGTTATTGTGATGCGGTGTACGCTGTGTATCCCCATAAAACAATAAATTTGGATTTCCGACCATTGGTTCCCTATCTCAATGTAGTCGGTTGCTGATCCACTACCACGTGTTCCAATTTGACCCAAAAGTTTTGAGGCACCTGGTATAATCAGCTTGTGTAAAGGTCGCCACGCTCTCTTTGACCAGCTAGACTTCTCACGACTCTCAAGACAATAATTAACCCTGTAACGCCGCTTCCTTTGGACGCAAATTGAAACTATAAAATAGTACCCAAAACCCAATAAAAGTCCCAAAATCCAAGATCCAAATTTCAAGTCCCATTGGAATAGCTTCACTTGAATAGTAGCAAGTATATATATAAAGGAAATCCACTATAAAGTGACTTAATGTTTTGAAAAAGGAAAGAAAAGATATAGAATCCATTCGTTTCAAATTAACAGTAGATCGGAAAGTAGTATGCTTATAGATCACGGAATAGAACGAGTCAACTCAAAGAATACTCTTTGTGAGTACTCTTTGAGAACACTACGTGCGTAATACAGAAGAAAAAAGTCATACATTGTTAATGTGCTGCTAGCGCTTGCTGGATAAGGTCGTATCTCAATGTATGCTCTTGTACGTAGGGGAGACGAGATTGTTTTTGTGCATTTTTGGAAATTTTTCGAGCTGCTAGGAATCATTAAAGCAGAGGTATGTTTACATCTCAATATTAGTCCCTTCGTTTATGTTTGACATAATTAAAAACAAAAGTATCTGATCCTTACGATATTGTAACACGTTAAATATATATTCAGCAACCCTGAATATACCATTACGTAAAGCCAAGGGAGGAAAAGATCCGAACTTGTCTTAAATTGATTACCATACAGGGAAGACTGAAATTTACCCCAAAGTAATAGACTTAACAATTTACCGACATAGGAAGTGAACATTGGTATTGAATTGTGAGAAAGTACTGAAGTTTCGTCAAAGTAGCAAATGAAATCTGAACTTGTTACAAACTCTTTGACTGAAACTTACGTAACTAATTCCCCCCAGCTTAGGGAAAAGTTACTTCCTTGATACAATGATAGGACGTGAATAGTATAGAATAAACCAGCATAAAGTGGATTTACTGTGTGACATTTCTTTCAAACCATTTGATATTGTGTGTTTATGAGATATTTATCTGTGCGACAGCATAGATTAATAACAGAGCGCAGCATGCATAAATATTCTTTGGCGCGTTAGACAGTTATTGTACCGATTCGAACCATTAAGCTTACGTAAACTTGAAAACTTTAGGGGAGAAACTATTGTCGTACATGGAGTTTAGCCATAATTAGTACAAGGATAGCCACTAGTGTGCAACTACCGGTAGCTGTGCTCGTAAACGTTGGGGAGCATATAATTATTTGAACTGGTCGTTATCATTGATGCGCACTCAGCGTGAATACAGTGCACCAGGACAGATTTTCTTATGTAATGGTTCTCATAAGACAATATTACCGCTAGTTAGTCGGAGCACGAATTTCATCAACGAACATTTCCAATATACCTTATGAGGAGCAGTTACAACCCCTTGCCGTACTTTTACGAGTACGATTCGTGGAAACAAATCCGGACTAAACGTAAACATTGAGAGTCACACTCGTGGGAACGAAAGTGGGTCAACTTTTTTTTTTTTTTTTTTTTTTTTTTTTTGGCGGATATGGCTCTATTCAATATATACATTATCCAAAAAAACATTACACAGTCAGAGGAAGGCTACACGTGTTGATTATGGAATAAAAATAGCAGAGCTAATGTTAAAAATGCCCGACCGCCGGACTATCAAAAGCGTGGAAAACCATCACTGGGTGAAACAATGATTCGCCACCAGCCGCAATATGGGGTCCATTTCCCGAAACATATCGATCCGACGCATGAAAAAAAAAAGTGTACAAGAATATGCAATGTTTACGCGAAACAGGAAGTATAATTTCAAACGACGTGGGAATTTACGTAATGTACAGACAAGGTAAGTCTACCACATTGCTTTCTAAACTGCCATGTCAGGTATTTTCCTATTAGAAATTTGTTCAAGGAGAGCATTTCTTCTTGTAATTACATTTTTTGTAGCTAAAATGTACGTTTAGGCGTCGTGTTATTACATTCCTTCCGAAGACGTACCTGAAGACGCCCACTAAATTATAATTTCTGTTAAAGTACTGTTCATGTGGAAAAATTTGCTTACATTTTGTTTATTTGAAATATTATATTACGTAAATATATGGAAGGGACAATAATTAAATTAGTGTTAACACCTACACGAGCAGTATCGGATGAAACAAAACGTGCAGCTACTTAACAGGTATCCCCATGTCCACTTGTATTACGATCATGTGTCGCGCATCAGGCTGATCCGCTTCTCACGCGTGGTCTCCAATCGTTTGCGCACGGATTTCGTCGACCTAAATGGTACGGCAAGTCGTTAAAAGCCCTCTACCTGTCTAAGCACCTAGCTATTAGCAGTTCCCGCCGATACTATCGACAATACGTAATTAAAACCGACATACGGAAATGAAGAGAATCGGTTCATAGAACAGTAGATAAAAAAACAAAATACAATCAGGCCAGTACGTCTAACGTCTTCGTACTTTGAACCCTGAATACTATTCCTTTTTCAAAGTAACTGTTAGCACTACCCGACACTTATGCACAACGTCGACGTTGGGACAATGTGATAAAAAAAAAAAAAAAAAAAAAAACTGTCCAGAGATTGTATAGATACAGATTGGCAGTGCCACAGACATACATTACTAGACTGGCAGTACCGTATACATTATCACTGGTGTCACTGAAGCAAGTAGTTTACAATAGCAAAATGGCGGCGAGCGGAAAGGACTTGTAAACAGTTGTTTATTTATTAATAAAACATTAGTGAGAAATGGGACTAAACTGATACGCGCTTTAAGATAATGGTCAGTACATGTGTCGTGTTTGGCTGTAATTTCTCGTATTGCATACGGAAAACACAAGGAAAGAAACATGTCTCAATGCAAGCAGAAGTAGAAACATCTTGCGCATTTTTGCTTTTGTACTGTACGTAAGCATAAATAATCACATTACAGTGTGTCTTACCCAAAATACCGGCAGTATCTTAATAGTTTACACGTATTTTAAGAGGTTTTATAATCTAATATTAACAGACGTAGCTTAATGATGTGCTTTCAACCAGTTTTGATCCACTTAGGCTTTTCTTACAAGGGAACATCCCCATCGCACCCCCCTCAGATTTAGTTGTAAGTTGGCACAGTGGATAGGCCTTGAAAAACTGAACACAGATCGATCGAGAAAACAGGAAGAAGTTGTGTGGAACTATGAAAAAATAAGCAAAATATACAAACTGGGTCGTCAATGTGTAATATAGGCAATATTAAGGGCAGTATTGGACGAGGAGCGCCGTGGTCCCGTGGTTAGTGTGAACAGCTGCAAAACGAGAGGTCTTCAGTTCAAATCTTCCCTCGACCGAAAATTTTAACTTTTTATTTTCAGTTTATGTGAAAAACTCTTATGTTTTCATCACTTTTTTTTGGAGTGATTATCACATCCACAAGAAAACCTAAATCGGGCAAGGTAGAAGAATCTTTTCACCCATTCGCCAAGTGTACTAGTTAGGTGGGTCGACAACATATTCCTGTCATGTGACGCACATGCTGTCACCAGTGTCGTATACAAAATATCAGACGTGTTTTCCTGTGGAGGAATCGGTTGACCTATGAAATTGCGATCAAATGTTTTCGGTTCCCATTGGAGAGGCACGTCCTTTCGTCAACTAATCGCACGGTTTTGCGGTGCGGTCGCAAAACACAGACACTAAACTTATTACAGTGAACAGAGACGTCAATGAACGAACGGACAGATAATAACTTTGCGAAAATAAAGAAAGCAAAATTTTCAGTCGAGGGCAGATTTGAACCAAGGACCTCTCGTTTCGCAGCTGTTCACACTAAACACGGGACCACGGCGCTCCTCGCCTCACATTGCCCTTAATATTGCCTATCTTACGCATGGACGACCCAGTTTGTATATTTTGCTTGTTTTTTCATAGTTCCACACAACTTCTTCCTGTTTTCTCGATTGATCTGTGTTCAGTTTTTCAAGGCCTATCCACTGTGGCAACTTATAACTAAATCTGAGGGGGGTGCGATGGGGATGTTCCCTTGTTAGAATAGTATGCTCGCTATAAACATGTTGCTATAAGTAGAACGTGCTATTTGTCGATGAGAACAAGTGTCTCTATGCATTTGAGTGTTCTTACGAAAACTACAGTCTGCTTTAAACAAGTGTATATGTAACTTTATGTTCTTCTCATAATACGATTCTACACTGTATTAAGCTCAACTAGTGCGCACATATTTGCCCAACTGCGAAATTTGTTAGCACCACCTCGTAAAGCCTACAAGGTCATTTCGTTTCAGAAAATCGTACTAGGGCAATACACAAACTTCCTGATATCGCCATATTAACTCACCAAACGTCATGCTTCAGTAAACGCTACGTCTTGCCAGTCTAGTAATGTATGTCTATGGGCAACGCCCAGTATTTCAAATGGCTCTGAGCACTATGGGACTTAACTGCTGCGGTCATCAGTCCCCTAGAACTTAGAACTACTTAAACCTAACTAACCTAAGGACATCACACACATCCATGCCCGAAGCAGGATACGAACCTGCGACCGTAGCGGTCACGCGGGTCCGGACTGTAGCACCTAGAACCGCTTGGCCACTTCGGCCGGCCCCAGTAATTCAATGGGCACTGTGTTTACATCGCTATTTTTATGCGGAAACTTCACAAAGATGTAGACACCTCTGTATGTATTAGCTGCTCTACGATTTGCTACTTAATGTTGGTAAACCTTTCTGACATTTTATCTGCAATTCTGAATAGCTATGCTCTTTGGCTTACGAGGCACCACCTACCTGTTATTCATTCAATCTCTGTATGAGTTTTGCTTTTCTCTCCACTGACCGGTGCAATGCCTGAACATGAGAATCTCTAGAAGTATGCATGTCACTGGAAAAGCTTGCGAGTTATTATATTACTCTTTACAGTCTGATATCGGGTGTTATATTCCCAATGACGTGTTACCCGCGGCATATCAATAACTTTGTCATTGTGATGAGTGGTGGTAAAGAAGTAGCTGTTGGACGTGCATGAAGAGTTGCTGCCGAGCGGTGCATTCAGACAGGCGTGAGCAGGTGCGCATCTATGCTTCGCGCTACTGAAGTAGCTGTGCATTATACTATGCGAACATTATCACAAATTTAGTATTTTATCCATCTTCAGCAACCGTATTTCCGTATTTCTGTTGTTGAAATAATCAGCAACCAATTGCGTAAAAGAAATTTTATTCCTATACCGGTTTCAGGCACCTAGTGCCCTTCTTCAGAAGGCGATAATCGTCGCAGTATTTGCGATCGTCAAGAATAACATGCACGCAGCATAATTTGAAGATCGCAAATAATGCGATGATTGTAACCTTCTGAAGAAGGGCACTAGGTGCCTGAAACCAGTAAAGGATTAAAATTTCTTTCAATATTTTAGTACCAGTGTTATTCCGAATGCAGGAGTGCATGTCAAAAGGAACTTTGCATTTTAATTCACTGTAACACACGCATTGCAATATAGTATTTATCCTCCGACACCGGGCATGCAACTTTCGAGTAAAACGTTTCGCCTGTACAGCAATATACATAATGATGCACGAGTACAGGTTGTAGACACATGGCTAATGACATATGGAAGTTTGGGTCTGCCGTGAGTCGTGCTGGAATAGCGTAATGCTAAGGCGACCATTCACGGTAAGAGGGAAATCCGGATTCGAGTCCCGATCTGGCATAAATTTTCATTGTCGTCGTCCCATTCTACAGCCGATGGTTGCCCATATTCGCAATTGAGAACATACGTAACAAAATTTATTTTGTTTAACTGTTTGCTGATTATTTGAATAAACAAGAAATACAATAATTTTTAATATGGTTTATGTTCACTAACGTTAAAACATATGTACAATCTCAAATTTCACACTTAAGTGTAGACTTCCTGTTTTTTATTTTGTAAAGTAGCCTATTTTCTTCCTCAGGGTCTCCACACCACATTTCATGTAAATTGGTTCAGCAGTTTACTTGTGAAAAGGTAACGAACATTCGCATTTATGAAACCTCAAATCACAATTTTTTGTGATCTGATTTTGATGATATAAGACGTACATGTTACTTCAAGATACGCTGAAGTAACTTGTGAAAACACCACTAAAATTCGTCTAGTAGTTTTGGAGACTGGCACATTCAAACAGACACAGAGACAAACGCGACGGTTTTACATTTTCATTATTAGTATAGATAAAAAGTACCATGTAGCTTTTTTGTAGTAAAATAAGATTCAAAGTAGGCAACTGGCTGCACCAAGCAATAAGAGACATGTAAACCACAGTATCCACCAGAGGATGTTTGTACAAACCCTCGAAATGCATAGAGGATATTGATTTGAAGTATGAGACTAATGCAGGTAACGTTTTAATATCTCACGACAGGTAAACAGCGAAACGTGGCGTTTCTGGGCCGTGGTGTGCACCGAACCACACGGTGACTCGCTCTCCACAGGAATACACCTAATCAATTCCGATTCCATCGATTTTGTTTGCATAAGAGTGCTTACGCAATCGTGGAAGAGCTGAGGAACACAATAGACTGGACTGTTTCTTCATGGGAATGACAGTAAACGATGTGTCTCACGATTAGTGTTTAATATTGATTTATACACTTACAATTTTTCCATCTCAGCACATATTAAGACAGAACAGTAAATTGTTTTGAGACATCAGAATCAATGAAAGTCAGGATTTTGGTAAATTGAAATTACGAGACGTTTGCTTCATATCTGCCTCCGACATGCTTACATAAAATATTTCACACCTCCCTTGTCACTTCCACAACACTGTTGCGACACAAGATATCATCTAACACAATCTACTATTCTGTGTGTCTAAGCTTCAAGTTTGCTTGGAAATTTATGTTTCTATATATATATATATATATATATATATATATATATATATATATCATTGTTCATTCTTTCTGGATTAATGTAAGACATGAAAATTTGATAAAACACGTCCTAAGACAAATTAAGATGCACCGCGAAGAAATTATCCGAATAAGATGGAAATCGGTAGATGTGATGCACATTTACTGGCAAACAAATGATTACAATTTCAGAGGAATTGGATCATTTAGTCTAGATAAAAAGCTTTACAAATTGAGCAAGTCAATAACGTGTTGGTATATCTCTGACCCCTAAACAAGCAGTTACTCAGCCTGGTAGTGGTGGAATTGTTGGATGTTCTCCTGAGCCGTATCGTGCCAAATTCTATCCACTTGGCACGTCAGATCGTCAAAAACCCGAGATGATTGGAGGGCCATGTCCACAATGCTCCAAACGTTCTCAGTTGGGGAGAGATACGGCGACCTTGCTGGTCAAGGTAGGGTTTGGCAAGCAAGAAGACAAGGAGTAGAAACCATCTCCATGTGCGGGCAGCTATTATCTTGGTCAAATGTAAGCCCAGGATGGTTTCCCATAGACGGCGACAAAAAGGGGCGTAGAATACCGGCGACGTACCGCTGTGCTGTTAGGGTGCTTCAGAAGACAACCAAAGGGGTCCTACTATGAAAAGAAATGGCACTGCTGACCATCACTCCTGCCTGTCGAGCCGTATGGCGGGCGACTGTCGGACTGATATTCCACCGCTATCCGGGGCGTCTTCACACACGCCTTGGCTGGTCATTGGGGCTCAGTTCGAAGCGGGGCTCATCAATGAAGACAATTCCATTACAGTAAATGAGACCCCAGGTCGAAGACGTGTCTGGAGACTCCATGGACAGAGAAGAGCAGGGACCTCCAATCATCTTGGGATTTTGACGATCTACAGCGCGAGTTTGGTAGAATTTGGAGCGATATGCCTGAAGAGGGCAACCAACAACTTTATCAATCAATGTCAAGCCGAATAATTCTCGCGTAATGGCCGGAGGGGGACCAATGAGTTATTGTTATTAAAAATGAAATTCCTTCAGCTGTACTTAAGATTTTTTATTTACTTCACTACTAGTTTCGGCGTTGCGTCAATGCCTTCTTCAGGCCCGTACACGTTGCTGAAATCAGTTGTGTGTTGCTCAATCTAGAAGTCTAGACTTAGTGCTCAGGACTTCTAGACTGAGCCACACACAACTGATTTCAGCGAAGTGTAGGGGCCTGAAGATGACGTTGACTCACGCCGAAACTAATTGCAAAGTAAATCAAATGATTCAAATGGCTCTGAGCACTATGGGACTTAACATCTGAGGTCATCAGTCCCCTAGAACTTAGAACTACGTAAACCTAACTAACCTAAGGACATCACACACATCCATGCCCGAGGCAGGATTAGAACCTGCGACCCTAGCGGTCGCGCGGTTCCAGACTGAAGCGCCTAGAACCGCTCGGCAACACCGGCCGGCCGCGAAGTAAATAAAAAATCTTAAGTACAGCAGGAGGAATTTAATCTTTAATAAAAATTATACCAGCTGTGTCCCACTTTCATCCTGTTTCAATATGGATGTGCGAAGGCGTGTTGTTGAGTTGCTCAGTTTGTAAAGTTCTTTGTCTTGAGTAAAAAATCCAATTTTTCTAAAATTGTGATCATTTGTGTGCCTGTTCATGTTGTGCATGGCATCTACCGATTTCCGTCACAGTCGGATTTTCAATTGCGGAGCGTCTTTTCTTACCGCGTATTGTATTAAATGTTGCAGTGCTTTAGAAACCCGATGACAATGAGAATCAAAGGCATGTAAGTAGTACCTTTTGGAGGTAGTGGGGTGCAAGTGCTAACTACGTTATTGGTAGAAATATTATCAGCACAATGTTCTGAATTTCACTCACTGACATTGTATGCATAGCTTCATGAACTACTACTCCATACTACTCCTTACGATGTTTATCGTAGACAGTGTAACAAATGTCCGCCTCCGTAGCGTAGCGGTAGCGTTACCGCCCTACCATGCAAGGGGCCCGGTTCGATTCCCGGCAGGGGACTGCGTATTGTGTGTGCGTCCTTCACCATCATTTTCATCATCATTGACTCGCAAGTCGCCGACGTGGCCTCAACTAAAAAGGACTTGCAATACGGCGGTCGAACTCCCACGAAAGGGGGCCTCCCGGCCAACAATGCCATACGATCATTCATTTTCAGTGTAACAAATTATCACAGAATTCTCAATGTGATACGTATTATAAGCTCATTTTCTCAGAATTATTGTTGTGTCACTTACACCCCTTTACTGTTAACCGCTTCAATTATGGTACAGGCTGCATGTGCGGTTAGAAGCCCCCTGTTTTGCCGTGACCCCTGTGGAGAGTGTGGGGGGGGGGGGGGGGGGGAGAGACAGAGCCGGTCAGCGGGCAGCGGCTGTGACCCGCTTCCATTCTTGGATCGCAATCGACCCGTCCGTCGGGACTCTTCAATAAATGAGCGCGCCCGCCTGTCCCGCGGAGCGCTCAACATTCCCCGACGCTCGCCTGTCGCTCGGACCCCTCCAGCGCGCTGTCACCGCTGCCGGCGAGATACCGCGCCGCCGGAACCCGTCTGCTGAAAAGCGCCAAAAAGCTGCCGCGCCACCAAAATAAACCGCGTTTTCGTGACGTCTGACGGCTGCTTTTCGCTACGTACAAAGTTTGAGCACAATACGGTATACGGCCCACCACGTCCTATTCATCTGTGACGTCAAACCTCTGCGTTTACAAGTGACACAACTTGAGGAAAATGAAAACCGAATTTCGGGAACAGTTTTTCGCTGCCGTGTTTACGTTTCAAACGTGATTAGATCTTGATACTCCGAGCAAATATAGGTTTTTCTAGCGTCAGTTGTTTTACACCAATGGTGCCTTTATTACACTGCATGAGTAAAACAGTTTAGCATCCAGAACGGAACCTATTCAAATTTACAAAGACCTTGGCTCTATGACGCCACTCATCAGCAAATGTCACACCCCCTGTGGCCTGCATGTACGAACTGATTCGGTTGGAGTGTCAAAGCTGTTATACAGGGTGTTACAAAAAGGTACGGCCAAACTTTCAGGAAACATTCCTCACACACAAATAAAGGAAAGATGTTATGTGGACATGTGTCCGGAAACGCTTAATTTCCATGTTAGAGCTCATTTTAGTTTCGTTCTTCCACCTACGCTCAATGGAGCACGTTATCATGATTTCATACGGGATACTCTACCTGTGCTGCTAGAACATGTGCCTTTTCAAGTACGACACAACATGTGGTTCATGCACGATGGAGCTCCTGCACATTTCAGTCGAAGTGTTCGTACGCTTCTCAACAACAGATTCGGTGACCGATGGATTGGTAGAGGCGGACCAATTCCGTGGCCTCCACGCTCTCCTGACCTCAACCCTCTTGACTTTCATTTATGGGGGCATTTGGAAGCTCTTGTCTACGCAACCCCGGTACCAAATGTAGAGACTCTTCGTGCTCGTATTGTGGACGGCTGTGATACAACAAGCCATTCTCTAGGGCTGCATCAGCGCATCAGGGATTCCATGCGACGGAGGGTGGATGCATGTATCCTCACTAACGGAGGACATTTTGAACATTTCCTGTAACAAAGTGTTTGAAGTGACGCTGGTACGTTCTGTTGCTGTGTGTTTCCACTCCATGATTAATGTGATTTGAAGAGAAGTAATAAAATGAGCTCTAACATGGAAAGTAAGCGTTTCAGGACACATGTCCACATAACATATTTTCTTTATTTGTGTGTGAGGATTGTTTCCTGAAAGTTTGGCCGTACCTTTTTGTAACACCCTGTATACTCTAGTGGAGTAAACTGGTCCACGGTCATAACTTAAAAAAAAAGCACCCCGTCTTCAGGCCACGAGTGGCCTATTGGGATCATCCGGCCGCCGTGTCATCCTCATGGAGGATGCGGATAGGAGGGGCGTGGGGTCAGCTCACCGTTCTCTCGGTCGTTGTGATGGTATTCTTGACCGAAGCCGCTACTGTTCGGTCGAGTAGCTCCTCAATTGGCATCACGAGGCTGAGTGCACCCCGAAAAATGGCAACAGCGCATGCCGCCCTGCCCGCAGCTCGTGGTCGTGCGGTAGCGTTCTCGCTTCCCGCGCCTCATGATGGCTGGGTGTTGTGTGATGTCCTTAGGTTAGTTAGGTTTAAGTAGTTCTAAGTTCTAGGGGACTGATGACCGTAGATGTTAAGTCCCATAGTGCTCAGAGCCATTTGAACCATGGCGGCCTGGATGGTCACCCATCCAAGTGCCGACCACGCCGTCAGCGCTTAACTTCGGTGATCTGATGGGAACCGGTCTATCCACTGCGGCATGGCCGTTGCCCCACAATCATAACTACAGTGTAAAATCAAAAACACCTTCAGCCGTCCACATATTCAATATAATTTATCTATGCGACCACTTTCGGTGTTTCACTACGCTATATTACTAAGTGGCTCTGAGCACTATGGGACTTAACATCTGAAGTCATCAGTCACCTAGAACTTAGAACTACTTAAATGTAACTAACCTAAGGACATTACACACATCCATGCCCGAGGCAGGATTCGAACCTGCGACCGTAGCGATCGCGCGGTTCCAGACTGAAGCGCCTAGAACCGCTCGGCCACATCGGCCGGCGGGAAATCACAATACGGCACCTTTCCAATTCTGTCAGGTTCTGACAACACTGTCTCATGTAAGCACACTATGTCTCGTAGTTCTTCACAATGATCACTCCATATCTAATGCTGTTCACGCCCTTTTAATACCCTACCGGAACTGGTAACAGATGTGAACATGAACAACACTAATATACGAGTATTCTGGTGGTTGCCCTAGCTGTCACAGAGAATTAGAATTCTCGTGATTCACATGCCTGCCGATGGTGCGTACATTACCGGTTTCGACTTATGATCAAGTAATCATCCAATTACCGATTAAAAAAATTAAAGAAAATGAGATAGCATAAAACTAGGAAACCAAAGTCGGCAACGCCCATCACAGACATTATCTATGACAAATGGCAGAGGCTGAAGAAGAGATATCCTCCCTCTGAGCACAGCAGCGCCCTCACACAGCCTAGTGTGCAAGTGTTCGGCTCCAGTTTATGTCCTCAGCTGAAGCAGTCAACACCATCATTCAAGTCTCAGATGGAAATGTACTTCCGTATATGTTGAACATAGTATTTCAAGAGAAGAGTTTCTTAATTAGTGCATCAGGTGACAGTCAGTTTCACATATTTCATGTGTGATGCTTGTGATGTACAGATCACAGAGCGCCACATTTTGGTAAACTGTGTTTTATATTCAGACAAAAGGCCAGCAGCCAGTTTATCAACAGCTTTGCCCTCCATTTTAACTGACAATCTGTAACGCTGGAAATGCATATCCTCCTATTTCCATCCATTGTACTATAAAAATTTTTTTCTTATTTTGTTACCTGAAGATACGACATTTCTGTGTCTATATACATTGTAATTGTTTTACTATTTGTATATATGTATATTTATGCATTTATATCGATGTATAATTAGTTTGTTTTGTAAATATTATTTGTATTTTTACGCTGGGTCTTGCCTAGGGAAAACTACGCTATCGAGTAAGGTCGTGTGGAGAACCAAAGTGTTTAGGATCTTTGGTGGTGTTAACTCTGCTGCGTGGAGCGCGGGCAGAGGAAGTCTGGCTGGAGCAGGGCGGTGGAGCAGGTGTGTTGTGTGACACTCCCGCGAGTTGCCGCGCTTTCGGGGTTTGGCAGCATGTAATTGCGCTCGACTTGTTATGATAGTTTCTGACACGGTGTCGCGGACGGGAAGCGTTAGCTGGCACACGTCAAGAGCCCGTTTCGGCTGGAGACCGTGTCGAGAAGAAGGCGCGCCAACATCCAGCTTCTGCAACAGCGACAGCCGACAATGACTGACTGTCGCCACCTCCCCCATCGACTACTGCACCCCTTCAATCAACCAACAAGGAAGACTAAAAGCACGTAAAGTTTTAGAACTGTATGGCAGACCTCAGCTTTTCAAACTGTTGCATCCCAAAAATACAGCAACTTAGCATGAACCTTTGTTTCTCATTTTCCCAATTGCATTACCAAGCAGGGTCCCTTCCTTTTCCGAAATGAAACCGAGTGTCGTTGAAATCCAAACGCCAGCATTAAAGTAATATCATTCCATTTCACTGCTTTAATGTAAAAGTTCAGTTAAGGTATTCATAGCTGGCTACAATATTTAGATTACACAAGCACAAATTAAGAGTGCGAGTTTTGTTAGCATATTTTAGCTTACCTGTGACTGCAGCTCAGCTTGGTACGTACTAAATTTTACTATTGTTAATTGTTCAGAATCATTTAATTCTAGTTCAAAGTTAAACCTCTTATTTCTAAATTGGGTAGATTCAAGTAGCTTTTGAAATGATTGTTGAGGTAGCCCAAGACTAACCTTATTTTACTGAATTTCGTAGTGCTTCAGAAACAAAGTCACTATTAATTTCAGTCACTAAATTAACTTTCAATTTTCCGGTTTTATTAATTCTTTTGCTAAATTAAGTCAGAGTGTAGCGAAATTTATAACTTCTGACAAACATTCAGTTTTCACACAACACGTGTCAATCTTCAGTTGCTACGCTTTTAGTGCTAATTATATGTGCAATAACCTTTCTTTTTCAGTTATTATAGTAGTTGTCCATAGGACTGACGACCGTAATTTTCCCCAACTCTCAAATATCTAATTAACGCCAGTTAATTGTCAACGTAACGACCGCACGTTTACTTTCTTTATTAACTTTACCCCTTTTCAAAATTTATTTCCACCAGTTTCATTTGCATTTTTCCTTTCATTTAGATGTAACCCTTTCCTCCCTCTTTACCGACAAATTAACTTCGGTGACGATTGCTTTTCCCAAATTTCCATTAGGTGCACGTGGTTTAATTTTTCACTGTCATTAAGGTCGATAAGTGAGGGCGAGGTTACAAATCCAACAAACATATAACGAGTTTTAAGGTTTTATGACATGTTCAACTTGTTCCCTAATACCTTGGCTCCCATATGGTAGATTGTAATGTGGAGGGAGGGGGGGGGGGGCAAACTGGAGGGCTATGAAGTGTCTTTAGTATCTTGAAAGACAAATGGAGACTTGGAAGTAGCCATAAGAAAGTTCCACTTCCAACCCTGTTAAAAATCCGAGTAATACCAAATTTCGAATCATTTTCTTGACAGAAAAAACACCTAACAACGCTATATTTTGTCCTTTCCGTGAGTGCTAGGGGAGGGGGGGGGGTGAAATGCCTGCAGCGTCCCTTGTCTCCGGTTATGGGCGCCCTTGCACTCATATTTTAGGGTGAAGTTTTGAATGTGTTATTGGTTGGTTGATCTGGGGGAGGGGACCAAACAGTGAGGTTATCGGTCCCATCGCATTAGGGAAGTATGTGGAAGGAAGTCTGCAGTGTCCTTTCAAAGGAACCATTCCGGCATTTACCTGAAGCGATTTAGGGAAATCACGAAAACCCTAAATCAGGATGGCCGGACGCGGGTTTGAACCATCGTTCTCCCTAATGCGAGTGCAGTGTGCTAACCACTACGCCACCTCGCTCTGTTTGAATGTGTTATTAGAGTGGCTGACTCAGCCTTCTTTTTTGTACGTGATGAGCCAGCCACATATGCCAGTGTATTTGTTTTAGCTTACCCCTTGCATTACTTGTGTTTTAACTGGCAGTTTTAGATTGTCTGGCCATATTTACACTATCTTAAAGGATGTGATATAGTGTGAGAGGATGGGAGAGGGTGAGTGCAACTTTTTGTTCAAAATGGCTCTGAGCACTATTGGACTTAACAACTGAGGTCATCAGTCCCCTAGAACGTAGAACTACTTAGAAATAACTAACCTAAGAACATCACACACATCCATGCACCCCCGAGGCAGGATTCGAACATGCGACCGTACCGGTCGTGCGGTTCCAGACTGTAGCGCCTAGAACCGCTCGGCCACCCCGGCCGGCAATTTTCTGTATGATTTCTTCTTACCATTTTGATAATATTTTAGACGATGTAACCATATTTGTTCCAGCAACAGCTCGGGCAAAATCTTATCAATGTGCTGCAATGTGGTGGCCCACAGCCTTTTTGACTTTCAATGGTTGTGACCGCAAGTAATGCATTAATTTCATGTATATGAACTGAACTGTTTGAACAATTTAAATTTTATAGTTAATAGTTTAAAATTGTGGGGAATAAAATGAAATGAAAAAAAAAAACGATGGTAACAGCGGTAATCAAACCTGAGCCGATGAATTTCCATCAGTGTACTTTACCACTCGGCCACTGTGCCGTTACGTCAACTGCTTCTTAAGAATCCTTCATACTCTACGCTTGCACAATAAGTTACAAGCACTTCTAACGAAAAATGTGAGCAACACAGCACTCCTAGTGCCGGAAGGGATGGCGTCACATCAGCGTATGCGCAGTCAAAAACAGACAGTTGCGTTCCTTGTCTGAGTTGATTGTATCGCGGTTGCTCATTTAAGCATTCGGAGAGAGCGCAAGAAAAAATGTTTAGAAATGACGAAGTTTTAGGATATGATTTCAGGCTTGCATTCGAAGAGAAATAGCATAATTTTACTGCAATATTTACAGTGTGCTGTAGCCCATTTGCACATAACCAGCAATCGCTGTTCGTTTCTACAAATAACCCCCCCCCCCCCCCCCCACACACACACAAATTAGTAGCAACGTTACGACTGTTGTGTTGGACCGCGTTATTACTGCCTCCCATCCTTATTTCTCGAGCGTAAACACGAAGGTGCTGCCACCCTAGACAGGCCTTTATTTCACTGTGACAGACAATTATTGTAAATATTAACACTTTAAGGCAGGCTTGTCTTGGCGGATGTAAATATGCCCTTTATCCGCACCGCGTGTCTGGGAAGGCGCTAGTGCGGGGCAGACGACGCTCGTAAAGCACGCGGGCCGGCTGAGTGCTGACTCCCTCTCTCTCCAGGCATTCATCGCAGGCCGCGGCCTCGTAAACACGTGCGGCCCACAGCACTCCTGTGGGAAATGATCACACTTGCCGCTGCTGCGGCAAATGTCTCGGCGCTGCCTGTGTGTGCCACCCCAGTTGGCGACACGTCACCGCGGGTGACGAAATGTGACGAATTACTTTCACGCTCGCCTGTGGCGGTGGCTGCGACGCAGGCTCCAGCGGAAACTGGGGAGAAGCAAGTACACTCTTGCCCAAGTGCGCAGACATTCTCTCAACCCCTCGCCTCGCGTACCACGTACCGCGGAAAATACGAGAGAGAAATATCACTCACGGTATCAGAGCGTCGCATTTCACAAAATCCTGAAGCGAAAAATATACGTTGAAAATTTCACATAAGAGTCGTAAAACATTGAAATAGATTTAAATAACGCAAAAAAGAATATTCCTTGGTGAGCTGAGCCATGGGAGTACAAGTCGTGTATGGTTTTAGAAAAAGCTGTTAATGAAACTTTACATGGACTTTACAACATTTAGCAGTTTACAGTTTTTTCCTGTCTCGATCGCAAAACATTGTTATTAACTTATTACAGGTCTGATGTCTGTTCACTACCATCATTCGTAAGTTGTTTCGGTACAAGCAGCAATTCAACGCGAACTGCATTACATAGATCTAAGGTGCTATTTGTAGTCAAGCATTTTGTATCCCGAATGAGATTTTCACTCTGCAGCGGAGTGTGCGCTGATATGAAACTTCCTGGCAGATTTAAACTTGCCCGCGAAAGGCAAAGGTCCTGAGTTCGAGTCTCGGCCCGGCACACAGTTTTAATCTGCCAGGGCGGCCGGTGTGGCCGTGCGGTTCTAGGCGTTTGAGTCTGGAACCGCCCGACCGCTACGGTCGCAGGTTCGAATCCTGCCGCGGGTATGGATGTGTGTGATGTCCTTAGGTTAGTTAGGTTTTAGTTGTTCTAAGTTTTAGGGGACTGATGACCTCAGCAGTTGAGTCCCATAGTGCTCAGAGTCATGTTTTTAAAATCTGCCAGGAAGTTTATTTTGTATCCGATAATGGTGCATAATGCGTTGAAACTGTTAGTACGGCAATAAAAATACTTTACGATCGAGACAGGATTTTGTTTTGTATTACATAAAGTATTGCAGTAGCTACAGCCTAGTCATTATGTCACCATTTCATCAACACACTGTTTTTATCAAATTCTTCGAAGTTAGAAAACTTTGAGATGTTTCCAAACAACATGTCGAAAACAAGATTAGAGTAACTATTACTATCTTCTTGCACCTGAAATGTTAGAAATACAATAGAATTAATGACACATTAACAGCCAGTCGGCACTGATTTAAATCAAGGGGGAAATTGAAAATCTGTGCCGGTTGGGGATTCGAACCCCGCTTACTAGGCGAATGCGTTGACCTCTGCGCCATCCGGACACATCGCAATTGCACGGACTACCTTGCACGCCTCCCGTCAGACCAACATTGTCAACTTATCCACAAACTGTTGATGTAGTGCCCCTTGCCCATCATCCTCATTTCTCGCGGCATTTCGCCGATTCCCGTAAGCGTTCGAGCATGACGTGCATCGGCAGTGAAGTGACCATTGGTCGTCCTCGCCTTAATTATATACACTATGTGATCAAAAAACACACGTTTTTCATATTAGGTGCATTATGCTGCCACCTACTACCAGGTACTCCGTATCAGCGACCTCAGTAGTCATTAGACATCGTGAGAGAGCAGAATGGAGCGCTCCGCGGAACTCAAGGACTTCGGACGTGGTCAGGTGATTGGGAGTCAGTTGTGTCATACGTCTGTACGCGAGATTTTCACACTCCTAAACATCCCTAAGTCCACTGTTTCAGATGTGATAGTGAAGTGGAAACGTGAAGGGACACGTACAGCGCAACAGCGTACAGGCTAACCTCGTCTGTTGACTGACACAGACCGCCGACAGTTGAAGAGGGTCGTAATGTGTAATAGGCAGACATCTATCCAGACCATCACACAGGAATTCCAAACTGCATTAAGATCCACTGCAAGTACCATGACAGTTAGGCGGGAGGTGAGAAAACTTGAATTTCATGGTCGAGCGGCTGTTCATAAGCTACACGTCACGCCGGTAAATGCTAAACGACGCCTCGCTTGGTGTAAGGAGCGTAAACATTGGACAATTGAACAGTGTAAAAACGTTGTGTGGAGTGTCGAATCACGGTACACAATGTGGCGATCCGATGGCAGAGTGCGGGTATGACGAATGCCCGGTGAACGTCATCTGCCAGCGTGTGTAGTGTCAACAGTAAAATTCGGAGGCGGTGGTTTTATGGTGTGGTCGTGTTTTTCACGGAGGGGGCTTCCACCGCTTGTTGTTTTGCGTGGCACTATCACAGCACAGGCCTACATTAATGTTGTAAGCACCTTCTTACTTCTCACTATTTAAGAGCAATTCTGGGATGGCGACTGCATCTTTCAACACGATCGAGCACCTGTTCATAACGCACGGCCCGTGGCGGAGTGGTTGCACGACAGTAACATCCCTGTAATGGACTGGCCTGCACAGAGTCCTTGACCTGAATCCTATAGTACACCTTTGGGATACTTTGGAACGCCGACTTTGTGACAGGCCTCACCGACCGACATCAATACCTCTCCTCAGTGCAGCACTTCGTGAAGAATGGGCTGCCATTCCCCAAGTAACCTTCCAGCACCTGACTGAACGTATGCCTACGAGAGTGGAAGCTGTCATCGAACCAACACCATACTGAATTCCAACATTAGCGATGGAGGGCGCCACGAACTTTTAAGTCATTTTCAGCCAGGTGTCTGGATACTTTTGATCACATAATGTATGTGGTGTTTGTTCTTTCGGACATGTCAGTGCGGATCCACACCACGTTCGAACTCACGGTAATTGGCGATGTTCAAATGTTAAAATGTGTGTGAAACCTTATGGGACTTAACTGCTACAGTCATCAGTCCCTAAGCTTACACACTACTTAACTGAAATTATCCTAAGGACAAACACACACATCCATGCCCGAGGGAGGACTCGAACCTCCGCCATGATCAGCCGCAGATAACTGGCGAACTGCCTCAAGTAATGAAGATAAATAAAGAGCAAGGGACACTACATCAGTAGTACTGACCTTCTTACGAGAAAACCCTCATCCAACTCCGCGGGACAATAAATAATTTGCAATTCAACAAGAAGTGGAAGTTACGATGCCTTAACGTTAGAATAATACGTTTGGCTTAAAACATTCATTAAAAAATCAGTTGGAAAAGAAAGATGGAAACAGCCCAGCGGATGAAGGTCGAGGGTTGGTGTGCCGACCAGCCTCGACGTGGGTTTTAGGCTGTTTCCCACACCCCCCTTGGTGAATACCGAATTGGTACCCAAGTCTCCCCTTAATTACGCGACCCGCAAACAACTTGGGGGCGGGGGGGGGGGGGGGGGAAGAGAGATAACTGATTGGCGACAGCAAGATTATCCGTCCACCCTTTGAACGAACCATGTCAAATCCGGAGATAACCATGACGACCCTGCGCCGATGTGGGACAAAGACAGAAGTAAAAATTTGCAAGAAACTTAATAGATAACCTTGCTTATCTACCAGACAAACAGCGCTGAAGCAAACAATGAGGAGAAAGGATGCAAATATTGACGGTATGTATTAATGCTTTAAGTATTTTTGTTTTAAGCCATATTCTACACCCCGAAGTTCTCCACGTTAACTTATCATCTTCACTTCAGCATAGATACATCAAGGAATGTTCTATGTACCGATCCCTCCTTTTAGTAAAGTTGTGCCACAAATTTCTCCCCCCTCCCCCATTTCGTTTCAGTACGTCCCTAGTTTTCCGATGTACCCATCTGATATTCAGCATTCTTCTGTAGCATCACAGTTCAGAAGTTTCTATTATCTTGTCATCTGTGATTCACTTCCGTAAAAGGCTACACTTTCAGAAAAGTCTTTCTACTATTTTAATTAATATTCGATGTTAATAAATTTCTCTTTTTCAGAAAAGCTTTTTTGGGTATTATCAGTCTGCATTTTATACCTTCCGTACCTGCCATCGACAGTTATTTGCTGCCCAAATAGCAAAATCCATCTAATAATTTTCTAATCCAAATTCCACTACCCGATTTAATTCGATTATATTTCATTACCTTCGCTTTATTTATATTTATCTTAAAACCTGTTTTCAAGGTGTTAGTCATTCCGTTCAGCTGCTCTACCAAATCCTTTGCCCTCTCTGACAGACACAATGTCTCCGGCAAACTTCAGTTTTTATTTCTTCTCCCTGAACTTTACCGCATTTTCAAAATTTCTCCTTGGTTTTCTTCACTACTTGATCAATGTGCAGACTGAATAACATCGAGGATAGGCTACAAACCTGTCTCACTCCCTTCTCAACTACTGCTTTCCTTTGATGCCGCTGAACACTTAAAATTGTAGTGTGGTTTCTGCGCAAGTTTTAATTAGATTAACGCTTCCTGTATTTTACCCCTGACCGCTTCAAAATTTGAAAGTGTAGTAGTCCAGTCAACACTGGCAAACGTTTTCTGTAAATCAACGAATACTACAAACGTAGGTTCGTCTGTCTTCAATCTATCTTCCAGGATAAGAAGTTGTAGGGTGAGAGTTATCTCTCATGTCCCTACATTATTTCGAAACCCTTATTGGATGTATGGAACGAGACGTGGCATCACTCTAAAGTACAGACAAAGGAAGAGCAGAAGACTTCTGCGCCGGCACTGTTGCTTTGACGCAGCTATCTAGTACATGACGTCTCTGTGCAGAGCACGTGGCTTATCGCAACCGACATTGTACAGGCTCTCAGCTAACACTCGCATCGCATGTTTGCACGGTGAGTCTATGATGCGACAACCTTATGTCAACGAGTGAGCAATTGTTAGTTTCCCCCAGAACTAGAACGCAGTGTCAGGAGATGTACCTCACTGAAATAATGAACAATCGACATCTTTTGTCTCTCGTTAAGATCAAATCTATCAGTCAAACAGAGAGTGGCACGTGTTCTAAGCTGTTTGTCACACCAGATCTGAAACCCACACTCTTGCCTGTTACTGTCAATGTTCTTACCAAATGAGTTATCAAATAGCGTTTAGCGAACCCCTGTCATAGCTTAACTTCTGCCAGTACTCCCGTTCAACTTTCTAAATTTTACAGAAGCCACACTGTGTACCTCGGTGGATTAGCATTCCTGGGAGAGAAAAATATCGCAGAGGAATGTCAAGGATCTGCGTTCGCTTTCTAGTCAGGCGTACAGATTTTATCTTTAAGAATGTTTTAGGAAGAAACATACAGTTCAACTACTGTAAAATGTACTGACAACAAATGATGACTATCACCAATCTAATCACTCTGATAAAAATGAGAATTATTTTTGGTTCACTTTACACAGGGTGTCAAGAACTTCAAAGCGTGAATGACATATTACGACGAGGCCGACAACTTACTTCGTTAAGCAAGTACGTTGAAGAGCCAAAAAAACTAGTACACCTGACTAATATCGTGTAGGGCGCCGCGGGCACGCAAAAAGGCCGGAACACGACGTGGCAAGGACTCGACTAATGTCTGAAGTAGTGCTGGAGTGAACTGACAACGAATCCTGCAGGGCTGTCCATAAATCCGTTAGACTACAAGTGGATGACGATCTCTTCTGAACAGCACGTTGCAAGGTATCCCAGATGTGCAAAAGAATGTTCATATCTGGGGAGTTTGGTGGTCAGCGGAAGTGTTTAAACTCAGAAGAGTGTTCCTGGAGCCACTCTGTAGCAATTCCGGACGTGTGAGGTGTCGCATTGTCCAGCTGGATTTGCCCAAGTCCGTCGGAATGCAAATTGGACATGAATGGATGCAGATTATCAGATAGGATGCTTACGTACGTGTAACCTGTCAGAGTCGTATCTAGACGTATCTGTAGTCTCGTATCACTCCAAATGCATACGCCCCACACCGTTACAGAGCCTCCACCAGCTTGAGCAGTCCCCTGATTACGGGCAGGGTCCATGGATTCATGAGGTTCTCCATAACCCGTACACGTCCATCCGCTTGATACACTTTTGAAACGAGACTCGTCCGATCAGGCAACATGTTTCCGGTCATCAACAGTCCAATGTCGTTGCTGACAGGCCCAGCGACGCGTAAAGCTTTGTGTTGTGCAGTCATCAAGAGTACACGAGGGAAACTTTGGCTCCGAAAGCCCATATAGATGATTCTTTGTCGAATGGTTCGCACGCTGACACTTGTTGATGGCCCAACATTGAAATCTGCAGCAATTTGCGGAACGGTTGCACTTCTGTCACGTTGAACGATACTCTTCAGTCGTCGGTTGGTCCCGTTCTTGTAGGATCTTTTTTCCCGCCGCAGCTATCTCTGAGATTTGATGTTTTACTGGATTCCTGATATTCACGGTACACTCGTGAAATGGTCAAACGGGAAAATCCCCACTTCACTGCTACGTCGGACATGCTGTGTCCCATCGCACTTGTGCCGACTGCAACACCGTGTTTAAACTCACTTAAAACTTGATAAGCTGGCATTGCAGCAGCAGTAACCGATCTAACAACTGCGCCAGAAACTTGTTGTCTTATACAGCCTTTGCTGACGGCTGTGCGGTATTCTGCCTTTTTACGTGTCTCTGTATTTCAATACGTATGCCTACAACACTTTCTCTGGCAGTTCAGTGTATTTCGTTAGGCAGCTAGGTGTCTGAAGACATACTGAGTCAGCACTATGCACGCGTAAGCTCGTGATGAAGGAGATAAAGAAATGCTTTCTTCAAACATCGTTACACCGTACTTGATCTTAGGTACTTAGTCCTGTGACGTCCTGACGTTCTCACTGGGCCGATGAAGGGCATGACGCGCCGATTGGAGGCTGCAGTACGGAACATGTAATGCTAATCCTGGAGACATCTACTAGACATGTGCTGTATTACGGCTGTAGCAGAGGCAGATTCTCTAAGAGCTCATCGAATGTACCGCAAATATTTCTGTGAACTAAGATATCCCAGTTATCGCACATTTACTACAGTTCACAATCGACTGGGCAGTACCGGCACATTAGTTGTAGAATTGTACCGGCACATCAGTTGTAGAATTTTGGAACACGATTATGTTCGAGTATAATGACTTTTCTGGAGACTAGAAATCTACTCTGTAGGAATCAGCATGGGTTTCGAAAAAGACGGTCGTGTGAAACCCAGCTCGCGCTATTCATCCACGAGACTCAGAGGGCCATAGACACGGGTTCACAGGTAGATGCCGTGTTTCTTGACTTCCGCAAGGTGTTCGATACAGCTCCCCACAGTCGTTTAATGAACAAAGTAAGAGCATATGGACTATCAGACCAATTGTGTGATTTGATTGAATTGAGGAGTTCCTAGATAACAGAACGCAGCATGTCATTCTCAATGGAGAGAATTCTTCCGAAGTAAGAGTGATTTCAGGTGTGCCGCAGGGGAGTGTCATAGGACCGTTGCTATTCACAATATACATAAATGACCTGGTGGATGACATCGGAAGTTCACTGAGGCTTTTTGCAGATGATGCTGTGGTGTATCGAGAGGTTTGAACAATGGAAAATTGTACTGAAATGCAGGAGGATCTGCAGCGAATTGACGCATGGTGCAGGGAATGGCAATTGAATCTCAATGTAGACAAGTGTAATGTGCTGCGAATACATAGAAAGATAGATCCCTTATCATTTACCTACAAAATAGCAGGTCAGCAAATGGAAGCAGTTAATTCCATAAATTATCTGGGAGTACGCATTAGGAGTGATTTAAAATGGAATGATCATATAATGTTGATCGTCGGTAAAGCAGATGCCAGACTGAGATTCACTGGAAGAATCCTAAAGAAATGCAATCCGAAAACAAAAGAAGTAGGTTACAATACGCTTGTTCGCCCACTGATTGAATACTGCTCAGCAGTGTGGCATCCGTACCAGATGGGGTTCATAGAAGAGATAGAGAAGATCCAACGGAGAGCAGCGCCTTTCGTTACAGGATCATTTAGTAATCGCGAAAGCGTTACGGAGATGATAGATAAACTCCAGTGGAAGACTCTGCAGGAGAGACGCTCAGTAGCTCGGTACGGGCTTTTGTTGAAGTTTCGAGAACATACCTTCTCCGAAGAGTCAAGCAGTATATTGCTCCCTCCTACGTATATCTCGCGAAGAGACCATGAGGATAAAATCAGAGTGATTAGAGCCCACACAGAAGCATACCGACAATCCTCCTTTCCGCGAACAATACGAGACTGGAATAGAAGGGAGAACCGATAGAGGTACTCAGGGTACCCTCCGCCACACACCGTCAGGTGGCTTGCGGAGTATGGATGTAGATGTAGATGTAGGTGGTACGGAGACCCAATGCAAGCAGACCACTGACTGTACGTACGTCTACCTTTGAGGAAGAAGAGGTGTTACACTTTGAAAACAGACTGGCGGCAAGTACGCGAGCAATTGCTCCAGAGTCCGGTGTTCATCACAATTTGTGTATTGTGTGTTAAACTGGGGACCTAGAAACGACGGAGAGGCTTCGTCCCGCCGTGGCTTTCAGTGGTTCACAACCCCACAACAGGACACAGCAGTACACCCACCCCACCGCCGCTCCACACCGAACCCAAGGTTATTGTGCGGTTCGGCCTCCAGTGTAATTCCCACCCCCCCCTCCCCCACCAGGAACGTCTAATACCAGACGAATGTAACCCCAAATTCTTGCGTGGTAGAGTAATTGTGTCATCACAGTTTAGTACGTAATGTGTTGCTGTTTCACCCATTGCGTGATACTAGAGTACAGGTCCTGCTACTAGATGATTATCCAACTCGGCTTGAATTTGTGCGTTGATTTCCGCTACATGTTGCGAAGACTCTCAGTTTCCTGGATTTGCTGTATTTACGGATGAAGCTCAATTTACTCGGGAAAGCACTTACAATCGTCATAACTCGCTTTTATGTGCGGATGAAAACCCATGTACAACAGTTACAGGAGGCCAGCAGACAGTTTGCAGTAAACATGTGGGCTGGTATCGTGGGCGACCACTTGCTTGGCTTCTGCATGTTGCCTCATCCACTCAGGTGGCTACTGTACGGACTGTTCTTGCAAGAGAACCTGAAAATAGGTACCTCTACATTGGTGGGGCCCTGGCGCATTTTGATGGACTCATAACTGTAGCAGTAACTCGCACTTTCGGCCACCGGTAGATACTCCAGGAAGGAACTGTACATTAACATGCAAGGTCCTCGGGACTCACCCTATTCGAATTCTTTCTTTGCGGTTACATGAAAACTAAAGTATATTCTACCCCTGTCAAATCCGAGGAGGAATTAGTTGCAAGAATTCTCGCAGCGGCAACACACACTCAGAGCAAGCCACACATTTTCCTTGGAACATAGCACGTCCAGCTACGTCCATTTTAGTTCTGGGCCGAAGTTAATGGTGCTCTCTTGGAAAATTGATTGTAACACTGTTCAGAACAATGAAGGACAAACTCATTTAAGATTTTTTTTTTATTCTTAATCAAAACGAATGACGTCCTGGATACTCCGTACTCAGTATGTATTTCCGACAGCTGGTTGCTTGTTGTTGTTGTTGTTGTCTTCAGTCCTGAGACTGGTTTGATGCAGCTCTCCATGCTACCCTATCCTGTGCAAGCTTCTTCATCTCCCAGTACTTACTGCAACCCACATCCTTCTGAATCTGCTTAGTGTATTCATCTCTTGGTCTCCCTCTACGATTTTTATCCTCCACGCTGCCCTCCAATGCTAAATTGGTGATCCCTTGATGCCTCAGAACATGTCCTACCAACCGATCCCTTCTTCTGGTCAAGTTGTGCCACAAACTTCTCTTCTCCCCAATCCTATTCAACACCTCCTCATTACTTATGTGATCTACTCATCTAATCTTCACCATTCTTCTGTAGCACCACATTTCGAAAGCTTCTATTCTCTTCTTGTCCAAACTATTTATCGTCCATGTTTCACTTCCATACATGGCTACACTCCATACAAATACTTTCAGAAACGACTTCCTGACAAATCTATACTCGATGTTAACAAATTTCTCTTCTTCAGAAACGGTTTCCTTGCCATTGCCAGTCTACATTTTATATCTTCTCTACTTCAACCATCACCAGTTATTTTGCTTCCCAAATAGTAAAACTCACAACGTTAAGTTTCTCATTTCCTAATCTAATTCCGTCAGCATCACCCGACTTAATTCGACCACATTCCATTATCCTCGTTTTGCTTTTGTCGATGTTCATCTTATACCCTCCTTTCAAGACACTGTCCATTCCGTTCAACTGCTCTTCCAAGTCCTTTGCTGTCTCTGACAGAATTACAATGTCATCGGCGAACTTCAAAGTTTTTATTTCTTCTCCATGGATTTTAATACCTACTCCGAATTTTTCTTTTGTTTCCTTTACGGCTTGCTCAATATACAGATTGAATAACATCAGGGAGAGGCTACAACCCTGTCTCACTCCCTTCCCAACCACTGCTTCCCTTTCATGTCCCTCGACTCTTATAACTGCCATCTGGTTTCTGTACAAATTGTAAATAGCCTTTCGCTCCCTGTATTTTACCCCTGCCACCTTCAGAATTTGAAAGAGAGTATTCCAGTCAACACTGACAAAAGCTTTCTCTAAGTCTACAAATGCTAGAAACGTAGGTTTGCCTTTCCTTAATCTTTCTTCTAAGATAAGTCGTAAGGTCAGTATTGCCTCACTATGTACTTATAAAAAAAAAAAAAGGAGCCCTTCCTTTTGGGATTACCCTCGTATGATGGCTAAGAGATTGGAACTCGCGCCGGTACTTCAGAGCGTCGGCGATGGTCACAAGATGGGGCATAAAGGACAAGACGCGAACTCGGCGGCGAGTGTGATCGGTCGTGAGTGCATGCGGCGCAGGCCGTCCTCACGGGCGCCAGAACAAGGCTGCGATTGCGTGAGGCGCCGCGGGGAGGGAAGGGGTCCTCGTTCTTACCGCGATCGATGTCGGTGGCGCCGTTTGCCATTTCCATGCCACTGCTCGCCGCTACGCTATCCTTAACCCTACCGTACGGCCTGCCCGGCAACGGCTAAACTGCCGTTATCGACCTCTGCCTACAAGTTGTCCAGCTCTGCAAGTGGACTGTGGAAGCCCACCTAACGACTCAAGGTCGATTCACACTGGACGTCCACCAAATGGGGCGGAACAGACGACGACGTCATTGTGAAACAGTGCACACACTAGCCGAAACGTCAACATGGCCGTTTGCAAAAGGGGACCGGCCCTCGCCGATTTGATTCTTACTGACAGGGTATGTGGGGCACGACTAACAAGGAGAAGTCCCCAGAGATGCAATCGACTTTTTGAAACTATCTGTATGGCGATGTAGGTTAAGATCGCAGGTATCACAGATTACAGCCATTCATCCTGGTGGGCCCTCGTTTGCGAGAAACTGAAAAAAAAAACATCGTAATTTTGAGTGACAATAGCGTTGAAAACCTTCCAGTTACGCAGTTTGGCTCCGTGCTATAATGGATAGGATACAGGCCTCAGGAGGTTCTGGGTCCGAAGCTCGTAAGATATGCTAACTTTTTAAAAAATCTTTACTGAAATTACTTTGATCATCATTCTTATTAAGTTAATTGATTTTTAATGAAATTTTTAATTTCATTCCTTTGTCACATAATTTTAATCGTAATACCCATTTCTTCATTTCCTCTCATTTTTCTTCCTATCATTCTTTCTTCACCTGAAATCTTTCTTCATGTATTTTTAATTAATGTTCTGTATTAATTTCGATTTAATTTCTTTTGTTTTATCACCCTGATTTTTGTCCACATTATTTCGTACATTATATTTATTTCTCGTTTTGCTTGAATTTCGTTTTACTTATAAACCCGCCTTTCATTTAAATTTTCATCAGCGTCATTCAGTCCATAGTGCATTTGGTAATTAGGTTATGTTTGAAATGTGTGTGTGACGATTACCGTTTGCAAAAAAATGGCTCACCTCGTAACAAAAATTCATTTTTCACGCCATTGCACAAATGTAAATAGATTATTTCGTCTTTTGTTTTTAACTGATGGATGGGAATTTTCGAATACTTGAATGTTGTTATAGATAAATATAAAGAAATTAATATTCAAAAAATTCCGATTGGAAAAAGAATGATATAAAGAAAAAAATGAAACAAATGAAAAGCGTAGTACTACTATTTCCTTTACTGAGTTTGGGACTGAAATGAGGAATAGAAATAAAACATTACATTTCAACCAATTAACTGAATAAAAATAATGCTCGAAGGCATTTTGAGGCCGTTATCCTAACCATTATACCACACAACCAGACTGCGTAACGAAAATTTTTCAATGCTATTGAGTGTCACAAAATTACGGTTTTTTCCATCAATTACTCGCAAACGAGCGCCCACGAGGGTGAAAGGCTGCGGTGTGTGATTCCTGGGATCTTAACCTACATCACCATATAGATAGTTTCAAAAAGTCGATTGCACCGCTGGAGACGTCCCCTAGCAAGACTTCAACATACGTAAACAGGAAGACGCAACTCTCTAACCCTTTTGAGAAAATCGAGTTTGAAAATTTTAGGCTTCTTTATATCCCATATATGGGCGCAAATATTCAAGCCGTCTGCAGCCTAGCACGTAAGAGCGTAATTTCACAAGCGTGAGGTATGTGGATCGAATATCGCTAATGGTACTTTTTCCTTTCCCACGTAATTTTAACAACAGATTTACTATGACTGCGGAAATCGTCGATGTTTAGTGATTCATTTATTATTTACATAAAATTTGTCACGAAAAACGAAGAAAAATCGTTTTCGTAAGGAGAAAAATTAAATGAACATATGGCATTACTGGCCGGGACACCCCGGACTGGAAATAAAAAAACGATACACAAGAACTTTCAATCAAGTCGGTATAGTCATTTTATTTCTATTACTGGATCTACATTTGAAACAAGTATAATGTGTAACCTATGCAGCACAGCAGTATCGGGGTAATACTTACAGAAAAATGGAAGACAATAATTATTGCGATGTACAGCATATATGATGAACGCCGAATTTTTGCATGTGCATGACTTTTCAATATGCCTATTCCAAAATAAACTTTGTTTGAATTTTCTCATTTTGGGAATACTGAAGGAGCGATCTGTTTTATTTACTAAAAATCATTCATCAGCCTAGATCGCATAAAATATTTATTTTTTTACGACAGCCGGTTTCGACAGACTTAGCTGTTATCTTCAGTCTTAAAAATCTTTTGTTGTGAAACATGCTCATCTTAGGTTGAATCTCACACCAAGTTCTGAAGTGGATAAAAATCAGTACATTATATTCTTTATATATTTCAGTGAAAGCAAAACTCCACATGACAACCTGCCCTGAGGTTCAACGTAAAATGAACAAGTGTCACAACAAAAGATTTTTAAGACCTGAAGATGACAGCTAAGTCTGTCGAAACTGGTTGTCTTAAATAAAGAAATATTTTATGCGATCTAGGCTGATGAATCATTTTCAGCAGAGTAAACTTCGTTTACATTCATAAATGGTTCTCGGTATTACACAATTTAGTAGCGCAAAACGCACATCTAAGCATATCATCGAATATTGGTACAGATGACTCATCGTTTAGCGTTGATTGAGTTTTTATGCAGCCTTATCTAGAAGCTATCTTTCTATTCTGTTTGATGGTGTACGTGCTATTTTGTAGTCGGTTTGCAAGTTTCTTCTCATGAATGCACAAACAAAGGTCTCAAGGCTTCACCAGGGAAGTGCATTTGGGAGGGATTACTTTATGTAGGGACCTCGCGCTTCTGGAACTAACCGCTTACTCGCTCACCTGCGCACTCCTTGAATGCTAGCGACCATACAAAGTATATAGCAGTTCTAAAATTTTCGAACTCTATTTCCTCGAAAAGGTTTGTGAATTGTGTCTTCGTGTTTACATTTTTGAAGTCCTAGTCGCGCCCTAGATGCCATGTCGATATTAATCGAATCCCCTTATTAGCCTATTTCCTAATGGTGAAAGTGATGTTATGAGATCCATTCCTCGAGACAAAAACACTAGGATCATAGCAGGAGGGGGAGAGAGGCGGGGTGGAGCGTGCACAGGAGACATACATGAAAAGAAAAATCATCTTCACAAACCGATACAGACGTGAAATTAATTGTAAGTTCTTACTATTTCAGCGTCCACCGCTAAACCAATACATGTTTGTCTGAAGTGTAGCATTATACCGAAGTGAAACTTTGACGATAAACAGTACGACGAAAAGAGACTGGAAGATTTTGAAATATGGTGCTATGCATGAATGCTGAAGATAAAGTGAGTACACAGCATAGGTTATGAAAAGGAAATGAATCGACTGGGAAGATAAATGTTGGCACAATGTGATTTAATCCAAACAAATTATATAAATGGATGCACATATGTATGTACGTTCCACCTCTCTTCGTAAACCACTGGACTGAATTCAACCGAACTTGGTTCAAACATCATTTACAGTCTGAAAAGAATCACAGTGGGGGTAAGAATCGCCTACCTATCAAAGGGGTGGAGATGGGGGTGAACAGCAGTGCAGCCCACAACGTTAGAATACCCATACTTGAGATATCCAGTATTTGAGAATGAGCGCACTTAGAGACTTGCAACAAACTATACATGTATTTTGAAACCGTTGTGCCGGCCGAAGTGGCCGTGCGGTTAAAGGCGCTGCAGTCTTAAACCGCAAGACCGCTACGGTCGCAGGTTCGAATCCTGCCTCGGGCATGGATGTTTGTGATGTCCTTAGGTTAGTTAGGTTTAACTAGTTCTAAGTTCTAGGGGACTAATGACCTCAGCAGTTGAGTCCCATAGTGCTCAGAGCCATTTGAACCATTTTGAAACCGTTGTAAAATTTTTACTTGCTAAATATCCCCACAAAACGATGAAAGTAGAAGAGATTGTCACTTACTGTATTTTCGCTGTTCATGCAGTAAAACTGCGACATGAAGCATTACGCTTTAATTTATTACTTATTTACTCCTCATTGTATTCGTCACACAATGTGTGTACAGTATTCACGTACACAACTGAATGTACCAGAAAAATTACATCATTGTACGACACGTAGTTCAAGAGATACGACTTCCAAAACGCTTAATGCCTGAAAAACTACCTCATCATGTAAGACGTTTACAGTTACTATTTCGTTGCTACTGACTATTCTCGACACTTTTCGCAGACAGCATCCACGTTTTCTGCTGAATGTACCAACAAAAATATACAGTTGTACGAGACATAATTCAGAAAATATTACGCCAAATACTGAGATGCGAGAAAAACAGCGGCATCATTACTTCTTTCCTAATAACTATTCACAACACATTCCACAGGCAGTAGGCACATATACCAGTGGATGTACCCACAAAATTATGTCATTGTTCAGTACATTGTTCAAGAGATACGTCGTTATAAAAATTAAGCTGCGTGAAAAAGATTGCAGACCGAAATTGGCTAGAGATACAGCTGAAAGCCGCGAGGTTTGAGGCGTCCTGTCAGGTTCGAGTCCTCCCTCGGACATGTGTGTGTGTGTGTGTGTGTGTGAGTGTGTGTGTGTGTGTGTTTTTGTTCTTAGCATAAGTTAGTTTAATAAGTGTGTAAGTCTAGGGACCGATGACCTTAGCAGTTTGGTCCTTAGGAATTCACACACATTTGAACATTACAGCTAAAATCTGTGTAAAAATACGCGTTAAATATGTGTGAAACATACTTGACATGTTTTACAGCAAAGCCACGGAAAAAAAGCTCATTCCAAAGCCCTAGAGAGATTTCAATCAAATTTGGTACACATATTAGTTATAATCTGGGAAGAAATACTGTAGAAGTAAGAACCACCGGCCTAGTGTTGGGGATAGAAGGGAGGACGAAGGGCAGGATGAGAGATGCACAGGAGGAGGAGGAGGAGGAGGAGGAGGAGGACGACGACGACGAGACGGACAAAGAAATAGAAGGAGGAAATGGACAGAGAGGAATAGGAGGAGTTGGACAGAGGCAGGGGGAGGAAGAAATAGCCAGAAAGATGGGGAGGGAGGAAATGCACAGAGAAAGGGAAGAGCAGGAGATGGACACAGAATGGAAAGGGGAGGAGTTGAACAGGGAGAGGGGGAGGAAGTGATGGAAAGAGAGAGGGAGGGGTGGTGGTGATGGACACAGACAGGGACAGGGTGGATGGATAGAGAGAGGAGGGAGAAGAGGTGGATGAAGAGAGAGGGGATAGATACAAGGAGAAGGAGAAGGAGATGGACAGAAAGAGATGGAAGGAGGGAGGAGGAGATGGATTAACAGAAGATTAGACTAAATCGATACCTGCTCAAATGGCTCTGAGCACTATGGGACTTAACATCGGAGATCATGAGTCCCCTAGACTTAGAACTAGTTAAACCTAACTAACCTAAGGGCATCACACACATCCATGCCCGAGGCAGGATTCGAATCTGCGACCGTAGCAGCAGCGCGGTTCCGGACTGAAGCGCCTAGAACCGCTTGGTCACAACGGCCGGCTACCTGGCCAACGCCGGATTTTTCAGCTAATTAAGGGATAAAGTGACATGATACATCCTGAGGTATCAATGAATTTTCCATAGCAGTAAACCCCTAATTCCTTAAAGAATCGACCGCACATATATAATATAGGTTAAAACGTCTGAATATTTTACAAATGAGTTAAATATTTGACTTTCGGCATGTAGGCGAGTGAAAGTTTAGAAAATGTTTGAAATTATGCTAAAAGTTGACCGGAAGTCGCTAAGTGTTCTCACCATGAAACACTGGGCGAATATCGTCTCGGTAATTTGCGCTCCTTTTTAAGCAAAAGCAAGTTTTAGACCATCTCAAAGCTTATGACGTCATCTCCTGAACGATGTGTAGCACAATGATGTAATTTCGCAGGTACATTCAGCGGTCAAATTTAAATACTTGTCCGCAAAGTGTTGCGAATAGCGTCGGAAGCAAAGAAGTAATGAATTAAGCTGTCATGTCTGATGCTGACGTTTTTCTGCATGAACAGCGAAATTGTGTTAAGGAATAAGCTTTATCCTATCATTAGTTTGTGAGGGGTTGTGGCGGTCCGCTGATGTCGGTTGGTAGCAGTATCGACTCAGCAGTCACCGAGGTGACATTTCGTCCACCCGTCGAGTTGTGTGAGCGTCCGCTTGTAGCGGCCGTCTTAAATTATTAAACCCAGAGATCGAACGGGGTAAGCATGTCAGAATGGGAAATTAAATAGATGCCTGAGAGGGGCAACCACAGTCCGACCAAGGGAGAATTTTCATGTTGTTAACGTCAGTCGAAAATTGTTGCAGAAAGCCCTGAGTAAGTTATGAGGGGCCGTTGCTGGTGAACGATAGGTGGCCCGAGTAGCTAGTCGATAGCAGCGGGTAACCGATTGCCGTACGAGAATAAGGCCACCGCCAAAGAAAATTTCTGTTCTGTTCGTATCTGAATGTACACTTATAATGACTTGTACTACACCAAACACGACAGATTGTGATTTTTTAATGTTATGATTAATTGTAAAGAATAATTAATGATTTTGGATGGCGCCTAACTACGTATTATGGAAAAATAAAGTGGCGCGAAATTTAATTTCTGCTGGAAGTCATTTTCGTAGTTTCTCTGAAAGGAGTTTCTCTGAAAGGTCTACTTTGCTGAAAATTGGTGTTAGTATATGATTGATCTGGACGATATGATTGATTACGGTTGTCTTGAAATTTCTGCAAATGACAATTTATTTATTCTGTGGAAGTGAGTTGCTTTTATTAAGTTGTGATATAATGTTAATACTGATCTCGCAAGACTTTCTGCGAACTTTACGTGGTTTTGACGTCACACGCACGATCGACAACAGTACGAATTGCTATCGTCTTTGTGACAAGGAAGAATATGAATGTTACTGCTCCTCGTTTCAGTCGCAGCAGTTTAAACTGTCCTATTCGTTTCCTGACGAACCACACTCTCGGAAATCGCGAAAAATTTATTTCACACTTCGTTCTCTAATCAATCAGAAATTTAAATGCCATCGAATATTGCAGAATGTACTTGTATTAAATTGATAAGAAAGTCCCAGATTGTGTAAACAATGCTAGAATGAAAAAAAAAGTAACGAGATGCGAAGGTACACCCCTCAACTTCATAAACCACATTATCCACTACGCTACCGCTTTTGCTTGTGATTTTAATCTCCTGACTTGGTAAGTACAGTATCTCTTGAAGGTTTATATCGATGATGCGTTATTAACTGAAGTTTAATTGTAATGGTGACGTGACTGCGATAAATTTTCAATGGTCCGTTACTTTGAAACGACATACTGCAAGTAATGATACAAAACATCTAAATAGGCCAAAATCAATACGGTGTCTGCCGCATCGATTGCAGATATTGCGCGTGACGTCAAAATGATGTCAAGTTTGCAGAAAGTCGTGTGACACGAGTGCTGTATTGTATGTTAACCGGGGACCAAGAAATGACGGAGAGGCACCGTCCCTGCCGCAGCCGCAGTGGTCCACAACCCCACGACGACTACCGCAGTCCACTTCACCCCTCCGCCGCCCCACACCGAACCCAGGGTTATTGTGCAGTTCGGCCCCCGGTGGATCCCCCCCCCCCAGGGAACGTTTCACACCAGACGAGTGTAACCCCTATGTTTGCGTGGTAGAGTAATGGTGGTGTACGCGTACGTGAAGAACTTGTTTGCGCAGCAATCGCCGACATAGTGTAACTGAGGCGGAATAAGGGGAACCAGCCCGTGTTCGCCGAGGCAGATGGAAAACCGCCTAAAAACCATCCACAGACTGGTCGGTTCACCGGACCTCAACAAAAATCCGCCGGGCGGATTCGTGCCGGGGACCAGGCGCTCCTTCCCGCCCGGAAAGCCATGCTTTAGACCGCACGGCCAACCTGGCGTGCGAAACGAGTGTTACTCGTGATTTTACACAAGATTGTAACATTCATGTTCACCATCGACAGTTTGAGTAGTCAGACAAATTATTAGTTCAAGGCTCGATTACTACCGCGAGGCAGTAAAACATACGCGGGTAGGTATATAGGCCTCATATTTGTGTCGTGTCTTCGTAAGCCGGAATCTCGTACTCGTTGCGCCCAGGTTACTGCAGGCCAGTTGGTTGACAAAACAGATTACCCTGAGCGTAGTTAGCGGCAAAGTAATACACAGTAACAGCCACAGGCTGTCAGCGAGGAGAAAAGTTTCTTAAAGGTTTGAAATTATGTATGATGTTTCTTGGTAGTCGCTAACTGCTCTCATTCTCAAACAGTGGATGAATATAGTCCGGGTACTTGCGCGCCGTCAGTTACGCTACCTTAGAATAAATATGCAGTTTTGAACTATGTTAACTCTCTTATTTTCTTATTCTTTTGACGTAGGATTATACCTCTTAATGATCAGATTATCACAGCATTTTAAGTTTTTAAATTCGGTAAATAATTACGCGAATTACAATATTCAACAGCCATTTTGCAACTGGAGGATATATCAATTAGAACGTATTTTAGTGTGTCGAATCCCAATCTAACTTTCAAAATGTTGTAACACGTACGATGTTTGAGTTTTTAAGGGTTTTAATTGTTTACTTCTCGTTTTTATATGTTACTATTTTTTTGCTTAATTGTCTAATTGCAGATCGGTACCAGATCTACAAATCGTCAGTAGATGGCAGCTGTGATAAAGAAACGGCAAACAAAAGAAGATCATCGTTGTCGCACTTTTGGAATATCAAAGATGAACTAAGTTGAAAATACATATTGTGGGATAATTTGGACCTTCTAGTTGCGTCATGTCCTAATATATACATTAAATAGCGTTGATTTCCAAAGTAATGAATATGCATTCTTTTCTGTCTTCATTCTGTCAACGGTCGTCAGTACTGTTTTTGGTTCTGCTGTGTATCTTGAAAATATGACGCGATAGAGAAAAGCTCATTTTATCACTGAATTCAGCACCCCACAATTAGGTAAATTCACGCATTTGAAACTAGATGTAGAGAATAGGTTCACTTCATTGACTAAAGTGTTACTTAAAATCAAATTTTTGATTGCCCCTGGAACTCATAGCTTACGCAACCTGTAAGTGGTACCGGGTTTCGGCATAACGGTCTATTAATATTCAGGTTGCGCCACAAGTCACGAAGGTGTTGTAACTGCTATTGTTTACGCTTATGTGTGGAATATAACAAGGAAAGGAGCAAAGAATAAATAAATATATAAAAAAGAAGTAATTTATAGTTACAGCCACTTCCTGACTTTTGGTCCGCCCTGTCGATACTTGATATTGGGCGGAAGTGTAACGGTAGAAATTGCAGAGGGAAACCAAGCAGGTTCAAATGGATACAGGTTACAGTAGTAACACGGAGATGAAGAGAGCTGTAGAGAATGGATTGGCTTGGAGCACTGCATCAAACCAGTCTTCGGAATGAAGATAACAACAACACATGAAATCAAGTCTACATCATTACTTCAACCTACAAATACTTCGATTAGCGTCTTATTACTTCTACGACAAGAATGTAAACAGAATTTGACGCTTATATAAAAAAATTTCAGACGCAGCAAAAGTTATACGGTCTAATGACACGTGCAACTGCAGAAGTCTCGCTGGGAAGCCCTTACACGTGCTCCATGCAGTCCCATTCTCCCCATGTGATTTCCGTATTTTTGGAGCCCTGAAGAAAGATATTCGTGACCGCTGATAAGAAAGATATTCGTGACCGCTGATACGTTTCAGACTAAGAGGAGCACGCCCAGGTATAATCATGGTTCCGCAGGCAACCGCAAACTTTTTCGATGAAGGGATTGATTGTCTGTCTCACAACGGGATAAATGTAGTAACAGCTACGGCAATTAATTTCGAAATAATTAACGGTTTACTTACTTTTATCCATCTGTCTCGTTTACATTTGACTGTCCCTTATAGTTACTGTACACATTGGCCCCACATAAGGTAACTGGCGCTGAGGGCGAGTTTAGGCTTCGCGACCTCCCCTCTCCCCCCATCCCTATCCCTGTTCGCGACATCTCTCCTTTATTTAAATGTTTTGTTAATTCCTCGTCTGTGCTTAGCCCATTAGTTCGTTTGTTTGTGGAGATAAACATGATTTTTCAAAGAAGCAAAAGATACAAATTTCAATATTTTTCTTTGTATTATCAAGTTCAGTGCAAAGTCGCATTGCTTGCAACAATAAAGCACTTTCTTTATCAGTTCTTCATTGCCGCTAAATATAAAACAGGAACAAACAAAAACACACAATATACCGTTTAAATTTTCGTTGCGTTGGCTCCATGGCATGAAAGTAGTAATCGAAAAAGAAAAAAAAATTAAACAGAGCTCTGGGTTATGACGAAAAATTAGATATTATTATGGAATTGTTTCTAAACACAGTCCTAATCGAATCTTCTCATGATTACTTCCCATTCACATCCGCCAATTTCCCATTTTAGTGCCCTCCAATCCTTTTTCCCGTCCTTCTACTTGGCCCTTCTTCGTATTTTCCTTCAAGTCCCAAAACTGCTCCCCCACGGAAGCGGAGATCATGACATGCGTCCCGCAACCGTATCTTAGTTACGCCAATGATAGACTAGGGCTTATAGGACATAACGTTACTGAAACTCTTTGCTTGAAAAAGAGATGGATTCCAAAGCGTTTAATCGACACATTGCTGTCCAAGTAGTCAGATGAAGTTGCGAATGGCTAGAATGCGGACGCAGAAGCCGGGAGTTTCCACAATCTCTTGTTTTCCTACGACAACTTGGACTGTGCAACCTGACAGACCGGATGCCGGCCTTGATGAGGCCAGGAATCTAGCCTAGTCTAGTGTAGGTATGTCACATCTTCGAATAGCTTGTAAACGCCAAGTACAGTTCTACTACTCGCTTGACATTGATGTTCAAAAAATGGCTCTAAGCACTATGGGACCTAACATCTGAGGCCATCAGTCCCCTAGACTTAGAACTACTATAATCTAAGGACATCACACACATTCATGCCCGAGCCCGAGGCAGGATTCGAACCTGCGACTGTAGCCGCACTGCGGTTCCACACTGAAGCGCCTAGAACCGCTCGGCCACAGCTGCCGACATTGATGTTCACTATCCATAACAATGTACATACACATTTATGGTGTGTGTGTGTGTGTGTGAGAGAGAGAGAGAGAGAGAGAGAGAGAGAGAGATGGTATTGTCTATTCGAATGGACGGTAAAACCACAATTCTTAATGATGTTACAGATAGTTTATCAGTGGAACTGTGAAGTGTATCTATTTATCGCCGCACATTAGAATATTTACGTTGTAAATCTAATGTAGATTGGGACTATGCGGGGATAAAGTTTAGTCTCTATAAATAGAAATTTCTGTTTTGCCTATGACTTCTACATCGGCATTTCGACACAGCTCTTCAGCAACCTTATACCGCTCCAGAGCGAAGAAATTTGGAATATCACTCACCAACCGAAGTCGAAACAAGTCTCCTGCAACAGACGACGCTCCCTCAGAATTGAATTCTTGAGACAACCAGCCGCGAAAAAACTATTTCGCCTTGTAGGCAAGATATATCAGACAGGCGAACTATCCTCAGGCTTCAAGAACGTTAATTCCGATTTCAAAGAAAATAGTGTAGGGCAGGTGTGAATATTAAGGCACTACCTGTTTAACAAGTCATGCTCGTAAAAAGTGACACCAATTATTTACAGAAAAATTGAGACACAGGTAGAAGCTAACGTCGGGGAAGATCAATTTGGGTTCTGGAGAAATGAAGGAAGACACAAGCATATACTGACACTTAGCATATAGGTTGGAGAAAGGCAAAACTAAATTTATCGGATTTGTAGATATAGAGAAAGCTTATGACAGTGTTGACTGGAATACACTGTTCGAAATTATGAAAGTAGTTATAAAGAGTCGAGGGTCATGAAAGAGAAACAGTGGTTGAGATGGGAGTGGGACAGGTTTGTAGCCTATCCATCGTGTTGTTCAAAATCAACTCTGAGCGAACAGTAAGGAAAGGAAGGATAAATTTGGAAAGCGAGTTTAAGTTCAGGGAGACGAATAAATACTTTGAGGTTTACTGGCGACATTGCAGTTACGTCTTTAACACTAAAGGACTTTGAAGAGCAGATGAAAGGGACGGACAGAGTCTTGAATAGATCAACGTCAACAAAAGTTCGACAAGGATAATGAAATGTAGTCGAATTAAATCAGGTGATGCTGAAGAAATTATATTTTTTGAAGTCTCCAGTATAGCTTAGTTCGGAAGTCAAACATAGATGATCAGCAATTCACACAAGAAAAGAAACGAAACTTCTGAAATGTGGTGCTATAGATGAAAGTTAAAAGTTATATGAGTATATCGAATAACTAATGACAAGCTACTGAATCGAACTGGATAAAAGAAGGGATCGACTGATATGACACATCCTGAGGCATTTATGAATCTTCGACATGGTAATGGAGCGAAGTGCGTGTGTGTGTGTGGGGGGGGGGGGTGAAAACTGTAGAGGGAGACCTTGGTATGAATACAATATGCAGCTCAAAAAGATCTGGGTTGCAACTGTTATGAAGAGACGAAGAAGACTGCACAGGACAGTGTAGCTTGGAGAGCTGCATCAAACCAATCTTCGGACTGAATACGACAATTACAAATACTCATCAGTCGCCAGTTCGCCGTTACTAAGTCGCCAACAAAAGTTATATGACGCACAACAGGCCATAGTTTAGGCTTTTGCGTTCGGATTTCGGAAACATAATTACGTTACGCTGCTGTCGACACAGAGAGGCGGAAAGTTCTTTTGTTACACACACGATGCTATGCTTGCTACACAGGCCTCGAAGTAACATATAATAACCAATACGAATTTTCTTTAGGTTGATAAAACTTTAATACATTGTGATGTAGTGGTTAAGAAAGTACAGTCTTATCTGGGAGAAACAGAATTCAAATCTGCATCCGGCTAGTTTGATTTCGGTTTTTGTGGTTTTCGCACATGTGACGCGTACTGGAATGGGCCCTTCAACAACATCGAGTCAGCCTCAACCCCGTCCCCAACCTATCTGTAATAACATCAACATCGAACTCTAACCATCCTTGTCTAAGTATTCCCAGACTCAAGTTTATATCAATACATGTGCTGCCGCAAAAGGGAAAAAAGGAGCAGCTGGCGTTGTGTTAACTCCTCGATCTGAAGTCAGATACAAAAATAACAAGCAGCCTGAATTTGAAATTATACTTAACATCCAGACTTTTCACCCATCCAGTTAGAGTATGATGCCGATGTAAGAAGACACCATACAGACAGTAGGTTAACAAAGCAGCACACAGCTCATTGCGAACTGTACTACGGGTACACGAGCAAACGACCATCGATTTTCGGAGAGTTCTATGAAGTTTTGCCATACACCACGAATTATGGAAGGTCAGCCAGTTCAATTAAAGTTCAGCTTACTTTGTGAGACGGTGAGAGATGCCCAACTGTTGGTGTAGTTAGGGATTTTTCTCTTTTGGAATTGCGCAAAAAGGATGGCAAAAGTTTCTGAAGCAATAAGTTAGCTCCTTCCTCTAAACGTGTAATGCAGCTGACAAATTACTGAGAGATTGCACGTAACATGTTTTCCTTGATGGCTGTTAAACATGAAAAAAAAGACAAACACCGAGAGGACAAGGAGGTGAGAAGTTCGCTATGCTCTTCTTAGAAACTAAGTAATCAGATGCTTCACAACGATCTAGAATTGTATATTGTGCACCAGGGACATTAGGCACTATGATAGACGTACCAGCAACATCACCCACAGGCGCGACGGGACAGAATGAGAAGAGAATTGACCATGACGTATCACTTCTTTACACACACACACACACACACACACACACACACACACACACACACACACACACACACACACACACAACCTAAATTTTATTTTTTGTCTGGCATGGTGGTAACATTATCCTAGAGATACATTAAAATAGTCCCAATCCGTTAGTTTCAACCAAGGCTTTCGGGAGGTTTCTTCTGGTTATCAGGAAAAATACCGTAATTGTAAATCCATTCCAAAAATAATCCCCACTGAGATTCCCTCTGACCGACTTCCAGCCTGCAGGGACATGTGACTAAAAAGAACTTTGAACCGTGACTCTTTAAAGGGCCCGATCTGTAACAGCCCGAGCACAGAATGAAAAGTACAAAAACTCACTCACTGACCTAAAACAATGAAGAACCGCCTCGTAGTAGTATCATGCGGTTAAAATCACCAGCTGATGATCGCTGCCTAAAACTGTGGCTCGTAGATACCCCACGATGAATGCAGCATAACTGTGAGCTACTACTTTAGAGGCAACTGGGAGCAATGTGTCGACCCTGAGGCATGTACCCACATGTTTAACTTGTTTCCGGAATGGCTGCCGAGAGCCCGACATTTACCGTCGAACACCCTGGTACGCGAAGACGTTGAGCAAGGGAAAATTTGGGATGTAATCTGGATCAGTGTAGTCAGGTTCCCTTCACTAATGGATGCAGGACAGTTGGGGTGGCAAGGTACCAGTCCCACAAGTTCAGCAAGGAGGCGGGTCAGCCACATTTTGGGCTGGTATCATGGGATGCCTCTCTTCGTTTCCTTGGGTAACTTGAGGGCTGTACAGCATCGGAACAGGAGGCTCTAACCTATTGTCCTATCATACAACCGACATCTCGGTGATGAGTTAGTCTTTCAATACGACAATACACGAGGACACTACGCCCGCCTCTTGAACAGCTTCATGCTGAAGTCAGGCATCGATCGAATGATATGAATTCCACTGAACATGATCGGGATCAGTTGAAAAACTTACAGTATGTGCTTAGTGACTGGTTAAACTGTTACGTTTCCTGAGCAAAGTCTCATCGCCCATGACTGTGGCAAACCAATCACTGTGTGTGCACCCTCCGTTTTGACTCTGCAGGCAGTAACTGTGCTGAGTTCAGAGATGAAGTGTTTGCAACATTCATTCTAGAGTACAAACAGGCCCCATCGACGAGTACATACTCCAGTTGAACAGCTTCAACCATTTGAACAGGTTCGCACTGTGGGCCTGCGGGAAGTTGGATGGACGTATCGACGGATTGCTGCTTTGTTGGGCACAATGTATCAGTAGTGTTTCGCTGCTTTAAACATTGGTCTGCGGAACATGGCCAGTCCTGTAGACCACGTTCTGGACGTTCGGCCAGTACAGACGGACGTCCAGACTGATGCATTGTGTGAGCAGCGGTGGTGTACCGAACATTATCCGGGGACGAAGACGAAATCCGGGCACATGTTGCATCAGTTCTGCCCTCAGGGACCACTGGGAACCTTCTGCTTGCACAGGATGAAGATCACGTTTGTCTCTGGCCAGAATATATCTGACACGTTGACACAAGAAAGCGTGGCAACTCTGGTGGTGGGGAAGAGTTGAGTGGCGCTTTTTTTGTCTTCAGTGGTTAAGAGTCTGCATGTGATGGATGGACATACACTTGTATGTCATAGATCCGGTGTTCTGCCTATTTCAGAGTACATTCGTTCAAGACGCACAGGTTCCGTCCCGGGCTTCATGGCGATGGGCAGGGTGGTGGGGAGGGGGGGGGGGGAGGGCATCAGTTACATCTCGCGGTCACATTTGGTATTTCTGCAGGGTAAAGTAACCAATGCCCGCTACGTTGCACAAGGTGCTATTCTCCTGATACTGTCATTTCTTTGACAGGAAGGTGATGTGCTTTTTCAGCGGGAGAATGGTCAGCCACATAGGGCAGGTGCGACGTAACGTGCTCTTCGTGGTGTACAGCAGGCCTGGCCAGCAAGATCACCAGATATCTCGCCAACTGAATACGTATGGGACACGAAGCGGAAACCTACTCGTTCTCCAGGATGTTTAAGAACATTGCCTATTTACAATACTGGGACGACCAATAGCAGGATGCCCTTTTGCACCTTTATAATCCTTTCATACGAGAACACACGTCTGCGTTACCGACAGAGGGTAAACTGTGTACTGATGCACCCTCTATTGTGACACGTGTGTTTCATTTGGTCTGAATTTGTTACCATATACTCCTACAATGATGAACTACCTTTCACCTCCCATGTCAATAAGAACGACCTTGTCCTTGAGGGTGATTTTTTCCGGCATTGTATATGCGTTTTTACTTTCTTTGGATATTTTTCATTCCCTGCTTACCTTTACTCTAAGTTCCACTCGTCTCCGCTCCGCTTATGTATTTTCCATACAGCGTGACGTGTCTGCAAACGCCACTAGGCGGCACTGAATGCCGCGGTGGGCAGTGGACATAATGTTTCGGCTCGTCGATGTATGTAGATGTAGGTGAAGTGTACAGGTATAGGCAAGCAACTGAAAGTGAAGGTGGGAGGCAGCGGGAGATACGTGTGAAGGGCCGACGCAGCTTCGGGCAGTCGTGTGTGGATCTCAGCCGATAAGAGGAGCGGGAGCCTTGCTGCGGCTGCAGATCTGAAGCAAGCAGTAAGCAGGGGCCCCAATCTGTTTGAGTGCCACCGGGACCCCCCAGCCAGCGAACGGAAGCGGCCCAATTCGCGAGAGCCGCACCACCCACCAGCATACAAACTCCTCACTTTAGTATCAGGAAACGCTCACCAAAGCAAGTGCTCCCTCACTATGTGTACCACCACCTATCCTAATTAGGCAGTACGTGTTACACAGCATACATGGACAGCACACTGATGCGTTCGTGATCATCATGAACGCGGCGCGCAAGAAACGTCGAACTGGAATGAGGTGTACCACAGCAAAATAAAACGGGCCCGGAAAATATTTCATGTAACTACGCTACGTACCATTTACTACGTCATTTATGTACTGTACCAAAACTACCGAACTACAGTACATAAATGACGAAGTAAATGGTACGATTACCGGTAGCATTGGTAGAGAACGAAACGTAAATGAATGTGTGAGGACGAAACAGAGAGCTGTCGACTTCTCTGATTTTTGTTTGGATGGCTGTTTTGCACGTTCAGTGTGCACGTTACAGCCTTGCAAAATATAAATCGCATTTTACAAGTAATAAAAATTAGTTGACCACATAACTTCCGCGCTTTTATGTGACCAAAGCAATTATTTTTGGTGCAAGTACAGTTTACATGCACAAACATAAACAGTCTACATACTTGCCGCTATTTTGTACTCAACAGAACGTTCTTCATCATGATCAAAGGTTAGAGTCTTGTTATTGTTGATAAGTACGAAGGTTATTAAGAAATAACAAATGGTTCAAATGGCTCTGAGCACTATGGGACTTAACATCTATGGTCATCACTCCCCTAGAACTTAGAACTACTTAAACCTAACTAACTTAAGGACATCACACAACACCCAGTCATTACGAGGCAGAGAAAATCCCTGACCCCGTCGGGAATCGAACCCGGGAACCCGGGCGCGGGAAGCGAGAACGATACCGCACGACCACGAGCTGCGGACAAGAAATAACAGAAACACGTCCTACGTAAGCTCGACGAAGTATTTAAGCGATGTTTCAAGTGTTTATTTTGTAGGTTTTTGAATTTTACCTTTTACTGAGGAAACTGCATTTTCTAGCACTATATGATAAACCTGTATCGTTTATTGTTTTAACTTCAAAATCCCTCTGTTTCACCTTACGAACCCACAACTTTCCAATAAACCCTTAATTGAACATTGACAACTTTAATTTTGCTATAAATAATGCTTGTTTTTAAGCAACAGACAGGAGGGTACCTACATAAAACAAAAATGTTCCGTAAGTTACGCAGCCATTTATAAATCCTTCTGTCAGCTTCTAGATAATTCACCGCTGCCGGTTTGTACGGGAATCTAGTAAGACATTGATGGCATACGCAAACAAAGGGATCGGAAATGATGTAACGCACGATAGATATGCAACACACATAACGTACAGGTAACGCAGTTACGATCTTCATTGACCAAGGCTACTAGGAAAACTACCGTTCTCTTCGCTTATCACCTAACACCTATGGTAGTTTTCCAAATCTACATGCAATGTTAAGATAAGCAACCTAACTTACATCATCTGCCTCAGGTGGGAACGATGTTGAATTGGACTGCCTATTTTAAGATGAATGAAATATTTTCCAGGTCAGATTTTTTTCTGTCCACCCTGTACTAACAATTACGTTATCACGATGAATTTGTGATTGATACCACAGGGCAATGCAATCACCGTAAGCCTGCGTCTAGCTGCACATTGTCCAGATAATATTCCTGCAACAGCTCCATCTGATGACGAGCCAGCAGTGGCTAAAAAACTAGTTAATGGTACAATAAATTGAACCAAAATTAAAGCGACTGGTTGCATATTATACCCACGTAAGTCGCCAATTTAAATCTCAGTTGCAATTCGTCATCCACTATGGATATAATGAAATGCTACCGAGTCAAGCTTTAATAGGGCAGGAATTTTGTGTTTCATGCCGATCTGGACCGACAGATGGCCGCCTCTGGAGAACATGATAGTGGCTGTTGAAGCAGGTATTACACTGTCAAAGTTTTCAGGCAAATGTTTCGTAAAAGCTACGACCAGACCCTAACTATAATAGAAGATATTACAGAAGTACCTCAGTATTCTTTTATAAAAGATATTTGACAAAGATCTTTTACAATCTAATACGGGCCATAACATCGCTTGAGCCGGCATCCAGTAGTTTTCCACCTGTGCCGCATGGCTTGAGAGGAACACTTCGAGGCGTGTAGCTGACGCATTGGGTTTCCGAGTAATCTCCAGTACCACTTGCGTTTGTTGCACCTTTAATGCGTCCGATTGTCTTGAGACCGTAATGAACTCTTAGCTAGGAACTACTATTACGGAAATTACTCGTTCGTTCACTATTTAGGGATGCCACTCGTATTTGTTTCAACAGAAAACGAGAAACTGTACGCTATAAACTTTATTCACTGTCTACTAACAAGTCACATGTTATTAACAAATTAACACCTTCCTGCCTCAACAGAAATAACTGGCTACTATTCTTTACTGATTCCTAAACCAATCTAGGCATTTCTATGTGGAACGGTGATAAGACCGACCGCACCAGACAGGGCGTCTGTGCCCCATGACTGCCCGCTCCTGTCTGATAGGCAGCGCGAACCACATCGCTAGGGCGCTCATTAGAGGCGAGCTCCAACGATCCCTAAGAGGTTCGTCTGCTTTGCTTGTTGTCATCACTTTCGAAATAAGTGTGCGATAGATTGTTTTTTGGAGACACCTATATTTAAATACATGAAATGTATTAGCAGTTGCGAATATGGACAACCATCAGCTGTATAATGGGATGACGACAATGAAGCTCTTTGCCGGACCGCAATTCCCACTTATCGCGAGGGGTCGCCTTATCATTAGAGTATCCGACACATGGCCAGACCCAAACTTCCATATGTCATCAACCATGTATCTCTTACATCCATTATGTGTACTTCCGTACATGGAAGACATTTTAATTGAAATTTCCCCGCCCGGTGTCGTCGGATAAATATATCCATAAATGTCCGAAGGAACTTTGCATCGTATTCTTTAACACAGACACTGCAATATCATATGTACCTACATTTGGATGCTAAGGAGATTGAATGTGTAGTTACTAAAATTTTAATGATAGAAAGTTAGCGTTCTGGCTTGCAGCCTCCTAACACAGCAGCCAGTCACACTGAAGATGACAATTACGGAAGTTTTTTCGCTGGAAAGTGTACAATCTGCTAATGGTACCTAATACCACTCTTTAGGTCATATACCATGTGGTTATAAATAAACTTTCCCTATTTAACACATTAAAAGATGGAAACTAAATACCGTACGAGTACCTACCTTGGTAGCATTAATGTTCAGAGCATGATTTCCATGCATCACAGTGCCACCGTCCAGTTCCATATATGGCCACCAGGTGCCATGATCAGTCATCGTGATTCATAGTCTCACACATCTGACCAGTCGCAGCACACTTGCTGACGTGTCAACATGACCTTGGACAAAACAGCAGGGTACTATTGTGAAGCTCTATTATCGAAGCAACAGTAATGCTGCAGCTGCACTTAAAGACTATCGCCGGCTGAAAGGATTACGGAAGGGCTCTCTTTCTCCACCTGCTGTACACGGCATGATGAAGTTCGAATCAACTGGATAACTGGGCGCCGCCCCGGAAAGAGGCCGACGACTGGTGCACCGAAGGCGGTTGATGAAATCGCTGTTGTCATGGCAGACAACGCTGCGCGCAATTCCCGATCGTCAGGCAGTACGTGTGCTGTACACGGCAGTTGAACATCCCGTGGTCCACTGTACGGAAGGTGATTCCAACCATTCTCAAATGGTATCCGTACAAGATCCGTATCGTACAGCAGCTTGCACCACAGGATGTACAACGACGTGTTGACTTCGCTCCCCACTTTCTCGAAAGGATTTAAGTTGTGGAGATCTGGCCCTAGACCATCCAATGGGCAGAAGACGCTCGTTTTTCTCTGACGGGTGAAGTGAACACACAGAATTGCCGAGTGTGGGGATCTTCACCTCAAGTCACTGTACACGAAGTTCTCTGCATGGTGAACTTGTCACCATATGGTGTGGCTTCACGGCTACGTTCATCATTGGCTCATTCTTTTTTGAACAGGTTGGCGTCCAAGTCACACTTGCAGTGTGACTGGCCAGCGTTACTGCGATATGCTCGGCCAGCATGTCATTTCCGCCCTACAGGAGAGAGACGCACTGAATTCGAGAGCTTTCGTGCAAGATGGGGCCCACCGCACATCGCCCGTGAAGTTCACTTGCTTCATCCGAAGCACCTTTTGAAACGATCGCATTATCAGCAGATCGTTTCCAAATTCTTCGCCGGCACGATCACCCGATCTCACTCCCTGTGATTTCTCGTTGTGGGGCTACCCGAAGGACAGGGTTTATTACGGGAACATTCACGCATGTGCTGATCTGAAGCGCAGCATATCAAGAGAGGTAGCCAGCATACTTACGGACATGCTTCGTTCTGCTGTGCAGAATACAACCCTGAGCTTTCAGACTCTTCTAGACACTGATGGGCGCTATACTGAGCCCCTTTTGTAGTAGTAATGGTACCGGTATGTAATGGTACGATGCACCGTAGTAGGTCATTAAAAGCGTTTCAATTGAACTGATTCTGAATCATCTTCCCAATGTCCTCGACATTAATGCTACCAAGTGCGGTACTCGTGTATTAATTAAGCTTCCTTGTCATAACGCGTCAAATAGCGAAAGTTTAGTTATAACCAACCGGTACATAATGCTGCAATCTCTTCTGTTCTAAGGAAACAGTCTTGAAGCTAGATATCGTGGTTTCTAAAGCCAGAAATATCACATGTGTACATTCTGGGTGGTACAAAGCAAACACAGCAACTAAAGCTCTTGCCTTATGCTACTCTGCAGGAGAGTACGCTGGCCTAGTGTAATACAATTCAGTACACGCAAAGCAGGTCGATGTACCCTTAAATGACAGCTGTAGGATTTTTACAAGACAAAGTTCAATGTCTCGCTGGGATTGCTCCATGTGACATCAGAAGAGCGGTCGCCGCTAACATCAAGAGGCATAAATCAAACACAGTGACCTCACATCCACTCTTTGGACATCAACCTGCCACGCCAAGACTGCAGTCCAGGAAGAGGTTCCTAAAAACTTCACAGCCCTTAGACGGATCAGCTGCGGCTACCCGACTCACCTAGAGGCAAGAAAGATGCCAACACCTGTCAAACTGGGTGACACCACAAGAATCCCTGCCGCCTGGACACATGGAGAAGTGGGTCACCTGGAAGTCCTTGAACGAACTACGGACAGAAGTCGCAAGATCGAGGGACAATCTCCTTAAATGGAACTTCCAACTGCCAAATGCCAACACAACACTGTGCGAATGCGGTGAATTGCAGACAACCCGGCATTTCTTCAAATGTAACTTATGCCCAACCAGCTGTAGCATGAAGGACTTAACGTCTGCAGCACCCAATGCTATCAAAGTTGCCCAATTCTGGGTGAAAACTGTATAGTTTTCTTTGTATGTATTGTATGTGTGTTCATTTTAGTGTACCTCTGACACGAATAAAGAAAGAAAGCAACTAAAAGCCAGGTAAAGTCTGCAGCAGAAGTCCGTGACCAGGCTAGCGGTCTAACTCTCTCTGGAGTACGGCCTTTCTTCGCCGGGGGAGTAGGAGGGGACGGGTGGCGAGACCTGCGCGTCAGCCGCGTGAAAGATCCGTGGCACTCTTTTGACGGCGGACTGAGCGGAAGTGAGACCTTCAAGAATCGCCGCCCTATCGGGGACTGAACTCGGGGCGGGCCAGAGTCTAATTGTCTACCCGCTGGACCACCATGGTCACAAAGCCATGAAGTTAAAAATCGACACCTGTAGTTACTCTGAATATATAGGTTTTTCTACGAGGGGCGTTTAATATATAATGCACCACTTTATGAAGACAGGCTGATTTTATTCAGTATTCAAATGCACAGTACCATTCCCAATTGTTTCGGTTTCAAAATCCTATTTTTCAACATAATCTGCGTTGAATGCGACGCCTTTACGCCACCTTAGTGGGAGGGCTTGTATGCCCGCGTGGTAGCACTCTACTGCTCGACGTCGGAGCCAACGTCTTGCTGCATCAATAACTTCCCGATCATCCACGTACTGCTTCCAGCTGATTTCATCCTTCTCTGGGCCACACAGAAGTCGGAAGGTTCGAGATCCGGGCTGTGGGCCGCATGAGGAAGAACAAAGAGTCCAATGAAGCTTTGTGACCTCCTCTCGCATGCGTAGACTTGTGTAAAGCCTTGCGTTATAGTGAAGAAGGAGAAGTTCGTTTGAACTTTGTGGCAACGAACACGCTGAAGTCGTTTCTTCAGGTTCCTGAGGAAAGCACAATAAACTTCAGAGTTTGTCGTTCCGCCATGAATGAGGACATTAAACAGAATAACACCTTTAGTGTCCCAGAAGACCGTCGGCATGTCTTTACCGGCTGAGGGTCTGCTTGAACTTTTTCCTTGGAGAACAAGAGATACTGTGCTGCCACTCCATGGATTGCCGTTTTGTTTCCGGTTCAAAGTGATGAACCCATGTTTCACCGGCTGTTACGATGTTTGACATAAATTTGTCACGATGAGCTTCCTAATGTGCAGACACCTACGCACAGATGGATCTTCGTTGCTCTTTGTGGCCTTCTGTTAGGCGGCGAGGAACCCAGTGGAAGCACATCTTTGAATACTCAACTGATGGAAGAGTGTCAAATAGTTCAAATGGCTCTGAGCACTATGGGACTTAAAATCTGAGGTCATCAGTCCCCTAGAACTTAGAAGTACTAACCTAACCGAAGGACATCACACACATCCATGCCCGAGGCAGGATTCGAACCTGCGACCGTAGCGGTCTTGCGGTCCCAGACTGCAGCGCCTTTAACCGCACGGCCACTTCGGCCGGCGCTACGTATTGCGCTGCCACCTATCCAAACTTGGTGAAACTATAGAAGCTATTGCGGGAAAATTCCACGATATCCCTCAACAAATTCCGCATTTTTTCAAGTGAATTTGCAATACTTATTCAACGTCCAATATCGAATGGGCGAGACGCAAAAGTGAGGCGCTTATCCCTGCGATTGAGGTTTTGTGCTACGATATTTGCGAGGAAGTTTCATGTTCACTCAGATGAGCTTACTGAAAGACGAGCATAGCAACACGTATTCTAGCACCGCGACAAATTCCTTGCGAAACGGCGTATAAATGCACGGGGACGCGCCGGGCTGAATTAGTGCCGGATAATTAGCTTGTGTATTAGGCGACATGGCAAGGGTGTTGGGATAGGCGAGAATTGAGGGAGGGGGGAGGCTGTCGGCTGTCGCAGGGGTGGCGCGGCTATGGTGACAGACTGAGGAACGGACGGTCAGCGGCGCTCACAGAGAGGCCGATAAAAGCGAGTGGCGGGCAGCCGGCTGAGAAAAGGCCGCCTATCGATCGCGCCGCCAGGGAATTTCCTTTCCAGACGTTCGCGCTCCTTAAAGCAACCACCTGGCGCCCAGCAGTTGTCGCTAGCGGTCTTCGAACTAACTTTCAGTAGTGCCAGAGAGTTGGTCGGGTTGTTGTCGTCTCTGTTTTCAGTCCGAAGAAGAAAAGCATCAGAAAAGGCCTATCAGTATGTGGGGCAAATTTCTGAAACCATGGGAAGGACGAAGCTCAAGTTTCTCAAAGTTTTATTGAGATCTAGACAGAGTTTGTTTTAAATGCCATTAATTCAAGCCGCCCCCCCCCACTAACAACTTCCTGATAGATTCCTAACTCCATAGCTCCCGAGGAGATACTTATCTTGCAGTCATTTTGTCGTCCAAGGTTACAGGTTCACAGTGTTAGAAGTTCGTTAAGGCGTTTTTTAACTTAACAAAAAAACAAACCAAAACTTCGAATAATGATGTGTATATGCAGACTGAAGCGATGAATGAAAATTCACACGAAGGTCAGAATTAGAACCTGGATCTCCTGTTCAATAGGCAGATGCGCTAACCACTACAACGCGCTAGCACAGTGACTGCACAATTGCACGGACTACCTAAGCATGCCTCCCTCCTAAATCCAAATTCCCATTTACACCACGACCTCTAACCTCGAACAGTTGTGCAAAGCCAGTGTGCCAGGCTGGCGTAGTGGTTAGCGCATCTACCTACAGAGCATCCTGCCCAGGTTCGAATCCCATCCTTACCCAAGTTTTCATTCGTCGCTTCAGTCTGCAAATGTTCATCATATATGTCTGGGACTTGCAAAAGACTCTGGAACCACATAGTTTCATTTGACTTCGTATAATGCTGGGTTATTATTGTTCTGTACAAAAATAACAACGAGAGCGATGCCACAGATGTCTTGCTGCGTCACTGTTGCCACCTTCACTCTAGGCAAAACCAGTACAGCACCTTACTGGAAACATAGGCACATCCGTGGCTGCAAAAGCGTCTGCTAACTACCCTTATCAATATCACGTCACGACGCACCACAATTGCCCAAACGTCGCCCTTCTACTGAAGCTGCTGCTGCTTTTATTTTAGCGGCTTGAGACATCATTTCCATTGCGTCAGACAAGCCTTACATGGCAATTACCAACTGTCTTATGATGCAAATTAAGTACAACGTAAATTTAAGTTATGTTATGGATAATTATACAGATAATTCAGTGCATCCAAATGACACTGTGACTCCCTCATAATTTGCCGCTTCCGATCACATGCATATCTTGTTCATAATACACCAACTGAACTGGTCTGAAAGGAAAGTGGAGAGGCAAAAACCGGCACACCAACGTAAATAACCAGAAAAACGCAAAAATAAAAATCAAACAGAATGATATCGAGATTGCATCCAATGTTTCCATTTCATCAGCCTTTTCTTAAACTGAATTTCGTCAAGCAAAATTATTAGAAAAGTTATCGATGCCTTTCCTTTCGTTCGCTGCGGCTCTAGTAGTGGGGTGGGTTTGGCGAGCCTTTCCTACATCTACGTGACTACTCTGCAATTCACACTTAAGAGCCGGATAGAGGGTACATCGAACCACCTTCAAGTTATTTCCCCGCCGAAAAGGCACGCGAGTGAAAGGAACACTTAAATCTTCAAGTGCGACCTTTTCTCTTATTTTGATGATCATTTCTCCCTATGAAGTGTGGCGACAATAAAATATTTCCACATTCTGAGGAGAAATATGGTGATTGAAATTTCATGAAAAGCTCTCGCCGCAAACGATTGCTATCCCCCCCTCGCCCCCCCCCCCCCCCCAAGCCGTGTCTCATATACAAAACACTCTCTCCCCCTTATTTCCCGATAATACCAAACGAACTACCCTTCTTTGAACTTTTTCAATGTTCTCCGTCTATCCTATCTGATATGGATCGCACACCGGTCAGCTATACTCCAGAATAAGGCGATCATGCGTAGTGTTCAAATGGCTCTGAGCACTATGGGACTAAACATCTGTGGTCATCAGTCCCCTAGAACTTAGAACTACTTAAGCCTAACTAACCTAAGGACATCACACACATCCATGCCCGAGGCAGGATTCGAACCTGCGACCATAGCAGTCGCGCGGTTCCGGACTGAGCGCCTAGAACCGCTAGACCACCGCGGCCGGCCATGCGTAGTGTAAACAGTCTCTTAAGTAGACCTGTTATATTGTCTTTTCGATCGTTCCAGTTAAAGTTATTCGTAATTGTAATCCCTAAGTATTTAGTTGACTTTACAGCATTAAGATCTGTGCGAGTTGTTTACTGAAATTTAGCGGATTTCTTTAATTGGTCACGTGGATAACTTCACGCGTTTCATTATTTGGAGTCAATTGCCACTGTTCGCACTAGACAGGCATCTTGTCTAAATCATTTTTCAATTTGTTTTGATCATCTGATGACTTTACAAGATGATAAGTAACAGCATCATCTGCAAACCACTAAGAGGGCTATTCAGATTGTTACCTAAATCGTTTGTCTAGAGCATGAACATCAGAGGACCTAGAACACTTGGTTGGCGAACGCAAGGTACTACTTCTAATTTTCTCGATGACTTTCCATCAGTTACTAAGAACTGCGACCTCCCTGATAGGAAATCACGAATCGAGTCGCACAAATGAGACAGTAGGCAAATTTGATAAGAAGTCAAAAGCCTTCTGGAAACCTAGAAATATGGACTCAATTTGAGGTTCTCTGTCGGTAGCACTCATTACTTCGTGTGAAGTATATTTTCTGACTCCCTGTCGGTTATTTGCCAATACTCATTTTCTTCGAGCTAGGTCATAATGTCAGAACAAAGTATACGTTCCAAAATCCTACTGAAGATCCACGTTAGTGATACGGGTCTGCAGTTCTCTAACCCGACCTGTAGTGGTCTTCTACTTTCGGAGGTCGCTGACTATGCTGCATTAGTCTATTTTGTTTCGTTCTGTACAGTGTGATATAAAGCTATTGAACTCGCCGCTCTTTCCATAAATTTGAACTCGATTGCGACAAATCGATCTGTTCCATTCGACTGCTTCAGATGAAACTGCTTTGTTCGTCATAACCTAAATTGTACGCATAAAAGCTGCCTCTGATGTAATACTTTCAGCCACTAAATAAAGCTGGCTGATCCATCCCTTTGCAAATCTATCTATTTAATTATTTTTACTTTATCTGCTTTCCTAGTTTGAGCCCTCCAGGACGGTCAGAGGCCCACTCAGCCTACTATCAAATTGAGTTCCGAGGATCTATTCGAGGGGGGATAGATTTGGGGGGGGGGGGGAGACCTGTAAAGGCTGTTCGTTCACGTGTTGAGCTCGAGGAAAACTCCCACCTCCTACCACTGATTCAACCCGGAACCTCCGGAACGTAGTCTAGCGCTCTACCTACTGGACCACCACAGCCACGATACTAAGGATGGAAGGTGAGAAAAGATTCGAGGTATTTGAGATGTGGATACGTAGGTCGACGGAGGAGATACGCTGGACAGAAACAGCTAAGAGTTGAAAAGTGGAAAGAAGGGCTGGCAAAAAAAAAAAAAAAAAAAAAAAAAAAAAAAAAAAAAAAAAAAAAAAAAGACTAATATGGCGGTAGATTTTAGAGAGAGAAAAGAGTTATTAGTCTGCCTGCTTTCGTGGCCATTGTCACAAACGTTCAAATCTTCTAGGTTGGTAGGCCGCGTCAAGTTCGTCTTCAGTTTCTTTTACAAGATCGACGCTTCGACTGCTCTTCTGGGATCTTCATCGGTATGTTATGGTGTTGGCGGCTAGCCGAACACAGTAAAAAATCAGGGTCGCGGTCACATATAGGAGGAAGTTTCCTCGCGCTTATTCTGAACAAGTGGGATTACCGTGAAAAATGCTTTTGGCTGCTATTGCTGGACCATCTTCATTGGATAGAAAGCGTAACAGGCAGAGCAAGAGAGGGGCATTGTTTTTTAAAATATTATCGTTGTGCCGGAGAGGTCGCTTCCTGGTCGATGACAATATTTATTGCGCACTGTAGCTCCGTCTTTAATTCCTTGATGACGTGAACCCACGAAGCTGAAAACCTGTAGCCGTCTTTTCTCTTGAAGTTACATTCGTTCTTGCAGAACTCTTCCCCTTCTCGAGCTTTTCTGCTACAGACGTTCGTTTCCTTGGCCAAGACACATCCGTTGTTGGAATCACATGCCTGGCCGTAGTTCTGACGTTTCGCTGCCGCAGGTTTTGCACTTTGATTAGCCGCGTGTGGCGTTTGCACTATTTATTTACAGGGTGTCTCACCTAAGAGCCGTCAGAGGTATTTTTTCTGGAGCTTTAGCAGATATTTGCAATTTCGTTTTTTGCAACGTGTAGCTGGAGTCAGTACAAACAAATCTCGAAACCTGGCGGAGCCGTCAGAGGTATTTTTTCTGGAGCTTTAGCAGATATTTGCAATTTCGTTTTTTGCAACGTGTAGCTAGAGTCAGTACAAACAAATCTCGAAACCTGGCGGAAAACCCAAAGAGATTCTGGTCATACATAAAGCACACCAGTGGGAAGACGCAATCAATACCTTCACTGCGCGATAACAACGGCGAAGTCACTGATGACAGTGCCACTAAAGCAGAGTTATTAAACACGGTTTTCTGAAACTCCTTCACCAAAGAAGGAGAAGTAAATATTCCTGAATTCCAATCAAGAACAACTGCCAAGATGAGAAACATAGAAGTAGATATCCTAGGTGTAACGAAGCAGCTTAAATCACTTAATAAAGGCAAGGCCTCCGGTCCATACTGTATACCAGTCAGGTTCCTCGCAGAGTATGCTGATAAAATAAGCTCCATATTTAGCAATTATATACAACCACTCGCTCACAAAAAGATCCGTACCTAAAGACTGGAAAATTGCTCAAGTCACACCAATACCCAAAAAGGGAAGTAGGACTAATCAGCTGAATTACAGGCCTATATCACTAACATGGATTTCCAGTAGGGTTTTGGAACATATACTGTGTTCGAACATTATGAAATACCTCGAAGAAAACGATTTATTGGCACATAGTCAGCACGGATTCAAAAAATATCATTCTTTTGAAACACAACTAGCGCTTTATACTCATGAAGTAATGAGTACTATCGACAGGGGATGTCACTGATTCCATATTTATAGATTTCCAGAAGGCTTTCGATACCGTTCCTCACAAGCGTCTTCTAACCAAACTGCACGACTATGGAATATCGTTTCAGCTGTGCAAATAGATTCGTGATTTCCTGTCAGGAAGGTCACAGTTCGTAGTAATAGACGGAAAGTCATTGAGTAAATCGGAAGTAATATCTGGTGTTCCCAAGGAAATGTTATAGGCCCTCTATTGTTCCTGATCTATATTAACGACATAGGAGAGAATCTGAGTAGCCGTCTTAGTTTGTTTGCAGATGATGCTGTCATTTAACGTCTTGTAACGTCATCATATGATCAAAATGATTTAGATAAGATATCTGTATGGTGCGAAAAGTGGCAATTGACCCTGAATAAAGGAAAGTGTGAAGTTATTCACATGAGTACTAAAAGAAATCAGCTAAATTTCGGTTAAGCGATAAGTCACACAAATCTGAAGGCTGTAAATTCAACTAAATACTTAGGAATTACAATTACAAATAACCTAAATTGGAACGATCACATAGATAATATTGTGGGTACTGCGGTTAATTGGCTGAACTCTTAGAAGGTGCAACAGGACTACTAAAGAGACTGCTTACACCACGCTTGTCCGCCCTATTCTGGAGTATTGCTGTGCGGTGTGGGATCCGCATCAGGTGGGACTGATTGATGACATTGAGAAAGTACAAAGAAGGGCAGCTCGTTTTGTATTATCGCGAAACTGGGGAGATACTGCCACAGACATGATACGTGAATTGGAGTGGCAATCATTAAAACAAAGGCGTTTTTCGTTGCGACGGGATCTTCTCATGAAATTTCAATCACCAGTTTTCTCCTCCGATTGCGGAAACATACTGTTGCCACTCACCTACATAGGGAGAAATGATCATCACGATAAAATAAGAGAAATCAGGGCTCACACAGAAAAATTTAAGTGCTCGTTTTTGCCGCGTGCCGTTCGAGAGTGGAACGGTAGAGACACAGCTTGAAGGTGGTTCATTGAACCCTCTGCCAGGCACTTTATTGTGAATAGCAGAGTAATCACGTAGGTGTAGATGTAGATGTACTTGTGATGTCTTTCACGTGGCGCCCAGTATCGACTGAAGGCGTCGGCTTATTTCTCGTTTCAAACAAAATTATTTATAAAGTAGAATTTCATGTAAACCGCTGGAAAATACAAAGAATAACTAGTTCAAAATGGTTGAAATGGTCGTGAGCACAATGGGACTTAACATCTGAGGTCATCCGTCCCCTAGACCTTAGAACTACTTAAACCTAACTAACCTAAGGACATCACACACATCCATGCACGAGGCAGGATTCGAACCTGCGACCGTAGCAGTCCCGCGGTTCTGGACTGCAGCGCCTAGAACCGCACGGCCACCGCGGCCGGCTCAACGAGAATAATATTGTTGTTATTTTTCATCCACTATAACATTCTTCATTATGAGCAAAGGCAATAGTTTCCTGTTATTATTGATAAATGCGAAAGTTATTCATAAACAACAGAAATATGTTTTATATAAATTCGACGAAATACAGAAGCGATGTTTCATATAGTTCTGTTTTGCAGCTTTCTTTTTATTTTGTCTTTTTGTTAAGGAAATAGCGTTTTCTAGCGCCGTGTGATTAATCTGTAATGATTTCTTTATTTTTACTACAACATGCCTCTGTTTCACGTTACAAATCAACAATGATCGAATAAAAACTTCAATTAAATGTAGAGAATTTCCGTTTTCTATAAATACAGACAGGAGGGTGACAAACTCAGTCTCTAGGTGGTTCACCGCTTACGGTTTTTAGGGTAATCTGGTAAGACACTGATCGCATACGTAAAGAAAGCAATCGTTTGGAGGTAACGCCCGACGGGTATGCAACAGACATAACTTACAAGTAACGATGGTACGACCTTAGCTGACCAAAACTACTAGGGAAAATACCGTAACCTTCGCTTACTTGTGGCAGCCTGTGGTAGTTTTACAACTCTACTGGCACTCCAGCGGCAAAAGCACCGCCTTAGCCCGCACTGACAGCTACCGACATGCTTAAGCACAGCGTAGTGTATGCTGCATTACTGATTATTCATCGTGTTTTACTCTGCCTGTTAATATGTAACGATAATATGAATACCGCACTTGACTAATTTGGGACCGCCCTACTGAATGAGCACGTAAAATAAAGATTTAAAAATAACATCGTTAGTAGCGGGAAACAAACCGACGGTTTCCGTCGACTCTGGGCGTCGTATGTGAGATTTGAGGAGCAGTGTTTGTTCGGGGTAACTGCAGCCGTAAACTGCAAAAACGAAATTGCAACTATTTGCCGAAACACCACAGAAAATGCGCCGGACGGCCCGCAGGAGAGACACCCGATGTACGTATATCTGCCACAGACGCACGCTACTTCACACGCTCCTGCTGTGTAGAAGTACTCAGGTGCGTCCGTTTTGCGTTGGAGTAAGTCTTATTCTGTTCTGGCTGAAAAATGTGGTGTGTATATCATCTTCTCATATAGTTCAGCTGATATGGTCACTAACTGCACACACGAATGGTAACCTAGCAAAGTGGCAAGTCGGTAAGTCGTCCTTCTTGTTAGCGTAATTAATAATATTTCACTCTAAAGCCCTGTACATGGGCAAACCATTGCAGCATTTCGCCTTCTGTAAGAAATCCAACTCCGATTCCAAGTTGTTATTGACGCTAATACGGAAGGCACGTGAATACATAATGTTGAGCACTGTTTCCTTCTAGACAGGGGTATGGTGCGAACTGGCATGTGAATATTTTGTATTGTCAGATCTTCTACAGACTAACGTATCTACGAACCGGGACCCATCGCTCCCTCCCTCCTGGCCGTTGTGACCGAGCGGCTCTAGGCGCTTAAGTCCGGAACCGCGCTGCTGCGGTCGCAGCAGGTTCGAATCCTGCCTCGGTCGTGGATGTGTGTGGTGTCCTTAGGTTAGTTAGGTTTACGTAGTTCGAAGTCTAGGGGACTGTTGACCTCAGATGTCAAGTCCCATAGTGCTCAGAGCCATTTGAACCATTTTTGATCCATAAAATTCTTCTTAATAGACACATGTTCAGAAAAAAAACATTACACCTTGAACGACTAGAGATAGGACGTTCATATTCACAGGACACTACATTAATATTTCCTGCTGAAATGATTAGCATTTGAACTACATCAGGCCGCGGGTTCAGAATCAACATCGACAACGCAGCGTAGCACCACCTATATCGATAAAATGTGCCTGCTGCTCTTCGTGTCGCTATAAACGGACCGTAATGGATCAGTGTGACTTGAGCAGAGGTGCAGGATGACTCGCATACGTATGCGTGAACGGTACCGTCAAATCAGTGAAAGAGTGCATTATTGGCATGAGAGAATGTGATGCATCCGCCTGGGAAATTGTGCTTGAGTGGGACGAAGTCCTTCGGCAATTCAGCGGGTGTGTGCTGAATGGTTCACGAACGAGATGGATCAAGTTGCACCTCCCAGACCACCTCCCCCCAAGGGAGATAAACACCTCATCCGAATGACACTGCAATCTGCGTCCTCCTCGGCTCTTATGCAACAGCGGAACAATTGGTTCAAAAATGGTTCAATTGGCTCTGAGCACTATGGGACTTAACATCTGTGGTCATCACTCCCCTAGAACTTGGAACTACTTAAACCTAACTAACCTAAGGAGAGCACACAACACCCAGTCATCACAACAGCCGAACAGTGTAACATATCGGACACTGCCACGGGTGACAGTTCGTCGCCATTTATTACAGTTTGTGTTACGTATGCGTCGTCCACTTCTCCGCCTACCTTTGACGAATGTGCAGAAACATGCTAGACGACAGTGTTTTATGGAAGACGTCACTGGCGACAGTAATAACGTCAGATAATATTTTCGGACGAATCCAGCTTCTGTTTCTTTAAAAATGATGGCCGCATTTTGATTGGCCGCAAACAGGAGTAGCGGCATCACAGTGACTGTATCCGCAAAAGACAAAGCGGCAACTTCAGGCCTTATGGTGTGGGGTGCTATTGGGTACAACCACATATCACAGTTGGTGCGTGTCCAGGACACTGTAACCAGTGTAACCTACGTGAATGACACCCTGCGACCCGTAGCCATACCCTTTCTGCACAACGTTCCAGATGCCATTTTTCAGCAAGACAATGCATGACCACATGCTGCTGCACGAACACGTTCGTTCTTGGTGTCACAGGATGTTAGCCTTTTGCCCTGCGCCACCAGATGAGCAGACTTGTAGCCAATCGAAAATGTGTAGGATATGCCGAAACCATTGGTGGAGCGCTATGACCCAGTGCCAACCGCCACAGATGAACTTTGGAACCAGGTGAGTGCAGGACCCCATTCTCGCCTTATACGCGACGATGCCATCATGCGTGGAACAAGGTATCAGATCCCATGGTGCCTTCTATGCAACAGGACACATACTGAACAGACGTAACTGAAATGTTAATCATTTCTGCAGAACATACCAATGTACAGATCCTGTCTCTAGGCGTTCAGAGTGTTCTGTTCTTTTTTCTGAACGTGAGTGTATAACGGGCGATCAAAAAGTTTCCGTCCGAAGGCAGTAGTCGAGAATCGGTATGTCAACCAGGCAAAACCGCCGTAAGCATTGATGCAATCATCCGACAGACGCACCCGGTTGAAGACAAACGTTTGCTGAAAGACCGTATGCTGTTGCGTGAAGAAGACCGCAACTGCCGCATACACATTCTTCATTTTCCGATGGATGCCTGCCAGTGTCTGTCCTTCGGCAGCTAAGAAAAGAGTAACAGCAGTTTGGTCCCGTTTGAGCGCATTTCGTAATACGTAGCCATTGTTCATGTTTCCGCATTTAGCGCACGCGCGTGAGAAAGTACGAATGGCGCACTAATTCTTGCTAAAATGTCAGTGCTTACATGCCGGTATCAGAGTTGCGCTACATTTCATATACACTGCAGCATTGCCGTCCAATTGAACCTTTTTATCTTTCCTTGTACTTAAAATACCTCGATCGTAGACATAATTACGCTAATAACAAGAGCGAGCAGCCGTTTTCTCACTGTGTTAGGTTACCGTTCGTTTCTAGAGTTACTGTCCGTACCATCAGAATGGTACAAAATAAATAAATAAATAAAGTCATACATAGCGCATTCTTCGGGCAGAACAAAATACAATAACTTTTTCAATCGCAAAACGCACGCATCTCCACACTGCGGGAGTCTGAAGCGACCGGTAGATGTGGCAGAGTATATACGGGGTGGTCAGGAACAGCCCGAAAAACTTGTACGGGTGTTGCAGAATAGGCTGTGCTCAGCAATAATGGTAAGAAAAACTTAGATACCTTCCGCCGTTTCCGAGTTATTTAGCATAGAAGTTATCCAATCAAGTCGTTGCGCGCGTAAATTCAAGCCGTCCGATATATACAATTAGTTGTCAGTTGTTCTCATAGAGTAGCTGATAGCGCACGAGACTGCTCAGGCTTCGACTCTGCTCCTATACTTACTACGTCCCAGGAGCAACTTTTGTATCGCTATGTTGTTCAGTTTTAAACGAAGAACACGTTTAGCAAATACGTCTTTGACGGGCGGCTCGAATTAACGCCTACAACGGCCTGACTGGCTAACGTCAATGTTAATTTGCTCAGAAATGGCGCAACATAACTAATTTTTTCTTGGTAATTATGTCTCCGCACAATCTACCCTATAAGAACTTTACAAGATTTTCAGACTCTTTCTGACCACCCTGTATAGGGCTTTGTAGGCGAAACGAGAGGGACAATAAAAGAATGTATTAAAGAGCACGAACGCCAAACGCGGTTTAAAGGAAGTGAGAAAACTGTGGTAACGCAACAAAGAAAACTGCTGCCACGGCACTGATTTCAGCAATGTACGTGTGGTGGCCAAGGAAACCAAGTGGAAGGAAAGTCCGACAAGCGGTTGAGATTTCCAAGAACGAATGTAATTTCGACAGAGCAGACGGCTGTAGGCTTCCAACTGCGTGGCTTCCCACCATCAAGGAAGTAAACAAGCAGCCCCGGTACGCGAAGAACACAAACAACGAACCGTAAATCGTCTCCGCGACACGACGATAGTATTTTTATAAACATTCCCCTCTCTTCCTCTGCCTCTTTTGCTTTCCATCTACAGGCGATTGCCCACCACTAATAAACTGTAGAATTTTAACCAGTAACCCCACTTTTTTAGCGTAAGTGCGGGAAAATATTTCATAAGCGAATGCAACGCTAGGTTTTGAGAGTGCTCAGTTAATTGTGAACCACGGAAGATCTTGAAGAAGATTCCACCAGACGAGTCGAAAAGTCGGTAGCGTAGAAGAAATAGCAGAGGAACGTGACGCGATCTAATAAGGAGAAGACTTCAGCTTGAATTAGGAACTAGTTAGGACACAGTCTAACAAGGAGAGGTCCCCAGCGCTAGTATCGACTTTTTGAAACCATCTATATGTTTATGTAGGTTAAGATCCTAGATATCACACGCTACCGCCCCCACCCTGGTGGACCTTCGATTGCGTATAATCTTCGAAAAGATTTCGCGTCATCCTCAATAACGTTAAAAAGTTGCAACAGGTAGTCTGGTTGTGTGGCTTAAAGTGTAGCAGAGTAGCTTCAAATGCAAGACGTTGTTGATTCGAATCTCACCAGTTGCAGAAAAAGTTTTTATTTTTAAATATTTATCGAAATGATTTTGATCATCATTTTTATTCAATTAATTGATTTAAATGTATTTTTTTTATTTCCCTTCGTTTGGTTGATCATTTTAATCGTAATATCTATTTCTTAATTTGCTCTCTTTTTCTTCCTATAATTCTTTTCCCACTTTAAATCTTTTTTGATGTTTTTTAAGTATCTGTATGTATTAATTTCGATTTAATTTTTGTTTCATCACCCTGTTATTTCGTCCACATTATTGCGTTTATTACATCCATTTCTTATTTTGTTTGAATTTTGTTATACTTGAAACCCTTCTTTCATTAAAAATCTTCTTCTGCCTTATTTTGTCCATAGTGCAATAGGTATCTAGATTATGTTTTAAATGTTTGTGTGACGATTACTGTGGTGTCACCGCCAGACACCACACTTGCTAGGTGGTAGCTTTAAATCGGCCGCGGTCCATTAGTACATGTCGGACCCGCGTGTCGCCACTGTGTGATCGCAGACCGAGCGCCACCACAAGGCAGGTCTCGAGACACGGAATAGCACTCGCCCCAGTTGTACGGACGACTTTGCTAGCGACTATATGGACGAAGCATGGCTCATTAGCCGAGCCAATAGTTAGAATAGCCTTCAGCTAAGTCAATGGCTACGACCTAGCAAGGTGCCATTAGTAACATTGCATGTATCTAAAGAGTCTCACTTGTATCGCCACAATCTCCAGATGTACCAAAAGGATGGATTAAAGTTAAGTATTCCAGAAGCTACGTACTTTTCTTTATAGCATTCATTACGTATCCTGTTTCAGACCTCACGCCCATCTGCGTGAGCGTAGCGCGTGCCTTTAGGCTTCCTCTCATTGTGTCTAGGCTGTCTTGTCTAGACACAACAATTACCATGCAAAAATTGCACACCTGGTAACGAAAATTACATTTTTCACACCACTGCATAATGAATATAAATAGATTCTTTGGTCTTTTGTTTTTTATTTGATAGATCGGAATTTTCAAATAAATGAACATTATAAAAGATAAATGAATATTATAAGAGATAGGCATAACTTAATCATAGCCAACACTTGGTTCAAGAATCATGAAAGAAGGCTGTATACATGGAAGAACCCTGGAGATACTAGAAGATATCAGATAGATTATATAATGGTAAGACAGAGATTTAGGAACCAGGTTTTAAACTGTAAGACATTTCCAGGGGCAGATGTGGACTCTGACCACAATCTATTGGTTATGAACTGTAGATTAAAACTGAAGAAACTGCAAAAAAAAGGGGGGAATTTCAGGAGATGTGACCTGGATAAACTGAAAGAACCAGAGGTTGTACAGAGTTTCAGGGAGAACATAAGGGAACAATTGACAGGAATGGGTAGCTTTGAGGAATGAAATAGTGAAGGCAGCAGAGGATCAAGTAGGTAAAAAGACGAGGGCTAATAGAAATCCTTGGGTAACAGAAGAGATATTGAATTTAATTGATGAAGGGAGAAAATAAAAAAAAAGCAGTAAATGAAGCAGGCAAAAATGAATACAAACGTGTCAAAAATGAGATCGACAGGAAGTGCAAAATGGCTAAGCAGGCATGGCTAGAGGACAAATGTAAGGATGTAGAGGCCTATCTCACTAGGGGTAAGATAGATACAGCCTACAGGAAAATTAAGGAGACCTTTGGAGAAAAGAGAGCCACTTGTATGAATATCAAGAGCTCAGATGGAAACCCAGTTCTAAGCAACGAAGGGAAAGCAGAAAGGTGTAAGGAGTATATAGTGGGTCTATACAAGGGCAATGTACTTGAGGACAATATTATGGAAATGGAAGAGGATGTAGATGAAGATGAAATGGGATATATGATACTGCGTGAAGAGTTTGACAGAGCACTGAAAGACCTGAGTCGAAACAAGGCCCCGGGAGTAGACAACATTCCATTAGAGCTACTGACAGCCTTGGGAGAGCCAGTCCTGACAAAACTCTACCATCTGGTGAGTAAGATGTATGAGACAGGCGAAATTCCCTCAGACTTCAAGAAGAAGATGATAATTCCAATCCCAAAGAAAGCAGGTGTTGACAGGTCCGAAAATTACCGAACTATCTGTTTAATGAGTCACAGCTGCAAAATACTAACGCGAATTCTTTACAGACGAATGGAAAAACTGGTAGAAGCCGACCTCGGGGAACATCAGTTTGAATTCCGTACAAATGTTTGAACACGTGAGGCAATACTGACCCTACGACTTATCTTAGAAGAAAGATTAAGGAAACGCAAACCTACGTTTCTAGCATTTACAGACTTAGAGAAAGCATTTGTCAATGTTGACTGGAATACTCTCTTTCAAACTCTAAAGGTAGCAGGGGTAAAATACAGGTAGCGAAAGGTTATTTACAGTTTGTACAGGAAGCAGATGGCAGTTGTAAGAGTCGAGGGACATGAAAGGGAAGCAGTGATTGGGAAGGGAGTGAGACAGGGGTGTAGGCTCTCCACGATGCTATTCAATCTGTATATGCTGTCATAGTAGGAGGAGAGGTGATACTCCTTCGTGGCGCGTCCCAGGTGGCGGATAGGGAAGTCCTCACCGGTTTACTGGCGGACTTGAGTGAAATAAAATAGCTCTCGCGGACCAAACACACCCTCTGCGGTTAACAACCGGAGTTGTAAATCGGAGCTTGCTCCAACTAAGGTTGACAACCTTCGACAGTCAAAAATGGAAAGGTCTTTTAGGAAAAAAATTCCACCGTCCTGCTCAAAAAGGCAGGAAAAGGCTACATCGGATTCGCTGGGTAGTCAACTAGAAGACAGCAACGAATCGGAGCGTTTGCAACCATCCAAATGCACACTAAAACACAAAAATTAGATTAAACATGAGCAAATAAATTATATAGCAACACACAACATAAACTCATTACTTCAGACCGAAAAACTCAAGGAGCTCACAGATGAACTAAATAAACAAAAAATTTTAATAACAGGGATCCAAAAAATGAGAAACACCACAGAGGACCCATTCGAATCACAAGGATAAAGAATTTATAATGGGAAACCAGGACCGAGGGCAATGAAACAATGTCCCCAGTTTGGAACAGGGTTTTTAGCAAACATAAAAATAATAGATTCAGTAACGGATTTCCAAGCAGTATCACCAAGAATTGCGACTCTAAGCTTTAAAACAATGAATAAAACCTATACAATAATAAATGCTCATGCCCCAACAAATGAAAAAAATTGTCCAACAAAAACAAAGGAAGAGGTAGATAAATTTTGGGACCTTCTAGAACAGACTGTGAACAGAGTAAATAAGAAGAATGTAAAAATCTTATTGGGAGATTTCAATGCTCAGTTGGGAAAAGAAAGGAAATATAAAGATATAATTGGAAAATGGAGTCCACATAAATTTACAAACAAAAACGGTCAAAGACTTGGAGAACTCTGCAGAGAACACAACCTTATATCTAAATCAACATACTTTAAGAGGAAGCCAAGTACACTTAAAACATGGAAACATCCAGACTGGAGGAAGGGCGAGTGGCAGCTAGACCATGTCTGTATGGACAAAAATTTTCATAAGGAGATCCATAATGTTTAAGTACTGAGAGGAGTAGACACAGGCTCAGACCATTATATGGTTAAAATTAAAATCAAATTCACACCCTTAAAGAAGAGGACCGGAAAAACTAATAAAATAAAAAGGAGGTTTGACCCACATCAGCTAATTAAAAATAATAAGTACCAACAAATAACACAAACCATCAAATTAACAGATGATCTAGAACAACTAGTGCCTAATCTTAAAAAAGAAGCAGAGAATCTCCCTTGAATCCACGAATGAAACATGCATGGTGGACATCAGAATGTGACAAATTCCATGAAGATAGACACCAAGCATGGTTAAAGTTTCAAACACATAAAACTGAAGAAAATGCCATCAACCTAAAAAATGAAAGAAAAAAATTCACTCAAAATATTAGAAGAATCAAGAGAGGATTTCATAAAGATATTATAAAGTCTATAGAAGGTAATTATCATAAAACCAACTCCAGGAACTACTACAAAATCTTTGGGAAACAACTACAACAATATGAGGCCCCTACACTAATACTGAAAGATGAAGATGGAAGAATGACACACAGTAACAAGGAAAATGCAGAAATCATGGCAAAAGCATTTTACAAACTTCTGAATTGCGAGGAACCCAAAGAACACTTACAAATCAACATAAATACGCCAATAAAAACCAAACCTAACAAACTAGACCCTCCAACTTTCCAAGAAGTAGAAGAAATTCTTAAAGAACAAAAAAATTATAAGGCATGTGGAGAAGATCAGGTTTTTGTTGAAATGTGGAAATATGCAAGTGACACAGTCAAGACCTCCTTACACATGGCTCTAACAAAAATTTGGGTGACAGAACAATTTCCCGAACATTGGACCACAGCTATCATCCACCCACTACACAAAAAGGGAGATAAGAGCAACCCAGACAACTACAGAGGCATCTCTCTCCTAGATTGCACGTATAAAATTCTATCCAAGATCCTATATGAAAGAATCAAGGAGCAATTAGAACAAGAGTTAGGAGAATATCAGGGAGGTTTCAGACCATGGAGAAGCTGTGCAGAGCAGATAATTAGTTTAAAATTGATTACGGCATACTACAAGAAACGGAACAAACCTCTGGCAATAACATTTGTAGATTTTAAGAAGGCATATGACTGTCTCCACAGACCTTCAGTATTAAAAATTTTAAGAAATCTAGGACTCCATCCAAAACTAATTAAAATAATACAACTCACTCTAACCAACACCAAATCAAAAGTGAAGTTTAGAGGAGAAATTTCGGAACCATTCCTCATAAAAACAGGCTTAAGACAAGGTGACTGCCTATCACCATTACTTTTCAACTGTGCACTGGAATACATAATGAGAGAATGGTACAAGGACAATCCAAAGAGGATAAGAATTGGAAGTGTAAAAGATGATATTAGCTTAAACTGCTTGGGATTCGCTGATGATCTTGCTCTCCTAGCCAACACCGTTCAAGAAGCCAGGCAACAAGTGAAAACACTACAGGAAATAGCAGAGAAAGTAGGCCTTAGAATATCATTTGAAAAAACGGAGATTATGCTAACTGATCCACCACTTGCAAACAAAATTACAATAGGAGAACAGGAAATCAAAATTGGTGATAAATTTAAATATTTAGGCGAAATAATAACATACAATCTAAATGAGAAGCCATCATGACAAAATAGAATAAAAAAAACTGAACTATGCAAATTACATTACCAAAACTACATACAACAAAAAAAACCTATCTATAGATGCAAAATTAAAACACTATAAAACAGTTACACAACCAGAAATAACATATGCAGCTGAAACTATCTTCAAAACAACTAATACAGCAGAAATTGACAGAATACTAAAAATAGAAAGAAGAATAATTAGGACATGTATAAATAAACAGTATAAAATAAATGGACATTGGAGAATAGCATCAAATGAAACAGTATATAAGAAAATAGAACCAGTCATGAGCACAATCAGGAAGAAACGCATCTCATTCTTTGGACATCTGATGAGAACTCCAGAAAACAGAATTAGTAAAAAAATAATACAAAAATTGTGGAATAGCAAGAGCGGCATTAAATGGATCACAGAAATTAAGGAAGATATAAAAGAACTTCAAATTACAGTAGATGACCTAAAAAACAAGACAGAGAAAACCAGAATACTGCAAGACCCGCAAACCAGACTACAAATGAAAATCAATAAAAGGAGTACAGGAAGAGTTGTCTCAGATGAAGAAAGAAAGAAAATATCTGAAAGAATGAAGAAATATTGGGCAGACAGAAGAGCAAAACACCTTTCATATAAGAATAGCCTCTAATAATTATATTACCTAAATATATTAAGTTATTGTCGAACCAAATTGTATCCATGTGTAACAACTTGTTTAGAACTTTGTATTTTTGACTACAGTGGTCCAATGAAGGCCATAAAATAATAATTGAGCAAGCAGTGAAGGCAACAAAAGAAAAATTCGGAGTAGGTATTAAAATCTATGGAGAAGAAATGAAAACGTTGAGGTTCGCCGATGACATTGTAATTCTGTCAGAGACAGCAAAGGATTTGGAAGAGCAGTTGAACGGAATGGACAGTGTCTTTAAAGGAGGGTATAAGATGAACATCAACAAAAGAAAAACGAGGATAATGGAATGTAGTCGAATTAAGTCTGGTGATGCCGAGGGAATTATATTAGGAAATGAGACACTTAAAGTAGTAAAGGAGTTTTGCTATTTGAGGAGCAAAATAACTGATGATGGTCTAAGTAGAGAGGATATAAAATGTAGACTGGCAATGGCAAGGAAAGCGTTTCTGTAGAAGAGAAACTTGTTAACATTGAGTATTGATTCAAGTGTCAGGAAGTCGTTTCTGAAAGTATTTGTATGGAGTGTAACCATGTATGGAAGTGAAACGTGGGTGATAAATAGTTCAGACAAGAAGAGAATAGAAGCTGTCGAAATGTGGTGCTACAGAAGAATGCTGAAGATTAGATGGGTAGATCACGTAACTAATGAGGAGGTACTGAATGGAATTGGGGAGAAGAGGAGCTTGTGGCACAACTTGACAAGAAGAAGGGACCGGTTGGCAGGACATGTTCTGAGGCATCATCAAGGGATCACCAATTTAGCATTGGAGGGCAGCGTGGAGGGTAAAAATCGTAGAAGGAGACCAAGAGATGAGTACACTAAGCAGATTCGGAAGGATGTAGGCTGCAGTAGGTACTGGGAGATGATGAAGCTTGCACAGGATAGAGTGGCATGGAGAGCTGCATCAAACCAGTCTCAGGACTGAAGACCACAACAACAACATAAAAGATAGACATAATTACATTCATAAAAATTCCGAATGGAGAAAGAGTGATAAAAGAAAAAATGAAACAAACGAAAAAAGGTCAAACGGTGATTAAAATGCGATAAACGAGTAGAAAAAAACTACATTAAAAATAATTAACTGAATAAAAATAACTATCAATTTCGATAAAGATTAAAGAAGGACCACTGCACCTGACGAGATTCGAACCCACAATTTCTTGCATAGGAAGTTTTATCCTATCCATTACATCACACAAACCGCGTACGTAATAGAACGTTTTTAAAGTTATTGAGCATGTCGCAAAATCCCGATTTTGTCCGAGGATTACCTGCAAACGAGGGCCCATCAGGGTGAATGGCTGAAGGGTGTGATACCTGGTCTCTTAACCTACAGCACCGTACATTTGGTTTCAGAAAGTCGATGCCACCGCTGGGGACCTCTCCTTGTAAGACTGACTTCTACAACAACACCTTACGGTCTGTAGCGGAGGATATTTCTGGTGTCGTTATCTGTTTCCTCTTCCCTGTCCCATTCGCGAATGGTACGAGGGAAGAATGACTGTTGGTAAAACTCAATATTAGGTTTAATTTATTGTTTTTTATTGTAGTGGTATTTTTGCGGGACGAATGTGGGAGGAACTGATATGTTGCCCGACAGTAGACATCTCTGTTCAAATGGCTCTAAGCACTATGGGACTTAACATCTGTGGTCATCAGTCCCCTAGACTTAGAACTACACAAACCTAACTAACCTAAGGACATCACACACATCCATGCCCGAGACAGGATTCGAACCTGCGACAGTAGCGGTCGCGCGGTTCCGGACTGAAGCGCCTAGAACCGCTAGGCCACATACATCTCTGCGATGCACAGCGCCTCTCTTGTAGAAACTTAATTGCTGAGCGGCTCATAATGCTCTCCTGCCGAATAAACTGTCCCGTGACGAAATGCGCCGCTCTTCGTCGGAACTCGCCTACCTCTGCTAGTAGTACCACTACGATTTTCAGCTAACGACCAATACTCAAGAATCGATAGAAGATATCTGTAAGCCACTTCTTTCGAGTATGATGAATTATATTTCGTTTTGTTCCAATCAGTCTCAATCTGTCATCTGCTTTTCACACACAATATATAGTGTGTGTGCTCATTCCACTTTCGGTAGCTCCAGATGTCCCCTGCGTAATTTATGGCAGTTACCGTTCCAGTGATTTGTCGCCAACAGTTTAATCCTACAGTAACTGATCTCTTCGTTTACTTATACTGAAGAGCCAAAGAAACTATTACACTTGCCTAATATCGTGTAGCGCACCTGCGAGCACGCAGAAATGCCGCAACAGGCATGGACTATTCTATCGTCTGAAGCAGTGCTGGAGTGAATTGACACAATGAATATGTGGGACTATCCATAAATCCGGAAGAGTACGAGGGGGTGGAGATCTCTTCGGAACATCATGTAGCAAGGCATACAGATATGCTCAATAATGTTCATGTCTGTGGAGTCTGGTGGCCAGCGGAAGTGTTTAAACTCAGAAGAGTGTTCTTGGAGCTACTCTGTAGCAATTCTGGACGTGTGAGGGTGTCGCACTGTCCAGGCTGGAATTGTCGAAGTCGGTCGGAATGCACAATGGATGTGAATGGATGCAGATGATCAGACAGGATGCTTACGTACGTGCCACCTGTCAGAGTCGTTTCTAGATGTATCAGAGGGCCCGTATTACTCCATCTGCACACGCCGCATACCATTACAGAGCCTCTATCAGCTTGAACAGTTCCCTGCTGACATGCAGGGCCGATGGATTCGTGAGGCTTTTTCCCTCCCGTACACGTCCATCCACTGCATACAATGTGAAACGAGACTCGTCCGACCAGGCAACATGTTTCCAGTCATCAATAGTCCAATGTTGATGCTGGCGGGCGCAGGCGACGCGTAAAGCTATGTGTCGTGCAGTCATCAAGGGTGCACGAGTGGACCTTCGGCTCCGACAGCCCCTTTCGATGTTGCTTCGTTGAATGGTTCGCATGCTTACACTTGTTGACGGCCCAGCATTGATATCTGCAGCAGCAATTTGCGGAAGGGTTGCACTTCTGTCACGTTCAACGATTCTCTTCAGTCGTCGTTGGTCCCGTTCTTGCAGAATCTTTTTCCGGCTGCAGCGATGTCGGAGATTTGATGTTTTACCGGATTTCTGATACGGTACACTCATGAAATGGTCGTACATCACTTCATCGCTACCTCGGAGGTGCTGTGTGCCATCGCTCGTGCGCTGTCTGTAACACCACGTTCAGACTCACTTAAATCTTGATAACCTGCATTTGTAGCAGCAGTAACCGATCTAACAACCTCGCGAGACACTTGTCGTCCTATATAGGTGTTGCCGACCGCAGCTCAGTACTCTGCCTGGTTACGTATCTCTGTATTTGAATACGCATGCCTATACCAGTTTTTTTGGCGCTTCAGTGTATTTGCAGTATGTTAAATTTATATACATTGAGGGTCAACTATCAGTCTGTTTACCAATCATCGATTCTCTGCAGGTCTTCCTGCAATTCTGTACAGCCTCCGTGTTACTACCTTCTTATAAGCAATAGTATCATCTGCTAACACCTCACGGAGCTTCCGACACTATCGTCTAGATAATTTATGTTTCATGAACCGAGGGATTGGCAGAATTTGATATTATTATTGAAAAGGAGAACACGTCTTAATGTTCTAAAAAATTATTTTTATTTGGTCACTAACCCGCTTCCGGATTCTTAGGCCATTTTCTGGTGACAACTAAATGTCGCAAACATAAATAAACGTGATGTGCGACTTACACAAACGTTTTTGTGCAGAAGATACCAAAATAAAAGTATTTACATAAAAATAATTACATTAACTAAAATAGGGGATAAACAAAGTTTTTTGCGAAGTTACATGCAGCAATCGCTACCACTCTGCCCTGGTTGATAGTACGAAAGAGCAAAAATGCATAAAATGACACCACTTCTGTACGTTGGCTAACAGGTAACAGTCAGTTATTGCAAAGCCTGGTGCAAATTCGATGTGCTAGCAACATTACATACAACTTTGAAAAAAAGTTAGTCTCACAACTACAGACTTGCATTTTATATTACCAACAGGAAATTAATATTTTATTCAGTTGGAACGAGAAATTGCAACATTTGGCAAAGAGTGGTGTATATGAAGTCGCTTGCAAGCAGTGTGAAAAGGTGCATATTGATCAGTCAAGCAGAGCTGTGGCAGTTAGAGTTCATGAACAGAAGAGAAGTTGGAGTTTATGGAACAAAGATGCGACCTTTACTAATCATCTTTTAGCAGAAAGGTATTCATATGATGTAGAATGCGAAGTTTTACATTCTGTTAAAAAATGCAGGAACATGATCCTACTGGAAATCAATACACACATGACACAGAATGCCAGCCTAGTATTAAATTATCAGACTATTTTCATTCTCCTTTTCGTTAAATTAAATTTTCTTTACGAATACTAGAATAAATTTGGCGCTACAGTCTGGAGCCGCGCGACCGCTGCGGTCGCGGGTTCGAATCCTGCCTCGGGCATGGATGTGTGTGATGTCCTTAGTTTAGTTAGGTTTAAGTAGTTCTAAGTTCTAGGGGACTGATGACCTCTGAAGTTAAGTCCCATAGTGCTCAGAGCCATTTGAACCATACTAGATTAAATTTGTAAATTCAACTTTTTTTCCATCTGTTGTTAAATGTAGCTCCACATAAAAACACTTTTACCCCATTTTCAGTTAATATCTTTGTTTCTATGTGACAAAAAATGTAATCCTTTCCTATGTAAACACTCCGAGGTTTTTTGCACCTTCTGCAGAAATAACATCTATGTAAGTCGCACATGATGTTAATCTGTGTTTGCGACATTCAGTTGTCAGCTGCAGTAGACCTGAGCAGCCGAAAGCCGGTTCGTGACCAAAGAAATACAATTTTACAGAACATCAGGAAGCGTTTTGTTTTCAGGTTATTTGTGGAAGTTCTTACGGGACCAAACTGCTGAGATCATCGGTCCCCAAGCTTACAAACTACTTAATCTAACTTAAACTAACTTGCGCTAAGGACAACACACACACCAATGCTCGAGGGAGGACTCGAACCTCCGACGCGGGGAGGCGCGCGGACCGTGACAAGACGCCTCAGACCGAGCGGCTTCCCCGCTCGGCTTCTTTTCAATATTATATAATTTATGTACACTGTAAACAGTTACGGTCCTATCATACTACCTGGAATTACTTCTGAAACTACCGTTACATATATCTAATCTATCTATTTTGTTCCGTTGAGTGCAACATGTTCGTGGACAGAGGAAAAAACAAGAGGTAAAATAACAATGGTTCAAATGGCTCTGAGCACTATGGGACTTAACATCTATGGTCATCAGTCCCCTAGAACTTAGAACTACTTAAACCTAACTAACCTAAGGACAGCACCCAACACCCAGCCATCACGAGGCAGAGAAAATCCCTGACCCCGCCGGGAATCGAACCCGGGAACCCGGGCGTGGGAAGCGAGAACGCTACCACACGACCACGAGATGCGGGCGGTAGAATAACAGTTGCTAGGTAAGGCGTGACGAGTCTGCTCACGCAAGATTACTAAAATGAATGATAATCTCGCTTTAAATAAAAACTGTAATTATTGGAAAGATAACTATTAAAATTAACTGGAGCAGAGGCCATTGGCCCGCAGCTCGTGGTCGTGCGGTAGCGTTCTCGCTTCCTACGCCCGGGTTCCCGGGTTCGATTCCCGGCGGGGTCGGGGATTTTCTCTGTCTCGTGATGGCTGGGTGTTGTGTGATGTCCTTAGGTTAGTTAGGTTTAAGTAGTTCTAAGTTCTAGGGGACTGATGACCATAGATGTTAAGTCCCATAGTGCTCAGAGCCATTTGAACCAGAGGCCATTGTTGATGGTCGATGCATCTTCGTTAGTGGCGTAATTGACTTCTATAAAAATGCTATAAAATTTAGAAAAGATTACAACTTTCTGTTATTTACGGGCGAAATGGAATCTTAGTTTGGAGACTGTGGCCAGATCATTTAGGGTTCCGCACTTGTGTTCAAGTTTTCAAAACGTTTCGTGATCGGCAATTAATGTGAGGAACGCTGTGGCAAGTTGTAAATGAATAAATGGCAGAATACTAATTATATTCGGCCATTGCGTCTCCACGCCAACGTCCGTTAAGCTCGTAATCGTTGGCTGTCACAATAAAGCATCAAAGCACTTCATGTGTCATACATATTTGTAAAACTGTTAAAATGAGAAATCATGAGACTACAAATTTACATTAATTTAATTGGAAATTGTTCTAAATGTAAATTACATCAAATTTGTCTACAGAAAAGAAAGATTAACTAATGATACGCAACGAACGCTGCTATAGTGCGTCGTATCAGTATCAAGGGTAACAGACAAGACAGAGAGACCCAAACAGGAACGCTCATCACTTTCTTAAAAAAGTATTACAATCGATCGCAATCAGCCACAGGCCAACTGCGAATTAATAATCACATTTCAAAAAATTAATTTACTTAAGTTAGTTAGATTTCAAGTTACTTATAGTAAGTAAATACATAAGGGCACATTTTTGTGCTTTCCGTAGTTTTTTCGACATTAAATTTGCATAAAATTACGTGGGTCTGTCCATGTAATGCTCCATGCGGAAATGACAACAAAGGATGGCAAAAATACTGAGTAAGATGGAGTACCAATATTATGTAGAGACTTGACTATCGGGCAGAACACTAAAACCTAAAAGAGTAATAATTCGTTTTCCGACACTCAGGCACTCTCGCTCATTCATGTTGTTTATTCCAACTTTCGCAAGCGGATGCGCGCCTGACGCTGATGTCCATTTGGGTCAGTGTTGGTGCTATCTGCTGCCGGACGTTGCTAAACTTTGATGACTAGCGCGAAGCACTGTTTACTTCCCGAGGCTCTGCTGTTCACAGTCAGCTGATTGACTAATTCGATTGTTCCACTTTGTTCGTAAGCTGACAAGAGAAGATAAAGAGATGTTAGCGACTTTTGAGATCTACCTCTTGAGGGCAGCTGGGAAATGTCTCTTACGCCCCGAATGATAAACTGAATTTTTAGAGCTGAAGAAGCCATTTATTACGGAGAGAAGGAACATATATAAGGAGAAGTAGCATATCTTTTAAAGGTCATCAAAGTAATTTAATATTGATGTGAGGGGGCCCGGGAAATCCTCCTTAAGCTTTTTTCCTTTTTTTTTTTTTTTTTTTTTTAATGTTGTGTTAATCGAACACCCTTGGAAATGTGTAAGAATGTTCACTGAACAATGATCACCAACATGATAACTATTTTAATGTAACTGCAGAATACATATGCTCAGCTAAATTAATTACGTGTAACGGGTGTCTCACCTAAGAGTCGCCAGGAGCATTTTCTCTGATGTTTCCGCAGATGCTTGTAATTTCGTTTTTGAAATTTGTAGTTGGAGGCACCCAAACAAATACTGCTCATAATGTCTTTCATACGACGCCTATTGCCGAACGAAAGCGTCAGTTTGTTCCACGTTACAAATAAAATATTTTTGAAAGCGAAATTTTACGTGCCAGTTTGATACAACAGTCACAGGTTAGGTTAGTCGGATTTCCTTTTATGGATATGTATTGGCAGGGACAGTAAAACACAAAGAACAGACAATACTCCAGTAGTGACAGCTCCACCTTTGCCCATGACGACTGCTACCACCACGTAACAGCGCTGCTCATTCACTGCTGGAGTACTTATTATTCGTGTTTTGCTGTCCCTGTTTGAACAAATCGACAAAAAGAATATCGCAATAGACTAATTTGGGACTGCTCTATCCAGTGCACATGTAAAATTCCGCTTCCCTTGCAATGGGAAACAAATCGAAGATTTCCGTCAAGACTGAAAGATGCCACCAGCAGGATGTGCTTGGGGCTACTCCAGCTACACATTTCAAAAACGGAATTGCAAATATCTGCCGGGAAAATAAGCCCGATGACTGTTACGAAGGACACCCTGTATATCTCTCGCTCTATCTGAATGGTGGAATCAAACTTGATAAAAACATTTGAAGAAGGGAGTTACGTCTGAATACAATGAATTTACGACATATTTTTTTGACGGTTTCAGGCGCTAGTTGATGGTTATGAAGCAACCAAACGAAAGTAGTTGTTTTTTTAAATGGTGTTTGCTGTCGTCCGTTTAGAGCGCGTGCCTAGAACTACGTAATTGGGAAGACATTGTCCACATAACCAAACTGGCTCAAATGGCGCTAAGCACTATTGGACTTAACATCTGAGGTCATCAGTCCCCTAGACTTAGAACTACTTAAACTTAGAACCTAAGGACATCACACACATCCATGTCCTAGGCAAAATACGAACCTGCGACCGTAGCAGCACTGCGGTTCCGGACTGTAGCGCCTAGAACAGCTCGGTCACAGCGGCCGGCCACAACCAAACACGAGATTTCAGTTGATTATAGCGAAGCCTTGCTGCTTTGTTCCTCTTGAAGACTAGGAAGGCTGTCTGACAACAATATGAGATCACACTGGCCTTAATGTCGTTAAGCGTATAAGGAAACTGCGATTTCCAACACTTACTAGATACGGGTCCCCCCATACAACATCAGCTTCCTTTGTAATGGGCACGACCCATTTCCTTCCGCCTCACTCTCTAAAGGAACATCTGCTCCGTCTCTAAATGACCTGTTAGTCGATGGGACGCTAAACTCTAAAATCTTCCTTTCTTCCTTCAGCTTATGGCCGATAAGCTACGCCAGAAACGGCAGAAGTGAGTTTTTATAAAGGAAGTACGTCAGCCACAAACGAATATTTTTTTAATATGGAGATGTGTTTGTTCTACAGCCCATAAACCTCTTCGATACATACTATAAAATGTATTTATGTACGTTTCACATCTCCTCCCGAACTACTAAGTGGATTTGAACCAAACTTTAGACACATCAATTACTGATTGGAAAGAAGCGCGTTGGAGAAAGAACCACCTACCGATGAACAGTGTGGGAGTGGAGGTGGAAAGGAAGTGTATGTAGCCCACGGCGCGCAGATACCCAGAACACTTCCAACAAACTTCACACATAACTTCAAACCTTTATCAAACTACTTCTCGCTGCCACCCCCTCCCCCCTCGTCCTCGTCCTCCTCCTCCTCCTCCTCCTCCACCACAACAATGACGAAAGGAAAAAAGTATCGTTTACTACATTTTGCTCTTCATTCTATAGAACTGCCACATCAGGCCAAATGTTTTAATTTATAATTATTTAATTTATTACACACCCTGATGGAGAGATTGGAGGGCCTCACCAAAATTGGGAAACCAGATGGTGTGGGGACTCTCAAAAATCCGCCTCGAAGGGAACAGAAATACTACGCTACGTTAAAACTCGCTTATTTGCCACATTCTCAAATTTATAAACGTACACGTTTTAGTGTGCAATCAAATTCGCAAAAGTAAATTAAATTTTTAACAATAATGTCAACTGTGGCCGAGCGGTTCTAGGCACTTCAGTCTAGAACCACGCGACCGCTACGGTCGCAGGCTCGAATCCTGCCTCGGGCCTGGATGTGTGTGATGTCCTTAGGTTAGTTAGGTTTAAGTAGTTCTAAGTTCTAGGGGACTGATGACCTCAGATGTTAAGTCCCACAGTGCTCACAGCCATTTGATCAACTGTTTAGGACCAAAAAATCTCACAGTTTTATCGCAAATGTAATACACAATCGAATGAGTTGGTTCTTAATCGCAAAAACCGGAAAAATTGAATTATGTCGAATACAGCGCCATTTACCAAGAATGGAAAACAGCGTTTTGGGTAAACCTTGGGTATTTTTTTGCGTAGAATCCGAATCTGCAATAAGAATGCCGACGGGGGGCGGGGGAGGGGATCGGTGGTTCCCACTCGAAGAGAAAAGTTTCTTGGAAATCTTCAGATGTGTGTGAATTCCTAAGGGACCAAACTGCTGAGGTCATCGATCACTAGACTTACACACTACTTAAACTAACTTCTGCTAAGAGCAACGCGCGCGCGCGCGCACACACACACACACACACACACACACACACACACACACACACACACACACCTTGCCCGATGGAGGACTCGAACCTCCGGCGGGAGGGGGGAAAAATCTGTTCCCCCCTCCCCCCGTCAAATGGAGGAGTATTAGGTTAGGACGTGGTCAATTTTAGGAAAGACAGATGACCCCCTTTGAAATTATTAATTTTTCAACCGGAATGCACTTTTCGTACGATGCCTTTTTTTCCGAGATATTTAGACGTTCCAAGTTAAAACAAATACCCTGTATAAAGGTAGGACCTCACTTTAAATGCTTTTATTTTTTTCAATGTAATAAACAGACAAAAGTAATGAAAGTAAAAAATATAACACAAATAATTGCGTTACTAATGGGTTAAAACTTCTGTGTTGATTTCACTTTACAAAGTGGTTCGCGCTTCCTGCACAGCCAACCATATAGCATCACACGAGCGTCGGCGTTGAGAATTGCGACAGACCGTTGCGATGTACTGTCAGATCTCGCCAATGGGCGGTTGATTGCTGCGGTCCGTGACTGATGTGTGGGGCTCTGTTGGTTTCACATCTGTGACGGCAGGTTTACCAGAGCCACGTGGAACCGGTGCTTCATAGGTCAGCTGTCTGAGCGGCCGGACACGTCGAGAGCGTGCTTGTCCGGTTGCCTAAGCACTGCCCCCGTTCCAGTCATTTCCGCGGATGAATCACTCATGTTGCTGCCGCACACAACCTGCTCCAGCGCCGGCCGGGAAAGCTGACCTGCAGGCTGCGCACAGTCACTGCGATAAGAGTGCACTTCCCGAGAACCGGCGTCGACGTCACGGTAGCCAGCAGCATTTCCCACGAGGAGCCGACGCGACGCCGTGCTCTGCCGACCAGTCAGCGGAGACTGATGTCTTGACGTGCTGGGGTTATAGGAAGTTCAGATTAGTGATGGGCAGAAACTAGGACTTCAAGGGATCCAGAACTTATCTCCTACAAAACAGCCTAGCAATGAGAGGCACCACAAGCTTCAGCCATGCAGCCGCCTGTACGTATTCGTAAAGTGCTCTTCTGTATTATTACTCTGCAGTTCACAGGTAAGTGTTAAGGACAGTCTTCATGCAGACACTTTAAGATAACGTCTCGACTGTTCCACTCTTGAAGAGGACGTGGGAAGAATGAATACCTAAATCTTCCCTTGCTTATCCCTCGTATTTTATTACGATGGTCATTTCTCCCCATGTACACTCATGCTCATAAATTAAGGATAATTGCAGAGTGTGGTGCCACACAACGTGTCACTACACAAAACTGGCGCTAACAGCATACGCAACACACACGACACACATCTGTAATTCCACGGTATTGGTGATAAGTTGAGAAAACCGTCCCGAAACACATGTGCTACAAAACGCCACTGTTTCCTGCTCATATATCTCGACATCAGTATGGGAATGATCACCATGCACACGTACACAGGCCGCACAACGGGTTGGCATACTCCGGATCAGGTGGTCGACCAGCTGCTGGGGTATAGCCTCCCATACTTGCACCAGTGCTTGTCAGAGCTACTGAAGTGTCGTAGGGGTTTGAGGAAGTGCAGCGATACGTCGACAGAGAGCATACCAGACGTGCTCGATGGGGTTTAGGTCTGGAGAACAGGCAGGCCACTCCATTCGCCTGATATCTTCTGTGGCAGCTCGGTGGGGCCGTGCGTTATTATCCATCAGGAGGAAGGTGGGACCCACTGCACCCCTAAAAAGGCGCACATACTGGTGAAAAATGACGTCCCAGTACACATGACCTATTACAGTTCCTCTGTCAAAGACATGCAGGGGTGTACGTGTACCAATCATAATCCCACCCCACACCATAAAACCACGACCTCCATACAGGTTCCTTTCAAGGACATTAAGGAGCTGGTATCTGGTTCTTGGTTCACGCCAGATGAAAACCCGGTGAGAATCACTGTTCAGACTATACCTGGACTCGTCCGTTAACATAACCTGGGACTTCTGTTCCAATGACCAAGTACTGTCTTCTTGACACTAGGCCTTAAGTGCTCTCTCCTGTGGTCAGGGGTCAGTGGAATGCACCTTGCACGTCTCAGGCCGAGTAAAGCATGTCTGTTCAGTCGTTTGTAGACGGTGTGTCTGGAGACAACTGCTCCAGTGGCTGCGGTAAGGTCCCGATCAACGCTACCTGCAGTACTCCGTGACCGTCTGCGGGCACTGATGGTGAGATATCGGTCTTCTTGTGGTGTTGTACACTGTAGACGTCCCGTCCTGTGTACCTGGACACGTTTCCTGTCTGCTGGAATCGTTGCCATAGTCTTGAGGCCACACTTTGTGGCACACGGTGGGCTCGGGCTACGACCTGCAGTGTTTGCCAAGCCTCTAGTCGCCCTAGTATTCTACCCCACATAACATTATCAATACGTGTTCTTTGAGCCATTTCCAACACAGCCACCATTAGCACGTCTGAAAACGTGTGCACACTTACTCGCTGCACCGTATTCTGACGTGTACCAACACACTCTTGCGTATGTGGACTGCTGCGAGCACCACCGTGCGACGACCGCAGGTCAAATGCACCGCATGGTCATAACCTGAGGTGATTTAAACCCGCAAACCGCCCACCAGAGCGTTGTTTCACTTGTATCAACATTATCCATAATTTATGAGCATAAATGTAGATGACAGCCAACAAAATGTTCCGGAATTCAGAGAAAGATGACAAATTTCGTGAAAAGATCTGGTCACAACGAAAGACATCCTTGTATATCCATCCTTTTGACTGGAGATCTTGGTACCATGGCCGTTCACTATTGTAAGAAAAGGTAATGCCTACAGCCGTTCTTATGATCTTATTTATTGTGTAGCTACCAGTTGCGGCCAACTGAGTAGGCAGTTGATGATGCTGACACCAAAGTTCACAGATAGTCTGCGTAAACCAGTTATGGGCCACTGATGCGGTGTATATATGGATCCTGTTAACCCCTTAATGATCAACTAAGGACTGAAGGTGACGCACTGAAGCGCCGAAACTGGTAGCTACACAGTGAATAAGATCATAAGGACGGTTGTAAGCCTCTCATTTTCTTACAAAAACGTCTTTTTTTTAACGCTTGCCACCCCAACCTCTCGTAAGTGAGACTCTTCTCGATTTCGCGATAATATGAGCCTTTTTTTTCCTTTAACCTTTTCGATGTTCTCCGTATCTCGTAAGGACATCATACCGCGCAGCAGCAACCCTCCAGACGAGAACGGAAAGGTGTGGTGTAGGCAGTCTCTTTACCACATCCGCTGGACCTCGAAAATGTTCTGACAGTAAAACGCCGTCTCTGATTCGCCTTTTCCACGATATTTTCTACACTTTACAGTCACATTAATATAACCATACGTCGAAAAGCAGAATAATCATCTTTTGCAGCACGAGACAATCAAGGCAGTTCTCAAAGGTACCGACAATGATGTGGAGCCATGCTGACTCCGGTGCCGCCGCCATCTGCGCTAAGTATGTTAGATGAGCATCGATAGCACGAACAGCCCGGGCCGGTTGGGTTGGGTTGTTTGGGGGAAGAGACCAAACTGCGAGGTCATCGGTCTCATTGGATTAGGGAAGGACTGAGAAGGAAGTCGGCCACGCCCTTTCAAAGGAACCATCCCGGCATTTGATTAGGGCGATTTAGGGAAATCAAGAGAAACCCGTATCAGGATGGTCGGACGCGGGATTGAACCGTCGTCCTCCCGAATGCGAGTCCAGTGTGCTAACCACTCCGCCACCTCGTTCGGTCGGGTCGGTTGGTCCCACAAATATTCAATTGGATTTAAATACGGCGAGTTTGGTGGCCAGGAGAGTACGGTAAACTCATCCTTGTACTCTACGAACCGCGCACGTTCACTACGAGGTGTGTGACACTGTGAATTGTCCTGCTGGTAGATGCCATCGTGCCACGGAAGAGCAAACTGAATGTAGGGATGGACTTCGTCTCCAACGAGAGATGCATACTTGTGTTGATGCATTGTGCCTACAAGAATGACGAAATCACCCAGGAAATACCACAAACCAATTCCCAACGCTCCCTTCTCTGGCCTGGATCCTTCCAACAATTGTTGTAGCGTGTTTGTACTCAGGCGTTTGTAGCCGTAAAAGGCCTTCTGTCCGATGGAGCATAAAACATGAGTCATCTGAAAATGTCAGCTGTCGCCACTCAGTCCCCGGTGGCCCAGTTGTGGTTTGCCGGTACACGTCTCCACAGCCCTCTTTCACCTCTCTCATCTATGGCTGTGATGCACCACCGTTGTGTCGGCGCCGGTTTTGAGTAGCGCCATTTTGCCATGCACGATATTCTTTAACCAAGGCGGACGTGAGTAGTTTACACACTTAACCGTTTCTGAAATTATTCTACCCTTGACCCGAAAGCCAACGAACAGCCCTTCTCGACGTCAGATAAATCGCTCCGTTTCCGCCTTTAAGACTGCACTGTTTTCCGCGTATCCCCCCACCCACCCAAACCACACGCTTTATATACCGTCCACTGCTAGTGCTGCCACCTGGTGTCTGTAAAAAAAATACGCGGTGGTCACATTAATGTGTCCGTACCTTGTACGTGATGGTTCCAATTCGTTCTTCATAATTGTAGTCTCTACGTATTTACTAGGATCTACAATCTTCAAATTTATGTGCTTTATCGAGAAACAGAAATTTAAAGGAATTTTTTAGTATGCATGTAAGGCTATCATACTTTTAACTGATGAGGGCAAACTTCCACTTTTCGAACCATGCAGGCATCCCGTCTAAATAATTTTGCAATTTGTTTCGATCGTCTGATGACTTTACTTAAGGGTAAACGACTGCATCATCTGCAAACACTCTAAGAGTGCTGCTCACATTGTCTTCTTGCACGCCTTCATAGATTACGAACCAGAGGGGGCCTATGACGCTTCCTTGTGGAACCCAATACATAACTTCGGTTTCACTATGTGACTAGAAACTGCGAATTCTCTGAAAGAAAATCACCAATCCAGAGGCTCAGCTGTGATGATACCCCACAGGTACGCAATATGATTAGAAGCCGCTTGTGAGGAACCTTATCAGAAGCCTTCAGGGGCTCTAGAAACGCAAAATCAACTTGAGATCCCCTGTGGGTAGCACTGGTAGCTTCGTGTAAATGAAGAGCCAGGTGCGTTTCACAAGAACGATATTTTCTGAATCCATGCTGGTTATGTGTCAATAGATCGTTTTCTTGGACGTATTTCTTAATGCTGCAACTCGGTTTATGTTCCAAAATCCTACCGCAAATCGGCGTCAGTAACAAGGATCTGCAACTTAGCGGGTTTTATTTCTTGTATATTGGTCTGACCTGCGCCACTTTCTTATACGACAGTATTCCAGCTTATTCATATGAATCACGCATGCACAACTAATTTAAAAAGCAATGAAAACTAAACTATCCCACAGTTCAAATTCTGTTACCGCTGAGTAAGTACTAAATTATTGAATGCTTACAATATTTTTCGTAATATAAGCAGAAAACAGCTCTAAATGCTAGTCTATCCTGTATAAATCTTCCCTTCTCTGCAAAACTACTGACATCTACATCCACCGCTGTGGTTACTGTAGTCAGCTTCGGCCTCCTCTTGCAACTTTCATTCTCCATCCTTTCCTCTATTACCGAATTTACTATTTCTTAAAGCCATGGGAACCTGTCAACCCAATGCCACCTTTCGTTTACTAGAACCATAAAGCACTTTTCTCCGATTAGATTTATTTCCTCGTTATTAGGTTTCTGGTCTACCCATAATATCTTCACCATTTTTCTGTAGAAACATATTTCAAAAATTTCTATTCCTTTCTTGTTTAATTTGCTTCTTGTCCGCGTTCCATTTCCACGTAAGGGCAATATAAAGACTTAAGTGCTCACCAAGAAATATTAATAGTAAGTTGCTTTTGTTGTTCTAATTTACAGGCATACTGTGTCTTAATTTATATTCACACACTGTTAATAATGTTTTCACTATTGAGTGTACCCTGCCCGTTCGCCCCCCACCCCCACCCAGTCACCCCTCCTTCCCATCGGGTGGCGTGATTTCTATGTCAACAACTTTGTGTGTGGTTGCAAAATATGCTGGGATATCAGATGGGTTTCATCAGGTGCAACGCTAAGAACTTCTGCTCTTGGACTAATGTACCCTGTGGCAGAATATTACGCTGCAGTCTCAATCAACAATCCCATTCACCAGACCCGTCAACACGCAGTCAACCAAACTATGCTTATCATCACAGGAGCAACCAGAAACTCTCCAACTTTCTGGTTGCCTATCCTCAGCCATATAGCTACCCCATTTTTGAGGCAACAATCTCCTCTCAAGCAGGGGTATACAGATATCTGCTGGTCCTTATCCCCCTGTACATGTGGACTTTACTGCTATCAACAAACACAGACTATGATCCCGTTATCCATCTCTACTAGGTGCAAATTTTTGTATGGACAACGGAGTAAGAATTACAGACCGATAGGCAGAATTATGGCAGTACCGCAGAGCAGCTTAAGATTCTCTGAACTTGTACAGACCACCAGGTTTTGAATAGCACCGTAAGATCCGATCTGCGCTCAACAGAATAAATGAAGTAGTGGAAGACGTGTAAACAATGTACAAATGGGGATTAACAACATCGTCCAGCTGTGAATGTGGTGCAGACTAAGGAACTGTTCAGCGTAATCATACGTGCGTTTACAAAACAATCATTTCATGGCGTTCCGGAGGAGTTCCAGACGGCAACAGGCACATCATTTAAATGATTTGTAATTCATGAAGTATCAATTGTAAATGATCAGTCTACATACCAATAAAAGAAGAAATTTTAAAAAAAATTTAACACATGTTACAAATGTTCAATGTGTGGCCCCTTTGCTGCACGGCAAACGTCTAAGCGTTAGCCAAACTCGAACCAAACGCGAAGAAGCATCTCTTGTGTTACGAAGTTCACCACAGCAGTCTTTCGGTTCCGCCAGAGTTGTTGATAGAGGCAGGACGTAAATAGCCCACAAGAAAGAGTCGCAGGGCGTAAGACCAGAAGGTCTCGGTGGTTAGAAGCGTCGAGCCATCTCTATTTCCAATGCAACCTATCCATTGCCCAGGAACTGATTAATTTAAAAATTCGCTGATATGACGACGCCATTTTCCTGTTGGAAAATGAAGTCTTATGAGTCTTCGGTAAATTGAGGAAAAAGTCATTACCCAACCACAAAAAGAATGTTCTACAAACTTTTGTCCGTGTTGAGGCATGGAACACGTCTAGATTCACTGAGTCTCTCTCATGTTGCAATGTTGTACGGGGATTTTGCAGATGCCACGTGTCTTTATTAACTTTTCTACCAAGCTAAAATGTAGCTTTAGGTATTCCTAGTTCTATTCCAGCTCTACTGGTTGACTTGCGTGGTCTATAAACGAAACTCTTGTAATCGTCTGATGTCATCCTCTGACACACGCGCAGTCAGCCTGGGCTTTTTCATTTTCAGTGACATCCAGTTTGTTGAAATTACTTAAACCAACGCCTTATGCTTTTTCTAGTTTGTGGTTCAATGTCGAATCGGAGACGAAATGCTCGCTGCACTCTAACTGACGGCTCACTTCTTGCAACCCCTAGAATGTAGAAAATCTTTTTGCTGCATCGTAGACTCCTAAGCCACACACACACACACACACACACACACACACACACACACCGTAGGCATCTTACAACTGTGTATCGGCGCGAGTACCCTAGCGGCCGTTTACGCAACTAGTGGTTAACGAAGAAAACTTCGCACCTTCCACTTTCCTTTGGTATATGTCCAATTTATATGTCGTGAAATGCAAATTAATTAAACTGAATCCATCTTTTTGAATGTTATGCAGTTGGATATACGTCTGTGACCTCCCGTGCTGTCTTAAGTCTGTAAATTTAGTGAACTTACAAAAATGATTTTTTTCTGTGTGTTAAATAAGAGTAAATGTACTGTTAAAGAATAAAGTTTTCTTGTGTGATGTGATACTAGCTATACGCTAAATAAAATAAATAAATATATCAATAAGACCAGCATGTCATGCTGTCCAATGGTAAAGCTGTATCTTACAAGTAATATTACGTGGGTGCGAAAGTTCGCAGCGTTTTATTTTTCCATGTTGGTATTCCAGTTGCTATAGTTCATTTATCGACTGCCATTTGTTATTTGTAATTCACTGTTGCTATTTGAGTTTACATGTTGTCATTTTGTCATTTGGAGATGCTGAGTGGAGCTGTGGACGCTGGAAAACTGAGTGCCAAATGGAGAAATCGGAAAATTTCCGACACGTTCTTCTGTTTGAGTTCAGTAGCTGCGGGTACAGCCAGAAACATTTGTGCCTTGCGTGGGGATAATGCCACTGGACGAAGCACAGCATGAAAATGGTTTTCTCGATTTAAGGGGGATCGTTTTGACGTTAGTGACTCTCCTAGTAGGAAACCCTTCAGGTTTTGATGAAGATCGTTTAAACGCATTAATCCACAATGATCCACGTCAGCGTACTCGAGATTTTTATCCTTGTCGCTCTCAACTGACTGTCAAGGAACTTCCTTTCGGGATAAAAATGCGCTCTTCGCCTTAAAACCACGTGATTTCTACAGTAGCGGAATCGAAAAGTTACCCCAGCGTTGGCAAACTGTTGTAAATAGTGAAGGAGTGTATCACTGATGACGAAAGTCTCGTATGTGTAACTACTGTGATCATTAAACTTACGGGAAAGAGTTATGAACTTAGGCACCAACCCTATACATGCTGAACTGTCTCCTTTCCGTTTGTCTCTGCTTCCACTCCCACGCCCAAACCTTCCGGTCAGACAATAACAGAAAGCAAGCCACGGCCTGTATACAACAGTCTCGTCGTCTTTGTTCTCGTGCAGCTGCCGGCTGCACGCCTCGACTGGCGGCCTGTTTTTGCGTCCTCTGGTGTCAACAACCGTCTGGGAAGATGAGACGTATGTCACCCAACACTCCAGCTGCTTTTACGCCACTTCGGCCTTTGGTCTGGGGGGGGGAGGGGGAGGGGGAGGGTTATAGAAAGCGTAGACTTTAAGCTTCCCACATCCACATCGACGTCAACAGATTAAGGGCTTCATCTCGGTTCGACTACGATGTACAGGGAAATCTGAAGTGACAATTGACAAGGCATCGGTCTTCAGAAGAGTTTTACTGAAACTTCATTTGGCATAAACTTACGCTCTCTCAGTTCTTCCCTACACACGAGGGCTATTTATGTATTAAGATTCGATCGGTCGTGGAATGGAAACCACAGCCAAAATCCGGTGAAGCTTTGCACACATGTTTTGGGCAGTGTCTCTAGTATGCGGTGGTGGTGGTTAGCGTTTAACGTCCCGTCGACAACGAGGTCATTAGAGACGGAGCGCAAGCTCGGGTTAGGGAAGGATTGGGAAGGAAATCGGCCGTGCCCTTTGAAAGGAACCATCTCGGCATTCGCCTGAAACGATTTAGGGAAATCACGGAAAACCTAAATCAGGATAGCCGGAGACGGGATTGAACCGTCGTCCTCCCGAATGCGAGTCCAGTGTGCTAACCTCTAGTATGCCTTTCAATTTGCATCACGTCACTCTTTTCAGTTCCGAGAACACAGTGAGCACGTGAATATGCCTAGAAAATAGCGTCTGTCGCCAAGTATGAGCCTGAAGACGCTCCTGTAGCGTTTCCGATTGGTCAGCTGTGACTCGGCTTCCTCTGAGGTTAAATTTTGGTCACATTCACCGCTGTCTATGAAGATAACATTTTGCAACAGACAAGGAGCTGCAGACCAGCTTAGAGAATTCGCTGTAAGTACATGCGATACGCTCGTCTGTTCTTGGATCCGGTGAATGATGACTATCATCAGTCGCATGATGTTCAGTTTGGCTCTTGTTGTCGGCAACGGTAAACTGCCCAGTGTGGAGGTACTAAGCTTACAGTAGGTAATATCCAACTAACTAGTATACCTTTGTGTCTCCGTATTTTCACATCTGATGCAGGAATATCCACTTGGTAACTTTACGTATGACGTAAGGCGGACACATGCAAATGGTTGTTGACGACTGCGCTCTCTTTGGAGCTCAGCCTGAACTAGGTACGCATTTCTCCTCCTTACACGAGGCATCACAACAACGTTTCACCAGGCAACAACGGTCAACTGCTGTTTGTGTACGAGAAATCGGTTGGAAACGTTCCCCATGTCAGCACGTTGTAGGTGTCGCCACCGGCGCCAACCTTGTGTGAATGCTCTGAAAAGCTAATCATTTGCGTATCATAGCATCTTCTTCCTGTCGGTTAAATTTCGCGTCTGTAGCACGTCGTCTTCGTGGTGTAGCAATTTTAATGGCCAGTAGCGTATTTTCATGCAAAATAATGGCAAGTTCAGCAAACGACGATGAAGGTGATCAGTGCTCACGCACCTTTCTCTCAGAGGATAGCATGAAGGATCACCAAAATTGAGGTCTTGATTATGGTGGGCAGGGGAGATGCTACAATTCCTCGTGCCCACAAAACCAGGCCTGGATCGTGCCAGCTGTGAAAATACAGTCCCATCGTCTTGGAACACAGCATCGCCATTGGCCATTGGGGAATGAACACCGTACCATGAGATGAACATGATTAGTCAAATGGGTCAAGTAATCTTTGGTAATAAGGCACTCTTGCGGAGTACCAACGGGGGTCCACGGAATACCACGCTATGACTGCCTAATTAATCACCGAACCCACTACCATGTACCACTCTTGGAACATAAACTCGGCCAGCAGAGGGAAACAGTCTAAAACAAGACTCAACCGACCAGATAATATTCTTCCATTACTCCACAGTCCAGGTTTCACGGCTCCGGCCCCACGTTGCCCCGTTGTGGATATTTGCATCACTGGTGAGTAGTTTTTCAATTCCAGCTCGCCCTTTTATTCCCTCCTCATGGAGCCCCTTTCGTGCTGTTCTGGTGCTGATACTGAGTTTTGCAGCTGTAGGCGTCTTATTTTGTAGTTGCAGTCCACTTCAATGACTGTCTGTCACGATCACTCAACCTACACTTCCGGCCGCGCTGTGGCTTAGTGGACAATGTGTTTCCGTTTTCCTGGAATATGGTATGAATTTAGATACGGTGCCTCTTGAAACACCAACCCTTGGTTATCATTATCATCAATTTTCCCACGATCGGAGGCACTTTGCTCTGACATGATACTCTCACAATTACAGAGAACACTGTTTTGATCACGAGTTACACTTGCAGTGTACACCACCATTACTCTACCACGCAAACATAGGGGTTACACTCGTCTGGTGTGAGACGTTCCCCCTGTGTGTGTGTGTGTGGGGGGGGGGGGGGCTCCTCCGGGAGCCGAACCGCACAATAACCCTGAAAGAGTGGTTCGGTGCGGGGCGACGGAGGGGTGAAGCGGACTGCGATAGTCGTCGTGGGGTTGTGGACCACTGCGGCTGCGGCGGGTTAACATACAATACAATACACTACACTTGCAATGTATTGAGGACATTGCACGGGTCCCGTTCGTGGGAAAAAAAAAGACCAGCAGGCATGGTTAGCATCTGCATTAACGTTCAAGCATGCATTGCTCGCAGTGTTTCCATATTTTTGTGCAACCTCTGTTCCTCTTCCGACAATACGCTTGAAACTTTTCATCGGTTTAACTCTATTTGAAGAAGACGTGAAAAGGATTTGTCCGTTACGTTCACATTCTTGCTCACAAGCGTTCTCCCGTTTCCTGCTACTCAGCTCAATTCCCTCCGCGTTCCCGTCAGGCGAAACAAGAACCGAAACGCTGAACCGGCAGGTTTTAATTTAAACCCACAGGAGTGCATTTCGGGCGAAGAGGACTCGGAGCGGGAATTATCTAGCCTCCTTTTGCAGCGGCATAAATCACTGGACGCTTTTCCCCAGCTCCTGCTGTGGAGGGCGGAGTATTTAAAAATTAAAACGCACCGTGCCTGAGCAGTTCAATAGCGGTGGGGGCGGGCCGCTGCCGTTTTCAGCGCATTCGCGGGGCAGTCGAGACACCACTGAGGAGAGCGATACCGCCATGATTACACACACAGTGAAAAGAACTCGAAAAGCAACTCCACCTAAGGCCTCCCACAATATTTACTCGTTTTGTATGCCGCCGACAGACAGGAAGAAGAAGCAGAAATGTCACGGCGCATCACGTCTTCAAAGAACAACCAAGTAGCTATATTATACGGTAGGTGATATTTTTCTCGAAAAAGAGACTTATGAACAAAATTTAACGCTCGGAATAAAATTACCGTAACCTCAATTTTCTTGAAAATTGAAAGATCACCGACGAAATCTCTAAGGCCTTTAATATAAATACGGGCTGTGTAAGACACAGTGATGGTTCATATTTAGTATTCCTCCAATGTATTCAAGAAAAAATTGTAAAAACATTGAAAGACTAATTAGAAGAAAACCAAATATCACTACTACAACATGAAGAACAAAACAGTATACTGAAGTTGCCTGTCGGGCATTTGAAGAAAAGTTTGGTGTATGTTCTCAAGCAAAAATACAAGTTTATCTCTTGGAAGAGGTAGCCAATAGAGCAGCTTTAAAAATCTCTGCAGAGAAGAGTATATTTCATCTAAACATAAAAAATGCACCAAAAAATTTAGCAATACATTTTGGTCAACACAGAAGTTAATCCCAGTATCAGAGAGAGATAATTAAAATGCATCAGAACATCTGGCATAGATGAACGGATATAAGAAATGGAAAGACAATTTTCTCATCTTGAGAAATGGGACTGACCGATCTGTTTTACTTGGTACAGAACTTTCCAAAGCGAAGATCTCATAAATATTTTAATTTCGAACAGCCGGTTTCGACAGACTTTGCTTTATCTTCAAACAAAGAGCATATGGGGTAGCTAAGAATTTTATTATAAAAAGTGCATATCGAGAAGAGTGAACAAATAATGCGTTACAGCACGGCATCGGCAGTGAAACCAAAATATTTTTATGCAGGCAAATGTTTAGCACTAAATTATAAATTACACAAACTAGAAATATTAGAGAGTACAATAAGAGAAATTTTATATCCAAGAAGAAACACACAGGAACATGGAAATTAAAAATATTGTGGAATATATAAAACCCTTAAAAAAGTAACAAACAATAAGGACAGGATAAAACTAGAAGGATTACAAGTAGAAGTGAGAAGAGGGTTGGTGTGGAGCGGTCTGGGGAAAACTACTTTTTCCTGGGCTTTTATACGTACCTTCGCGGGGTCGGCACGTTAATCTGGATTTTGGAACGTAAGTGGTAGAGGGTGACCGGATGCCCTTCCTATCACCCAACCTTCCTCCCTCGGACTGAATTTGTTCCCCCTCTGTCTGCGTCCTGTCTTACCCATGGGAAAGTGTGAGAAAAGTTTGTGAATCTTGTCACTGAGGCGGGACTTGGGTACCAGCCCAGTATTCACCTAGCAGGATGTGAGAAACCGCCTAAAAGCCATATCCAAGCTGGCCAGCATACTACCTGTTGTTGTTAATTCGCCAGGCAGATTCGATACGGCGCCGGCGTGCCTGCTCGAATCCCGGGACGATTTGCAAACGCGCGTGGCTGTTCGGTGGATGGTCTGAGGAAAACATCGAAAATTCAGGAATATTGGTGGAAAAGGAAACAATAAACGAGAAAGAAAAGACACTGGCATGTGGACCCCAGTAAGCCATACCAAAAATAGGAAAAAAGGCACATAATATTACCTAGTACACTGATTGAAACTAGAGTGGGAGTTGGAAGCATAGGGGAGAGGTGCTGGTTACTTGAAGATTCGAGCAAAATCGTAAGGCGTGTTCTAATCCATCATCTGACATACGTATTAGCCAAACTCCGGCATACAGTTTTCATTTGTCAGTAAGTTAGTCGAATTTCTTCTTGTTCCTCAAACTGTGTGTACGTGCGAGATACGTTAACTCTGGAGGTTAGCAGCCCTCAACTGCTGCTCTGAACGCCTTACTCCCCGCAGGTCACAAACGGAAGTCTGGTGGCCAATTATCGCAATGGGCAGAAGGCACTACTTCCGTCGAAAGGTAGCGGATGGACCGAGAGCTGTTTCTATTAGTTTAACTTCCAGCGCTACGAAAGATCCGCTGGTAGCAGCAGTAAAAATGATCATTTTGTTTCAAAACATTTTTGCTGCTACTAATCGGAATTGTTGCGGAATGCTTGACACGCTCCCATTTTGATAAGCTATAGAACTCGTCATATCGTCAACAAACATTTACGAAAGCAATATCTTGTTCGTATCAAAATTTTCCAGGTTCCACCAAACAGTAGCGATCTGCACTTGATTTCAGTGATCACATTTTGCAGCGAGGATGTTCCTGGAACATTGATTCTCTCTCACCCCCCCCCCCTCCACACAACACACACACACACACACACACACACACACACACACACACAGTTTTGACTTCGAAGATTTAGATTAGGAGTTTCTTTTATATCCAATTAGATGTCAATTTCTGTAATTCTGTTTGATCCAAAATAACAAACTTTTTTGTTAATCTGTTGTATTACTAGCTCAGTGGGTTTTCTTTCAGGCCAGACTGAGCGAGGCGGTGCAGTGGTTAGCACACTGGACTAGCATTCGGGAGGACGACTGTTGAATCCCGCGTCCTGTCATCCAAATTTAGGTTTCCCTTGATTTTCCCAAATTGCACCAGGCAAATGCTGCGATGGTTCCTTTGAAAGGGCACGGCCAACTTTCTTCCCTATCCTTGACACAATCCGATTTTGTGCTCTCTCTCTAATGACCTCGTGTCGACGGGACATTAAACTGTATTCCTTCCTTCTTTCAGCCCAGGGTGTTTCACGAATTTCTCTCGCATCTGCTTCACCATTGCTTCTAATTTTTCTGCTCTGTTTCTACAGACCCTTCGCTTCACAACCATAATTTGAAACAGGTCTTGTTAAATACTTACGAATTTCTATATCAACTGATTGTTCTCGTATTTACAATTTATACATGTCACTTCACTCCCATCCCTAGCCCACTCCCAGTGGAAGTACAGGCGTCCCACTCATAATGTAGCATTTTTTTCCTAGTAGAGGTTGCTGTGTGCAACAGCTGTAGTTAAAATTTTGCATGGGTTTCCGAGTTATGTATACATTTCACCAAATCCCTAGGTAGGTGTTAAATGTGACAGGAACCGCCACCAAACAACACCGAAAACTAAGGATTCGACATTTACATGGTACCCTCTCCACCCCCCAAACCCATCCCTGAGCGTTCTAAGGGTGTCTTACCTCAACAGCATTTTTTTCCCCCCTCAAGTAAGTCTTACTCATTAAATTTGGTTGAAATTTTGAAATTGTTGCAGACTCGCGAGCAAAGTTGTAAACGAAGAACGTGTGGGGTGTGTGTGTGTGTGTGTGTGTGTGTGTGTGAGTGTTTAGCTTCGACCATAGAACTGACTGGTCTGCAGGAATTTCAACAAATTTTTATCTATAAATTGCTTGTTTGTAAACATACTGCATTCATGTTTAAAAAATACCTGTTTTATCAATGTGATGTTCTTCTATTTATCTGTCTATTTCTCTGTCTACTTCTGTATCTTTTATCTAATTCTGCACGTACAAAAATTTAAGTCTGCTACCACGTTTGTGTCTGTATGTCAAGGCTAATGTCAGCAACTACTGTACGAATTTTGATATGGTTTCCACTCGTGGATAGCCTGAATTGGGAAGAAGGTTTGTGGCACAAAATTTAAATGTAGTAAGTCCGTCCAACGGCAGCATCAGGCCGGCGCGGGCTACCGACGTATTTCTAAATGACCTGCGATGCACGACATACCAGATATCAAACATGAAATGCATTCGTAGTTGCGAATACGAGCAATCATCAGCTGTGTAAGTGAATGACGACAACGGAAATTCGTACCGGACCAGGACTCTAACCCGGATTTCCCGCTTTATGCGAGCGGTCTCCTTAACCGCTTTGGCTGTCGGTGCATGGTTCACTGTCAGACCCAAAATTCCACCTTTTCTCATTTTTGCGCCACTACAAGGAAGGACATTTTAACTACAGTGCCTGTGTTGGATGCACGCACGTCAGAAGGAACATTGCATCGTTCTTAACAACACAGGCACTGAAACATAGTATCAGATATCAAGCTAGGAAGAAATGACTTTTTGATATACAGTCAGCTCCAATCAGTGCCAGGAGACGTCACTCCAAACGCCAATGAAACAGGGAGCAGATATCATTGGTGGCGCCTGAAAGCATTCCTGGTTGTGCTGCCTAGTTTAAGAAACATGATAGTGATGATGTACAGTCACCTTACGTTGTTCTCTGAATTTTAACCGTAGTTCTACGCAGAGGCTCACTAAACCAAATTACTGCTACACCAGGCAAGTCCTGCAGCTACACATGTGAAGCCGGGGCGGGTCGCACTTCTAAAGAGAAGCCAGAGCCTGATCCCCACTGATTTCGGCGAGTTTGTAGCCGGTGACCACTCCAAAGTAGCTACTCTTCCGTTTACGAACAAACAGATAAAGCGTATGACGCAGTATTCGTCTCGGACCCGGTGGAATTGTTAGGACACTCGAAAATTACTTATAAAGCACTCTTATGACAAAAAAGAAAGAAAGAAAGAAAGAAAGAAAGAAAGAAAGAAAAAACGTCGCATCACGAAGAAACTATCCGAATGGACCGGAAATGAGTAGAAGCGATGTAGGTGTACAGACAAACAAATGTTTACAATTTCCGAAAAATTGGATGATACATTCCAGAGAAAGAACTTCACAAATTTAATAAGTCAATAACGCTTTGGCCCATTTCTGGGCCTTATTCACGCAGTTACTCGGCTTGGCATTGATTAATGAGCAGCTGGATGCCGTACTGCCGACTGTTAACGAAGGTACAAGCATAAGGAATAGGTTTCCAGGTGTGTAAGTGGCTCGATGACTTCTTAAGTAACGGAACCCAGTATGTTGACCTCGACGGCGAGTGTTCATCAGAGACAAGGGTATCGTCAGGAATGCCCCAGTGACGTTGATAGGGCCACTGTTATTTTATGTACACATAAATCATCTGGTGGATAGGGCGAGCAGCGGTCTGCGGTTGTTTACTGATGACGCCAGGGCGTACGGGAATATATCATTAAGTGACTACAGGAGGATGTAAGATAACTTAGACAAAATTTCTAATTGGTATGATGAACTGCAGCTAGCTCTAAATGTGGAAAAATGTAAGTTAATGTACATGAGTACGAAAAATAAATCCATAATGTTACACTTCAGCATTAGTAGTGTGGTGCTTGACAAAGTCACGTCAATTAAATATCTGTGTGTAACGTTGCACAGCTGTATGAAATTAAATAAGCTTATAAGGACTGTAATAGGGACGGCGAATGGTATCCTTCATTTTATTGGGAAAATTTTGGAGAAGTGTGGTTCATCTGTAAAGGAGACCGCATGCAGGACACTGGTGCGACCCACTATTGAGAACTATTCGAGTGTTTGGGATCTACACCGGGCCGGATTGAAGAAGGGCATCGAAGCTACTCAAAAGTCGGGGGTGCTAGATATGTTGACGGTAGGTTCGAACAACATGCTGGTGTTACGGGAACTCAAATGGGAATCCCTGGACGAGCAACTAAGCTCTTTCCGAGGTGCAAAACTGAGAAAATTTGAGAACCGGCTATCTGCAGAACGATTCAACTGCCACCACGTAAATACCCGTAAGGACCATGAAGATAAGATAGAGAGATTAGGGCTCGTACGTAGGGATGTATATAGGCGGTCATTTTTCCTTCGCTCTATTAATATTTGCGAGTGAAACAGGTAACGGTCTAAGGCGCTGCAGTCATATGCTGTGCGGCTGATCCCGGCGGAGGTTCGAGTCCTCCCTCGGGCATTGGTGTGTGTGTGTGTGTGTGTGTGTGTGTGTGTGTGTGTGTGTGTGTGTGTGTGTGTGTGTGTGTGTGTGTCCCTAGGATAATTTAGGTTAAGTAGTGGGTAAGCTTAGGGACTGATGACCTTCGCAGTTAAGTCCCGTAAGATTTCACACACATTTGAAACAGGTAAGTAGGTGACTAGTAGCTGTACAGGGCACCCTCCGCCACGCACCGTACGGGGCTTGTGCAGTACGTATATAGATGTAGATAGTACAAATCCTGCGTTGGATATAATTGGAGAGTTGGAAGTACAGAACGAAGAGGTCGTTCGGAGAACATCCAGCACATACCGTACAATCACACTTGTATGTATGTATGTATGTATCAAACAGGAGACCTAGAAATGACGAAGAGGCTTCGTCCCGCCTGTAGCCCTCACTGATTCACAATCCCACAAAACAGGCCACAGCAGTCCATCCACCCCACCGCCGCCCCACACCAAACCCAGGGTTATTGTGCGGTTCGGACCCCAGTGGATCCCCCGGGAACGTCTCACACCAGACGAGTGCAACCCCAAACGTTTGCGTCGTAATTATGGTGTACGCGTACGTGGAAACGGTGTTTGCGCAGCAATCGCCGACACAGTGTAACTGAGGCGGAATAAGGGGAACCAGCACGCATTCGCCGAGGCAGATGGAAAACTGCCTTAAAAACCATCCAAAGGTTGGCCGGCACACCGGACCTCGCCACTAATTCGCCGGGCGGATTCGTGCCGGGGACCGGCACGCCTTCCCGCTCTGGAAGGAGCACGTTAGACCGCGCGGGCTATAATCACACTTAGTATTCCGTTTGGAAGCCGCGAACAAAGCGTGTGAAGGAGGGACGCGGGAGTTCCATCAGGTAGTGGCTTGGTAACACCAGAGGGAGCACGTGTGACGCGCTAACAGGTCTATTTGTCACGCTGACGCGCAGCCACATTGGCATTCATGAAATGATGAATTGCAATGAGCGCAGCGCCGCTCTGAAACCACTTGGGAACGCCCTGAATGTACAGGGGAGCTTTGGTAACTGCAACACACCGCACCTCCGCCTCTCCTAATACACGCCAGCCGCCTGATCTACAACTGCTATCTGAATTTTCGTGGTTTAGGAAATCTTGTTCTCAAGGAAGTGCTCTCCCTTTGCATTTTATTTTTGGCCTTACTACAACAAAACACCATAATCAGACCAGACGCAGCTCTTAATCAAAGGCTCTGCGGCGGAGCCGCCCCAAAATTACATATTAAAATGAATTTCTCAACAACGTGTTACAGATCGTCAGATATCGAAATAGACGACAGAGGGATAGAGAAACAATTAAAATCGCTGATGGGATACTAGTTCGATTTTACACAGACTGCGCGGAGGAACTTGCCCCCCCCCCCCCCCCCCCCCCCCTTCTTGCAGCGGTGCACCGTAAGTCTCTAGAAGAGCGTAGCGTTCCAAAGGATTGGAAAAGGGCACAGGTCATCCCCGTTTTCAAGAAGGGACGTCGAACAGATGTGCAGAATTATAGACCTATATCTCTAACGTCGAGCAGTTGTAGAATTTTGGAACACGTATTGTGTTCGAGTATAATGACTTTTCTGGAGACTAGAAATCTACTCTGTAGGAATCAGTATGGGTTTCTAAAAAGACGATCGTGTGAAACCCAGCTCGCGCTATTCGTCCACGAGACTCAGAGGGCCATAGACACGGGTTCCCAGGTAGATGCCGTGTTTCTTGACTTCCGCAAGGCGTTCGATACAGTTTCCCACAGTCGTTTAATGAACAAAGTAAGAGCATACGGACTATCAGACCAATTGTGTGATTGGATTGAAGAGTTCCTAGATAATAGAACGCAGCATGTCATTCTGAATGGAGAAAAGTCTTCCGAAGAAAGAGTGATTTCGGGTGTGCCACAGGGGAGTGTCGTAGGACCGTTGCTATTCACAATATACATAAATGACCTTGTGGATGACATCGGAAGTTCACTGCGGCTTTTTGCGGATGATGCTGTGGTATATCGAGAGGTTGTAACAGTGGAAAATTGTACTGAAATGCAGGAGGACCTGCAGCGAATTGACGCATGGTGTAGGGAATGGCAACTGAATCTCAATGTAGACAAGTGTAATGTGCTGCGAATACATAGAAAGAAAGACCCCTTACAATATAGCAGGTCAGCATCTGGAAGCAGTTAATTCCATAGATTATCTGGGAGTTCGCATTAGGAGTGATTTAAAATGGAATGATCACATAAAGTTGATCGTCGGTAAAGCAGATGCCAGACTGAGATTCATTGGAAGAATCCTAAGGAAATGCAATCCGAAAACAAAGAAAGTAGGTTACAGTACGCTTGTTCGCCCACAGCTTGAATACTGCTCAGCAGTGTGGTATCCGTACCAGATAGGGTTGATAGAAGAGAGAAAGAGAGAGAGAGAGAGAAAGAGAGAGAGAGAGAGAAGATCCAACGGAGAGCAGCGCGCTTCGTTACAGGACAATTCAGTAATTGCGAAAGCGTTACGGTGATGATAGATAAACTCCAGTGGAAAACTCTGCAGGAGGGACGCTCAGTAGCTCGATACGGGCTTTTGTTGAAGTTTCGAGAACATACCTTCACCGAGGAGTCAAGCAGTATATTGCTCCCTCCTACGTATATCTCGCGAAGAGACCATGAGGATAAAATCAGAGAGATTAGAGCCCACACAGAGGCATACCGACAATCTTTCTTTCCACGAACAATACGACACTGGAATAGAAGGGAGAACCGATAGGGGTACTGAAGGTACCCTCCGCCACACACCGTCAGGTGGCTTGCGGAGTATGGATTTATATATAGATGTAGATTGCTTTTCGCATATTTCCCACAAGAATTTAAATAATGCCGGTCAACGTTTCTAGAAGTGTTGATACGATCTCATGCAACGTTTCCCTAACAGGTAGTCTCAAGGATGCGCCTTGAAATGCTACTTAGCTCTATGTAGCAGAAGTTTTGGGGCGTAGCTTTTATTGTGTATAACTCTTCAGGCCGGCCCGAAGGCTCTGTCGCTCAGCCTAAGCGTATCATACCAACCTCCACACACTTTTGACGTTCCGCTGCTTTTACCAAAAGGAAATGAACAGAGTTGCTGAAACATCGCTGTCGAATCCCTGTCTCTGCAGATCTCTATTATGTTTTTATGCCTCATTAATCGACGTTTAGAATTATTATTTTGAAGTCGTTTCAGGTAGTTTTTTTTTTTTTGGTTCCGTCCACTGTTAAAATATGGTTGCAAATCTCTCGCCAGAATGCACTAGGATACGGTAACATAAGTATCACAACCTATCTAGAGTTTCACGAATAGTCAATGGGAAAAGGCGCTGAAAATATGTTCTGTTATTTCAGTTTCCTTGCTTGCTGACGGTGTTTACGGCTAACGTGCGTTATTTTTGTGATTGTGTTTCTTTTTGTGAGGGTGTTGCGCCCAAGTTAAGTGGGCTATACTACCTTCTGAATAAGTTCAGCACGGTCTGAAGTCAGTTTGTTATTTTTCAGGTAAAAATTTGGAACATGCGGGTAGGTTGAAAGTGAAGGAATTTTTTTTTGACGGGGGGGGCACCAGAGTTGAAAGTAATCTACACCAAAAAACAGCGTATATCCAGGTACGCAATTTTAACAGAACAATGTCAATGCAGCTGAGTGGCTGTGTGGTTGTGAAGTGAAAAATGCATTTTTCTGTTTCATCTATCTTGTGACAAATAGTAGCGATAATGTCTGGGCTGAGGATGGTATCACAGACTTAAAAAAATTTCACGCAAAGGTGAAAAAACACAATTCCAGTAAAAACCTTTACACAGTTTTGATGAATTTTCAGTATTAGGGAAAGTGGTCATTAGATTCCAACTAGACAATGTTACGCCTTGATATAATAAAGACATACACTGAAAATGTCTCTAAAACAAAAAAACAAAAAACCGGTGTATCTTGAGTAAACTGATAAGAGTGCATTAAATTTTGCGTAAAATCCGAACTTGCCTTAAAGGGCCATGACGAAACAGAAAATGCCAAGAACCCAGGAATTTTTTCAAGGTCTAATTGATCTGATAGCATAACTGGACGGCATGTTGAACCAGCATATCGAAAAATTACAAAACCGGGTTTTCTTGGGCCTTCCGAAAACACTTCACAATGAACTGCTGAAATCGATTTACGAGGTATGCCTAAATCTCATCAGAAATGAACTGTTAAAGACAAATTTCCTTGGTATGACGAAAGCACTGACTGCGCAAATTTGTCAAAACTGGTCGTAATGATTCGCTACGAGTTGCTGGGGAAAATTAAAGAGAGATTCATTTCCTTTGTATGACCAAGAAGTCACAGTGCGACGATGTAACTGCAGCTGTTCTCAGCGAGCTAGAGAAAATGAACGTACGAGTAAATGGAACAGCTGAGAAACTGATAGCTCAGTGTTACGACGGTACTCCTGTTATGAGTGGACACTAAAAAGGAGTTCAAATCAGAACTGAAGAGCTGAATAAAAATGATCATTTCATTCACTGTTACGTACATCAGTTAAATTCAATTGTTGAGCGTTGTGACAGGCAATAAGCATGTGCGGATCTTCTTCAGAAACTTTGACGGAATCTGTACCTTTGGAACAGTCTCCTAAACACACAGCCGTTCCTGTCGAGATAATGAAGAAACATATTCTTTCTTGCCCTCATTCCATCAGATGGAATTTCAAATCACGGAGTGTGACAACTATACACAAATATCAAAAGAAAGCCTCGCGTGATTAGCCGAGCGGTCTCAGGCGCTGCAGTCCTTGACTGTGTGGCTGGTCCCGGCGGAGGTTCGAGTCCTCCCTCGCGCATGGGTGTATGTATTTGTCCTTAGGATAATTTAGATTAAGTAGTGTGTAAGCTTAGGGACTGATGACCTTAGCAGGTAAGTCCCATAAGATTTCACACACATCATCATCAAAAGGAAATTGTTGAGTGAATGGAAAATGGTTCAAATGGCTCTGAGCACTATGGAACTTAACATCTGAGGTCATCAGTCCCCTAGAACTTAGAACTACTTAAACCCAACTAAACGAAGGACATCACACACATCCATGCCCGAGGCAGGATTCGAACCTGCGACCGTAGCAGCAGCGCGGTTCCGGACTGAAGCGCCTAGAACCGCATGGCCACCGCGGCCGGCGTGCATGGAAAAATCATTGATGATGATAGTAATGATTATAACACTATAAACAAGCCCATGGGACTCGAGGGTTTCCTGCAAGACGAACATTTCCTCTTCTGGCTACGTTTAAAAAAAAAAAATAAAACAATGCCCGTTTGTGACTTTTGTTCAATGAACTCCAACAAAGGAATATTGATGCAGGGAAAGCTGACGAATATGTGCCTCACTTTGCATAACGCGGTCTACAGGTGGCCGAAACGGAACACGAAGAGAAGCGTCAATAGTGCAATGTAGCCTGGAACAAGGTTTAGCGCCGGTGAAGGTATTACGAGTTCACTGACCCCGCAAGTTCCCCCCTGACAGAGCCACAGTATCATTTTGCGGGGAAAAATTTGTTTAGCAAAGCGCGCCTGTTTCGGCGCATTCCGGAGATGAGTGCAGACTAGTCCGGGGGCCCATCATTCCGGATGGCTGCTCGCGGCGCCTAATCGCGATCTAATTGGAAACCGTTATTAATGGAGTCCTCTCCAACGCCCCGCTGCCTGCCAGGGCGCTCTTAATGAACCTCCGGGTTCCCGAGGATTTTGTTATGTGCCGATTTGCCACCAGCGGGGAGCGATGCCTCCTCCCCGACTCGAAGCCTGCATTTTAGAGCGCCAACTGACTAGGTCATCACAGGTGTGAACCGCAGAGAAACTCGTTTATGCGGCAGTCTCTATTTTTTCAGTACAGCAGTTTTTAATCATTTGATACTTTGGAAGTAATAGCGACAATAACTGACGCCGAGAATCAAAACTCAACCAACCGGGATACACCTAGCCTAGATGTCAGTTAACGAGTTATCATTGAGTTTATAATGGGACTACTCCGTGGCACACTTATTTTCTAATATACAACGCGATACTTAAAATAAATTTACCTTCCGATCCATTAACATTTTACCACTTTTTTTCCTCAATCAAGACAGATGTTAAAACGTAATTTGTCCTTGAAGACGAGGGCGTGATGAAAAGTAATGCCTCCACATATTTTATGTGACAACTCTCAAAGCTTTTTTTTCCAAATGAAATACACTTTGTTAACATTCTAAATCTTTATTTTTCATGTTTACATATTTATTTCTCAACATAGATGCCCTGGCGCCGAACACATTTGCCCCAAGAAGAGACCAGTTTGTTGACACCGTGACTGTAGAATGTCTAACTTTGTTGACGGAGCCACAACCTCACCTCTGCTTGCACCGCTTTATTGCTAATCAAGTGAAGTCTTCGAAAGTGTTCAAGTTCTGGAAACGGATGAAAATCGGATGGGACCTAGTCGGGACTGTGTGGAGGGCGATTTGGAAATTTGTGGTACGGGCTATGGGACCAAACTGCTGAAGTTGTAAGTAGTCTGTTTAGGTTTTTATGTTGGTGACGCCATGTAGCGCTCTGTATTAAAGTCGCTGACTGCGCTGCGTGCAGTCTGTGGCTGGTTGGACTCTGTTGGAATATTCGCAACAGTAGTGTTGGGCAGTTGGATGTGAACAGCGAGTAGCGTTGGGCAGTTGGATGTGAGCCGCCAGCACTGGTCGATGTGAGGAGAGAGATGGCAGAGTTTTGAGATGTTAATATTAGCCACGATCTGGACGTGAGTCCGTCAGCAAAAGGAAATTTGTCAAACTGGACGTCACAAATTTTATATTATCTATATAAAAAACACTATTAAGGTAAATACATTGTTCTCTATCAAAATCTTTCATTTGCTTTCTATATGCCTATCAGTAGTTAGAATCTTTCATTTAGCTAGCTGAATTGGCGCTCGCTGTATTGCAGTAGTTCGAGTAACGAAGATTTTTGTGAGGTAAGTGATTCATGAAAGGTGTAGGTTATTGTTAGTCAGGGCTATTCCTTTGTAGGGATTATTAAGTCAGATTGCGTTGCGCTTAAACATTGTATGTCAGTATAGAAATGATCAGAATGAGTAAAGAGAGAACTGTCCGAGTACGTTCAGTTTTACTCAGGTGTTTCTGTATCAAATAACGTAGAAGTTTACCAGCACAGTCTTTCTTTACATTCAAATGGGAAGTTTCGAAGTCATCGGTCCCTAGGCTTACGCACTACTTAATCTAACTAATGCTAAGGGCAACACACACAACCATGTCCGAGGGAGGACTCGAACCTCCGACGGGGGAGGCCGCGCGAGCCGTGTGAAGACGCCCCAGACCGCACGGTTACCCCGCGCGGCGTGGAGGATGATGCATAAGTGAACCCAACGCGTCGGATTGTTGCAGACGCTGTAGCGCTATGTCTGGGTTGGCATTGTCATGTTGGAGGAGAAGGTGCCCTGTGTGTGAACGAGCTCTTCGAATTAGAAATTTCAATACAACACGCTATTTCTAGCGCGCCGACAGTTACTTTACACACCGTCATCTTATACGCTATAATCTGAAACCCTCTAGCGGCAGAATGCTACAAATATATAGACGTGAGGAGTAAAGATGTAGAATGTTAATAACGTTTGCTTTATTTCGAAAACTTGAAGAGTTTTCACATAAGGAATTCGAAAGCACTGCTTATCAGCACATCTTCCTACGAATGTAAAATTCTGCACCCTAAAGTTATTTTGGAAGAAAGAAGTATCGTAATACAAAATAAATTGTCAAACCTATATTATAATCTTTAAAACATCAGTAACATTACTAATATTTTAAGTAAATCAAAACTTTAAATTACACATGAAATTATCTGTTTATATCGATCTTATTATCAGATAATTTCTTTATAAAGCCAGGTGTATTTTTGTTCACTTAGCTTTTGGCGGGAGTGAGCAGTTGTGAGTACAGTACGGTGTTGTGTTTTTGAGACGGGCACATTTATCACAAGATTTGTGTTATTTCAAGTTCAAATAAACTGTGCACTGTTTTTCAAAGATGTTATTAAAAATGGAGATTTCACTAGCGAAAGTATTTCACAACTTTTCATGGACAATACTGATACATATCAAGAAAGACGACGCTGGAATTTTCTTCTTAAAGCAGGAAATATACCTCGAGGCATGCTGAGCCCCGAGAAACCTGGAGTAAAATACGAAGAAGAGAATGAAGTGGGAAACGAAGAAAAGGGAGAAAGGGATAATGTAGACAATTTTAGACCTATTTCTATGCCATCAGTGTTTGCTAAAGTTATCGAAAAGGTTGTGCATGTAAGGTTAATTGATCATTTTATATCACACGCTTTGCTATCAAATGTACAATTCGGCTTCAGAAGTCGTTTAATAACCGAAAATGCTATATTCTCTTTTCTCTGTGAGGTAGTGGATGGGTCAAACAAAAGTTTTCGAACGCTAGGCGTATTTTTTAATTCAACTACGGCGTTTAATAGTGTTGATCACAAAATACTGCTTCAGAAGTTGGACCATTACGGAATATGGGGAGTAGCTCACAATTGGTTGACCTCTTAGTTTAGTAGACAAACAACAAAAGATCATTATTCACAGTGCTGAGAATAGCTGTGATGTGGGGTCTGAGTGCGGTATGGTCAAGTGGGGGGGGGGGGGGGGAGGGGAGGGGGGTGCCCCACGTATCAGTGTTGGGGCCACTCCAGTTCCTTCTTTATATAAAGGATATGCCCTCTAGTTTTTCCCGGTAACTCTACAATATTTCTGTTTGCTGATGACACTAGCTTGGTAGCAAAGGTTGTTGTATGCAACATTGGCTGGGTTTCAAATAGTGCAGTTCATGACCCAAGTTTATGGCTTGTACGTGATGACTGGGTGTTGTGTGATGTCCTTAGGTTAATTAGGTTTAAGTAGTTCTAAGTTCTAGGGGACTGATGACCATAGATGTTAAGTCCCATAGTGCTCAGAGCTATTTGAACCATTTTTATGGCTTGTAGAAAATAAACTAATGCTAAATCCCAGTAAGATTCAGATTTTAGTTTCTAACACACAATTCAACAAAACCTGACGTTTAAATTTCACAGACTGGGCAAATGATTAATGAAGCCGAACAGTTCAGATTTGTAGGTGCTCAGACAGACGGTGAACTGTCGTAGAAAGCCCACGTTCAGGATCCGAACGGTATCTGAAGTGAGTGATAGTTCGACACGAAAATCAGCCTACATTGCTTATTTTCATTCACTTATGTCGTATGGTATTATATTTTGGGGTAACTCTTCGCATTATAAAAGGATATTTTTGGCTCAGAAACGGGCGGTTTGGGCAGTAAGTGGTGTAAGTTCACGAACCTCTTGTCGACCTCTTTTCACGAGTCTCTGTATTTTGCCATTGCTCCCCCCCCCCCCCCCCTCTCTCTCTCTCTCTCTCTCTCTCTCTCTCTCTCTCTCTCTTACTGTCATTTCCTTCCCAAGAATAAGCAGCTTTCACTCGGTTAATACTCGACAGAAACCAAACCTGCATTTGGATCGGACTTCCTTAACTCTTGTGCAGAAAGATGTGCAGTATACTGATGCATCCATTTTCAATAAGCTACCACTCGAATTCAAAAATCTTAGCAGTAATCCATGCGCTTTCAAATCGAAATTGAAGAGTTTCACCGTGGGTCACTCCTTTTATTCTGTCGAGGAGTTCCTTGAAAAATTATTCTGATTCTCGTTGTATTGTTGATTGCGTTTACTTAAACTTATGGATTGACTTCCTGGGTTCATAAATTTTTTATCTGTTATTACTTTTATGTTGTAATTTCATGTACTGACAAGTTCCTTGACCTTGGAGATTTGCTCCTCAATTTGGTCCTACGGAACTTTAAGAGTAAATGAAGATCAAATGATATAAATTTTGATTTTTTGAAGCACGAAACGCATTATTTGGTATCCTTTGCGTTCTCAATGTATTGAGAGTTATTTGATCAAACCACAGCACCGTTACAGTGAGATTTGCTGAACATTATTAAATTTATAATTTTTATGCTTTTTATGCGAAGGAGAACGTTAGAAATTGGACAGTTCCTTTGCTTAAGCAAAAAATGGTGGGAGTACACATGGGCAATGCACTGCATCGGACTGATAAAGGAGAAATTTGGAAAAAAAAGAGAGAGTTTGAATTTAGTGTTGGAACTTCAGCAGTGTCAGATTGGAACAATAATCGAAAGGTAATCGAAGACTTGCTGGGTTAACAACAATGAAGCCATGGAAAAAAATCTATGGATAGTCATGTTTAAGTCCATTGACGTAGGTTCTTACAGCCTAATTTCTGCTGACAAAATTATCACCATTTGTTCGTCTATAGATAAAGACGACAGTGACGATGGATTAGGTGACTAAGTTGGCGCTCAATCTGAAGACGTCATGACATATATAGGGGCAACAACGCAGCTGCACAAAATAATGGTGTTTTCTGAGGAGAGAACTTCTGCCGAACCAATGCTTCTGGAAAGATACGTGATACTGCTGCACATAAATGACATACGAATCTGGCTCGAAAGAAATGTTCTAAATATTTCGGAGTATGAAACTCACTGAGCTTTTTTAACCATCTGATCAAAAGTTATGTGAAAATAATGATTAATTTGTTTACAAGAAAATAAATATGACAGAGTTTATGCCATTAAACAAAGGTATTTCTAATTTTTTTTCTGAATTTCCGGGTTTTCACTAATCCGAACGACCTAGCCAGATAAATGAGTTTCCGCTGTTCACGTAATTCTATACTTCTACAAACGAAACTTGAATTCCTGCATTTGCTTCCCCACGCTCATATTCTTAGTGTGGGGATTTGCATTGCATGTATTAAATTTAAGAGGATTTTCAGACTCACCGACCTAAGGAAAGATCTAACTGCTAACCCAGTGATCGGCAACCCGCTGAGGATCGCATGCAGTCTGCAGAGCCGTTGTTTGGCCATGAAACGCAGAACAATACCGCCAGTTAAGGTGCGTTTACATGGGTCACATTTTACACTATTTGCCTGCAATAGCGTTGCCGTCAACATTACTGCAATGTGGCATTTTTTTGCTTAAAGCAAAGTGAAGTCATATGGCATAATTGGCTAGGAATACCCCGGAGGGCAGGTTCAGCCGCCTGAACTGGAAAGGAGTTTTCTGTCCACATCCGTACGCACGGCATCTTTCCTTCGCGAAATGTGAACCTCGTATGTAGGCACCTGTTTTGAAGTACTACTTCAGTGTAATAGATAAGACTATGATGACGTCCCCAGGCGACGCATGGATCACTATAAACCGTTTCAATGTCCTCACTTCACGAAACATTCCGCACAGGTTCGGAAATTAATCGAGGACACTGTTGCGTGGAATGATGATTAGGAACTTCGCGCCACCCCTCTGCCCTAACAGCAAAGCAAAATTTGTGACCAGCGTGCGGCTTATACGGACCATCACCCATCCAAGTACTGGCCACGCCCGGCGCTGCTCAATTTCGGTGATCTGACGGGAACCGGTGTATTCACCGTGACAGGGCCGTTGCAGTATGGCCAGGCAATATTGCTGATGTTGGTGGCTGCTGAAGATAGTTGTCGACTTATTGCCGACAGGCTGCCTTTGTTGTCCACCAAGGGTGGAAAATACTTTTTGTAGCTGGATACTTATCTATTTCTGTCCACTTCTATAAATGCTTCCTTCCCCTTCTCACTTCTGTTTCCCGCTTCACTCACGGACAGCGTTATAGCCAAGAGTCTAAGCGAAAACAGTTTCGCTTCGCATCCGTTCGAATGTTTGCGCGTGTATAAAGGGTGGTCAGAAACAGTCTGAAAAGCTTGTAAGGGTGTCGCGCGGTACATTGTGCTAGGAAATAATTTCTGAGGAAAACATTATGTACGTTGCACCCTTACCGAGTTAACTAACATTGAAGTTAGCCAATCAGGCCCATGCGAGCGCAAAGGCAAGCGACCCACCAGATACAATTACTGTCAGTCGTTCTCATAGCGTAGATGATAGCACACGAAACTGCTTAGCCTTTGGTTCGGGTTGGATCCTTACTACCCTCTTATGACTAATTTCTGTATTGCTCTCTCGTTACATTTTAGGGGACCGAACGAAGAACAAGTTTGGCGACACCGTCTCTGGCGGGTCGCTTGAATTTGCGCGCGCAACGGCCTGGTTGGCTAACTCCATGCCAATTAAGCCGGAAACGGCACAACGTATCGAATTGTTTTCCTAACAATTATTTCTCATCACAACCTTCTACGCAGCATCTTTAGATGCTTTTCAGACTGTTTCTGACCACCTCGTATGTAGGCACCTGTTTTGTTAGTTGTTTTGACTTCGTTGTTTACAGCACTGGAGACATCGACAAACGAGAGAACTGTGAGCATCATAAATGTAATTCATCTACGACCAGCGCTGTGGGATGTCGAAAAAAAATACACACAAAGATCGCAACCTTGGAAAGGACAATTTGCAAGCCTGTTACCAATGAGTTCGGAATCACGCTTGATGAAGCACAGTAAATAAATTCCGCAGTTTTCTAACCCATGCCAAATGTGAAGAGAAAAAGTTGCATAGGAAGAAGGGAGGCGCAGGTGGCTCTTCGTGCACATGGTTTGCATTTGATGCCACGAGTTTCATACTCTCTCGAGACCTGCTTGAAGCAGCAACTGGTAGCGTAAAAAGTGGTGTGCGGTGGTGAACTAATTTATGGCTCTGAGCACTATGGGACTCAACTGCTGTGGTCATAAGTCCCCTAGAACTTAGAACTACTTAAACCTAACTAACCTAAGGACATCACACACATCCATGCCCGAGGCAGGATTCGAACCTGCGACCGTAGCGGTCGTGCGGTTCCAGACTGTAGCGCCTTTAACCAACTAATTTATAAATAAACGTAAATGTTCGTCTGTACATAATCGTAAATCTCCGGATTTTTCTTCAGAGATTGCTTTCCTATTTTGACACAACATTACATTCGAATACTCGCGTATTTTTATATACCTATTTTAATAAATGTTATATATAAATAAATGTTATATATAAATAAATGTTATATATAAATAATTTTGTTATATATAAATGCGGAAACGTTATGACAAAAAGGTCTCGGGAAGTTCTTGACCGATTTACTTTAAATTTTTAGACAATACTGTAATGGACATTCGGAACAGATATAGTCTATGCATTTTTAATATATATATATATATATATATATATATATATATATATATATATTTGCTGTGGCTCAGTCTGGTTAAATGGAAAAGAAGGAAAACGAAACCACATGTTTCTAAAACATATGGGAACGTGCTAATATAGTTCTCCCCCCCTTTCTCTGTGTCCATCCCCTCGTCCTGCCTTTCTTTGTCCATCTTCTCCTCCTTTCTTTCTCTCCAACTTCTCCTGCCCCCTCTCTCTCTGTCCATCACCACCTCTCCCATTTCTCTGTCAATCTCATCCTTTCCCTCCCTCTCCATCTCTCCCCCCCCCCTCCCCACTGACTGAGCTTAAACCCCATACATCGTTATTAGTAGTATTGTAGTCTTAAGCTGACCAGCCATAAATACAACTTTCCTGTTGGCTAACAATGCGTCCTAATGGAAAGTTAACCAGACTAAGCTACAGTACCGCGTGTGGCCGGAAACAGATAAGAATATAATCTTTATTTATATTCTATTTCCAACTTACCTTCGCGAAATCCTTCAAACTTTCAACCAAAGAACTGCATTCTTCTGGTACCAAGAGGCTTGTTGATGAATAGCGATTTTAAAGGGGCACAAAAAACTTCTGTACGAATTAGTAGTATCTGAAAACCGACAGGTGATCCCAATCAAGTTGTAATTAGTGCACACTCTCTCGTATTTATATCGGTTTTAGCAACGCTCGGACAAAATGCCTGTAAAATTCTGGAAAAGGTATATCCAGCATCAAACTGACGAGTTAAATTTTCTGAAGCATTCAGCTCACTTAAAAAGAAAAGGAAGCATCCACAATTCCAATTTCTGTTGCTCTAACTTTATGTCTCGTGTGATGACCAAGCAGAATGGCACATTCACTTCCACCAGCTCGTATTCGTCCATTTTGAGCAAACAGTGTGGCCCCTGAAAACACTTCTGGCTAGGAAATGTATTGCCGCAAACACTGCCGAGCGACAGTGGCTGGTAATGTTCTCACAATTGTTACTGTAATTCGTGTGGCTGCAATTTTGCCGAGCAACATTGTCGGGATTTGCTGTCAGCAATACGCACTTTTTATGGCCATCTAAACTTACCTTTATAAACAAGAGGAAAATGTAACGGGGCAGTCGGCTGTAGCGAAATCGCAGGGAGAATAGCGGCCCGAGTGGCACAAACCCCCGCCTCCGTCTCGCAGAGCGAGTAGTTAACTTGTGATTCTGCGAAATCAGGAATGATATCTTGCGGCACAAGACCTTTGAACTAGCTGAGGACGGCACTTGTGCAGGAGAAAGGTTTTTCAAAGACAGTTCAGATGACAATGACTACGCTAGCTGGCTGGCCGAAGTGGCCGTGCGGTTCTAGGCGCTGCAGTCTGGAACTGCGAGACCGCTACGGTCGCAGGTTCGGACCCTGCCTCGGGCATGGATGTGTGTGATGTCCTTAGGTTAGTTAGGTTTAACTAGTTCTAAGTCCTAGGGGACTAATGACCTCAGAAGTAGAGTCCCATAGTGCTCAGAGCCATTTGAACCATTTGACTACGCTAGCTCTTACCTGCTGCTATTCTTGCGTATTCATTGGCTAACCTCCTTCAAACGTCATTTCCATATCGAGCATCGGCCGTCAGCAAGATCTTGTCACAATCTGTTGTCTGTGGTGTCAAGGATCCAGTTTTCGAAGGACACCTGGAAAGTGTGCTGAATAACCCATGCGATGATACATAACCTTGAGTCTTTATTCAGTGAAACAGAGCAGCAAGGCTGGCGAGACACACCGGGAAACCGAGAGGAGAAGAAACGGATAGTCGAAACAACGGAACATACGGCACTGGCATGGCATAAAATGGTACGGAAGGTGGGGTTAACAACGGTCCGTATTGAATTTTATATATCTAAGTGGTGTCTGTTCAGCATGAGCGCGACGGCTTCTTCGTTTTTTTCCCCTTTAGTGAAGACGCATTAGTATCATCCGAACTCCTATGGGAATCAATAATTTGCGAGTAGGGGTTTAATGGACGAGGGACGCTGCATTGCAGCGTGCGATAAGTTGAGAATACGAGTCGAGCGAAAAGCGTGTCTGGATGGCCGAGGCGGTTAAGGCAACCGGTCTATAGAAGCGAAGCATCAGGGTTCGAGTCCCGGTTCGGCACAAATTTTTCAACTTTCGTCACTGCATACCCACGATGCCTTGGGCGGCTGGAACTCACGATTTCCCAATCCATCCTTTCCCTATACTTCCCCATCCTCTATTTCATACGAATCTAGAATTTCGAACTAAGCGAAACATGGGAAATCGGAAGAAATAAGCAACAACAACCACAATTTTTTAATTTGTAAAATAGTAACTACGTTACCACAGTAAGGGGACTTTCCTTTCTTGTGCGCTGTTACGCTGAAAAGTTCCCACATTTTGTAGTTTCTCTTTCGTGTGTTGGGTCCTCGGAAAAAAAAAACACCCACTTTCGAAGGAGACTAGGGTCATTAGTTCCGCAGCTTGTCGAATCTTATGACATGTGCCTAGTTAAGCAATATGGCTACATTCACCTTTATTTTTTATTTCAGCTATTTTTCCAATTACTATTGTGTGTACTGTATATTTGTGGTTCGACCGATTAATTGCTGCTTCACGCCTAAGGCGTCAATGGACACCACTGCAGAGAAGCACGTAGTTAGTACGCTCATCAAAAAAATGGTTCAAATGGCTCTGAGCACTATGGGACTTAACATCTTAGGTCATCAGTCCCCTAGAACTTAGAACTACTTAAACCTAACTAACCTAAGGACATCACACACATCCATGCCCGAGGCAGAATTCGAACCTGCGACCGTAGCGGTCGCGCGGTTCCGGACTGAAACGCCTAGATCCGATCTCTCTCCAGTAGCCAATGTCCATATGACTGATCGTTCAGTGACAAGGCACCCCTTTTGGACTAAACTTCCCTCAGTTAATTTATGTGTTTAGCCTGATGAGATCTGAGATCTGGACCTAGGGGCCTTCTGTTACATCGATCCTGGCTGTTACACACGTAACACTTTTTATCATAGTTTAGTTAAAAATGATAATTATAATACTGAAGATAACATTGTCGGTAGTAATAAGTGGAACGATTACCTGTCTGAGTCTATAGTCATCTCAAATAACGATATTGGTTAGGAACAAATAATAATAGTGACAGCCGAAAATTCCAGTATAAACACGAATAATCTTTAAGATATTACAAAGTGCGTGCTGAAAGACACTTCAGGTAGACTGCCCCGGCCACAGACTTTGAGAGATGGGGAAAGTCATGTAGGACAGGAAGGATTTTGCTTCGTTGGAAAAGGAAGATTAGAGATTAACGCCCATCGACATCGAGGTCATTAAAGATGGAGCACAAACTCGGATGACGAAAGAATGGCGAAGGAAATCGGCCGTGCCTTTTTCAAAGGAAAAATCCTGGCATTTGCCTTGAGTGATTTAGTGAAATCACGGAAAACCTAAATCTGGATGGCTGGACGCGGATTTGAGCCTTCGTCATCGCGAATGTGAGTCTTCTGTGATAGCCACTAGGCCATCTCGCTCGGCCTATGTCGGAAACGAATGCTTCTGCTGTGCTGTACAGATCAGCATGTTACGGTCCACGAGAGACAGGTTAATGACAGTTAATGAGGCTAATGTGCAAGCGTGCATTGAAAGCTCTGTGATGAAGTATCCGTAGTCAAATTTCCTGTACTGATACGGTATAACGTGATCAAATATGGTCAAAGCTACATTGAACGCAACCGTTCATCATTAGCTCTAACCGCCATTACTTTTATAAGATGGACCTTGCGGAGTAATAATGCCACTGTAATCCACATTGGAAGTACTACTGTTGTTCAAATTTCTTTATCAAGAGCAATGGGAAGTCTTACTATATTTGCAGGCGTGAAGAGGTGATGAAATCCTATAGCAAGTTGTAGGTATGTATTCAGCCTAATCAAAATTTACTGTATGTATTCGCAATTATGATTGTGGGCAACCATCAGCTGTAGAACTTGATGGGACCGGGACTCGAGCCCCGATTTCTCGCTTATCGCTAACGGTCGCCTTAACATTTGGCTAGCTGCGCACGAACTACGATCTGACCCAAACCTCCGTATGTCGCCAATCACGCGTATAAAACCTGTACTGGTACATCCACTGTGTGTATTCCCGTACATGCATGGATGTCCAAAGGAATTTTCTATAGTAAATCGGAATAACACGGTCATTGCAATATCGCATTCTAAATTTTTCCTTCTAAAATCAGTCTGTTCCTACACACTGCGCTAAGGAAGAGATATTTACGATCCTTTCATTTAGAACTACAGATTGGAGCTATCCACGAATTTAGGGACAGTTACTCAACAATGACCAACCACAACAATATGGGTAATTGATAGACAGTCCCTATATTCTGAACCTATTTTTAAAATGCACACACCTCAGCCATGACCTTCCCGATAGCTATCTTCAACTCACTTGATTTTGCACTTAAGCATAAGTGGAGGTCACTAGCATACAGGTGGTATTTATAATGTGACAGAAATAATGACCCATTATTTACGTACAAGGAGAAGAACAGCCGACTGAATACCGAACCGTGGGGAACATCGTCTCCATTACGAGTTTGTATGAAGCGTTGTTGGTGTAGCGTCAGGTAGGAGCGAAACCACTTTATTGTACCCAAAAGATATTGTTCTTTGTTTGTGATACTAGGTAGAGCAACTTTAAGTCTGCCTCATAAATCAAATCGTATTACTCTGAATCATGGAAACAGCAACAACCCTACATCGCTCGAAAGAAGCATTACAGATTATTGTACATGAAGAGCGCAAGTGAATCCGAGACAAAGGTGGCTCTTCTAAAAATAGAGGGAAGCGCGTCTGGAGGAAGAGGACCGTTGCGTAAGAGCCTTCTCGTTGACCCAAAGCGATTCCGCCTTGTTGGTTCTCGTCGCTGGTGACACGCCACTTAAAAGAGCGACGCAAATGCCAAGCGAGCTCACTTCGGCTGCAGGACGACCGCTCATCTCAAAGTCAATGACAGCGGCGCATCGACTCTTAGCTCCAAAGGTTCCGTACGTAAACACAGCGGTACGCTCTAGATTTCTAACGCTTAATTATTTATAGGGATTTTGCTCTACCTATGCTGCTCATATTTGAAACCATGGGCGTCAACGGGCTGACCCTTAAATGTATAAACTTAGAGATACGAGTTGCCATCTATTGCTGGGTAAGGGAACTATCAAAACTGACATTGGCCTCACCGATAAGGGATATTTAGGCGTGAAACCATTGCCAATTTTGATAGTTCCCGTGTCCAGCAACAGATGGAAATACTTACTTCTAAACTTTTACATTTAAGGATTAGCCCGTTTTTTTTTTTTTTTTTTTTGCGCATGTCTTCATTTTCTCTTGAATAGTCGCGCAACGAATGTAGCCTAAACAACTCCCAGAAACAGTACTTCTGTAAACTTGTCGTCAAATGACAACTACGTAATGTAGCCTTGACGACGAGACATGTAGTGTACAGGTGAAGTGCTAACACGGCACAGTGTATGTTATAGGCTAAATTTAGGAACACACATATTTGTGAACTCAGTGGCACCTGAAATCACAGCAGAACAAACGTATTTACTAGCGAAGCATTCATATTTACCCATCTTCTCTACGTCAGACAAAGCGAGATGTGTGTCCAGAGGGGCAAAAATGGAATTTGGACACAATTGACATGCTGCGCTCACAGGGCGTATTGAGCCTCACTTTTTAGGATTCTGTACCTCAGTAGGTAAAAGGGAAGCCTTATAGGATCACGTTCGTTGTCCATCTGTGAACACAACCTTTCTCAAGAATGGGTAGAAGTACCAAGCAGCAATTTCTGTCAAATATTGCGGTCTATGGGCCCTTGGCGAAGTAAAAAAATTTAAGCTTATAAGTCAACTACATCAAAAGATACGACCATAAATGTCACATATTTTGGTTCTCGCCAACTCACCAAAACCTATAGATGAACTATCTATGTAAATAATTAAGCTTGTACGGGACCCTCAGAGTTCGAGTGCTTCTCGTACTTGGCCGGTTTCTTAACTGCTTCTTGGCGTGGCACAGTACATCCTTATCTAGATCTACATCTGTACTCTGCGAACCCATGTGAAGTTCATGGCATGGGTTCCTTCCCAATTTACCACTTCATAATGGTTTCTCCACATTCCATTCGCGACTAGATTGTGGGAAGAATGGCTCCAAATATGCCTCTGTGCATAGTATTCTTCTGCTTGTGACTTTGTCCCACATCGGCGCAGGGTGTAAAGTACCCCTTATTTTCAGATAAGAGTTACATACGTGATATGAATCTATCAACGCTGCAGTACGTCGCAGTAAGGAGCGAGCAGTACGTTCGCACGCTGGCTAGCAGAGGCGGTTGCTCGTATGGCGCTTTCAGAGCCAATAGGATGAGGGTCCGATGCAAAAATCGCTCGTGGCGTCAGCAAAATGATACATACGATAAGTGCAATTATTCTGGCGCGAATCAAAAAATATTTGCTAACAAAAGTGGTCTTCGGCCACTCAGACTTTAGCAGGAGTCTACAGGTCACAAAAGCTGCCTTTCAGTAATTTTACAATGCCGGGAAACGTTGATGTTAATAAATAAATGAGTAATTTTGGGATAACCGAAGATGTACGATCTTATACGAACTACACTCCTGGAAATTGAAATAAGAACACCGTGAATTCATTGTCCCAGGAAGGGGAAACTTTATTGACACATTCCTGGGGTCAGATACATCACATGATCACACTGACAGAACCACAGGCACATAGACACAGGCAACAGAGCATGCACAATGTCGGCACTAGTACAGTGTATATCCACCTTTCGTAGCAATGCAGGCTGCTATTCTCCCATGGAGACGATCGTAGAGATGCTGGATGTAGTCCTGTGGAACGGCTTGCCATGCCATTTCCACCTGGCGCCTCAGTTGGACCAGCGTTCGTGCTGAACGTGCAGACCGCGTGAGACGACGCTTCATCCAGTCCCAAACATGCTCAATGGGGGACAGATCCGGAGATCTTGCTGGCCAGGGTAGTTGACTTACACCTTCTAGAGCACGTTGGGTGGCACGGGATACATGCGGACGTGCATTGTCCTGTTGGAACAGCAAGTTCCCTTGCCGGTCTAGGAATGGTAGAACGATGGGTTCGATGACGGTTTGGATGTACCGTGCACTATTCAGTGTCCCCTCGACGATCACCAGTGGTGTACGGCCAGTGTAGGAGATCGCTCCCCACACCATGATGCCGGGTGTTGGCCCTGTGTGCCTCGGTCGTATGCAGTCCTGATTGTGGCGCTCACCTGCACGGCGCCAAACACGCATACGACCATCATTGGCACCAAGGCAGAAGCGACTCTCATCGCTGAAGACGACACGTCTCCATTCGTCCCTCCATTCACGCCTGTCGCGACACCACTGGAGGCGGGCTGCACGATGTTGGGGCGTGAGCGGAAGACGGCCTAACGGTGTGCGGGACCGTAGCCCAGCTTCATGGAGACGGTTGCGAATGGTCCTCGCCGATACCCCAGGAGCAACAGTGTCCCTAATTTGCTGGGAAATGGCGGTGCGGTCCACTATGGCACTGCGTAGGATCCTACGGTCTTGGCGTGCATCCGTGCGTCGCTGCGGTCCGGTCCCAGGTCGACGGGCACGTGCACCTTCCGCCGACCACTGGCGACAACATCGATGTACTGTGGAGACCTCACGCCCCACGTGTTGAGCAATTTGGCGGTACGTCCACCCAGCCTCCCGCATGCCCACTATACGCCCTCGCTCAAAGTCCGTCAACTGCACATACGGTTCACGTCCACGCTGTCGCGGCATGCTACCAGTGTTAAAGACTGCGATGGAGCTCCGTATGCCACGGCAAACTGGCTGACACTGACGGCGGCGGTGCACAAATGCTGCGCAGCTAGCGCCATTCGACGGCCAACACCGCGGTTCCTGGTGTGTCCGCTGTGCCGTGCGTGTGAACATTGCTTGTACAGCCCTCTCGCAGTGTCCGGAGCAAGTATGGTGGGTCTGACACACCGGTGTCAATGTGTTCTTTTTTCCATTTCCAGGAGTGTATATAGACTGTACACTTCAGTTACAGACTGTGCGCCATAGTCTGCAGTCCTCGATTGGATGCCTTTCGATGTAGTCATGCGGTAGACCATGTTCTCGTACCGTTAATAGTTAGCTTATAATCTGTATGAAGAAATTCATTTTATGGTGTAAAAAATTATTTGCATAAAAAACCTCTTCCCACTTAATTATGAACAACATAGACGGTAGTATTGCGCTTTCAGAATCTGATGGCGCTGCTACGGCTCTGCAAGGAGATATAAAGCTACAACAGCATCTTCATGTAGCGGCTCACAAAGTCAGTTCGAGGACGGACTGTCTTAATTATCGGAAAACTCGGGTGGGAAAGAGTGCCCAGTTATACTGTATGCCCCTTATACCACCATCTACCGACTCACCGGCTAAACTGACATTTCTGGAGATTTCGTACGGTTGGAGGGTTCTTGAAAGCCTCGGCATTGTTATTTACAGATCAGATTAAGGGGTGGCGAGATGCTGTGAGTGAAAGCTTTCGAACTGTGTAACTGAGGTGGGACTTTGGTAACAATCCGGCTTCTCTCTCTCTCTTTTTTTTTTTTTTACTAGTCACTGTGTTTAACTGTCCCTGTCTTTCAGTACAAGAGGTCTGCGCGGTCTTGGTTATATGTGGTTATTCTTTTCCAGTTCACAATCACATCATCGCCGTCCGGTGAGAGGCGTCTCGCCACGGGCCGGCCGGGGTGGCCGAGCGGTTCTAGGCGCTACAGTCTGGAACCGCTACGGTCGCAGGTTCGAATCCTGCCTCGGGCATGGCTGTGTGTGATGTCCTTAGGTTAGTTAGGTTTAAGTAGTTCTAAGTTCTAGGGGACTGATGACCTTAGAAGTTAAGTCCCATAGTGCTCAGAGCCATTTGAACCATTTTGTCTCGCCACGGTTCGCGCGGCTCAGAGGTTCCAGTCCACCCTCTGGCGCGCGCGCGCGCGCGCGCGTGTGTGTGCGTGTGCGTGTGCGTGTGCGTGTGCGTTTTGTCCTTATGTAAGGTGCCTCTTACGCGAGGAAGATATTTTTACCAGCTTTAATAAATTATTGTCTCTTATTGATGTATTCACGATAGTTAGGAAGTGCTGTAGTGCGTAGCCAGCCATGAGTCGGAGAGCATTTCTCACGCTGGCTGGCTAAGTGACGAAGCGGCCATATGTCGCGCGTAGTGGGGTGGGGCTCGGCGCTGGACCGTAGCAACAAGCGTCAGCCTGGGAAATATACATGACGGGAAGTCCGCCATCTTGGCGCCAAAGTCACCGATTTTGTTTATTTATATTTAATTAAAGTCATTTATGATAACATGAATACTAGGAGGAGCCTCTGGATGTTTAAAACTATGTATCACAATTTTGCCTCGTTAAAATTCACACCCGTTCATGAACAAATGCACATCTTACTTGATCGGAAATCCACGAAGTGTGACGAAACTTCACCGATAACAATTTCAGATAATTAGCTTCCACCGACAGAGACATCCAAAGCGCCAATGAAGGAGGAGGAGAGGAGGAGATTAGTGTTTAACGTCCCGTCGACAACGAGGTCATTAGAGACGGAGCGCAAGCTCGAGTGAGGGAAGGATGGGAAAGGAAATCGGCCGTGCCCTTTCAAAGGCACCATCCCGGCATTTGCCTGAAGCGATTTAGGGAAATCACGGAAAACCTAAATCAGGATGGCCGGAGACGGGATTGAACCGTCGTCCTCCCGAATGCGAGTCCAGTGTGCTAACCACTGCGCCACCTCGCTCGGTGCGCCAATGAAGAATCTGCACGGGACGACATTTACGAGAGCTGCACCGCGCACAGGTAGGAGGAAATCCAACGACACGACCCACCAAGGCGGATCAAGGAAGGTCCGACTTACACTCGCAAATTCCGAGTGGAAATGCTGACCAGTTATACTGTATGTCACATATACCACCCTCTACGGACTCGCGGCTCAGCTGAGTAATAACAGTATCAGTTTAGAAGCGAGGGGATCTTGCACTTAACATCAGTTCGTTTAAGTTATATTAAGTATTATGAAAGCCTAGGGACCTATGACCTCAGCAGTTTGGCCCCATACGAACTTCCCACAAATTTCCAGTCTCATCATCAACAGTCGACTTTCACAGCTTCAGAAGAGTTAAAGTGTCCCTGATGGATTTGTTACTGAGGTGACATACGATGACCAGTCAACGTTCGTAATCACTGAGCTCTAGTGAGCTTCCCAGTCTGCTGTTACTGATTCTCTGCTGACAACTCAGTAGTCCCCACCTCATTTTACACTAGCGGGACCGCCTCTCGTGACATCTAACAGTTAATTCCAATTTTCATAACAGTGTCCATATAACTTTGATCAGACAGCGTAGGTGTGACATCTTATTCCAGCTAAACAATCGGTAACAGCTTAAGAGGCCGACACTAGTTCTGGACCGAAGAAGAAATCTGATGTAAATAAAACGTAAATATAAATACGCCGCATTCATTTAACAAATTTATATCTGTGTGGTGACCACTATGAAGAAGACATCATCTGGGCACCTGGCGTGCATTCAGTGGAGGGCATATTGAACATCTATGAAAGATACACAAGGATCAATGCAGCCCACGAAGTGAGCGTCTGTTACACGACCAGTAAAAAACAAAAAAGGAAAAAACCATAGAATTCCGTTTATGTAAAGTTATGATACATTGAATATTTTCGATCTGAAACTCCCGCAATACGGTGCTATTCTCTCACTCTCCCATTCCGTACTGAACAGAGTCGCCATGCTATATATCTGAACCCGCACAGTCTCGTTCTTAAAACCGACGAATCCATCAGACATACTGCTCTGTTATGTTACGGCTACTTCAGCTGCAACTACGAAACTAGAGATTTAGAGACGTATAACGAAATTAACTTACGGTAGTAGACTAAAGTCTGTTATTTCTGTACAGTCGTGGTAAAGAACGTTTTTTCAGTACAACGTTTCACGCAATAAACGCTTTCCAAATGAAACTAATTACGGCAAGCACAAGTAAAGGCAAACAATTTTTTTTGTTTCAACACGTTGGCCAAACAATCCTAAAGAAGGGATGAATACGCAGCTACATTTTTCGATCTGACGCAAAAATTTGAAAATCGATTTCAGGATTTTCGAAAAAGTAATCCGAAATTTTGCATTTATGTGACAACTTTTACAAACAATATAATTTATTTTCAGATGGAATGCATAGAACTGTGCGGCTGGTCCCGGCGGAGGTTCGAGTCCTCCCTCGGGCATGGGTATGTGTGTGTTCGTCTTTTAGGTATAATTTAGGTTAAGTAGTGTGTAACCTTAGGGACTGATGACCTTAGCAGTTAAGTCCCATAAGATTTCACACACATTTGTATTTGTATGAAACCTCATATATAAAATGTCAAATTAATACCATCTCGCTTCTTAACAATAAAGAATCGTAAATCAATAATTTATAAGTTACTTAAATGTGTTAACTGTATACCTCCGGCCGCCCCGTTCATTTTTCTTTTATTTTTGTTATTAGTTATTGTTGGTATTCAGTATACTAAATGCGGCCCAAAAGTACTCCTCTTCTTCCAACGAGTCCCAGGTACGCAAAAAGGTTGGACATCCCTAATGTAAAAGATTGTTATTTCGAAAATAAAAAATTGTAGTTCCATACGTAAACTGAATTTCAGCCGACGTTCCTATCTTCCTTCGTGGGAAATATGATGAATGGGGAGACCGAACGAATCTTTTCCAAACAGCCTATAGTTACTGAACAATCGAAGAGAAATCACTTTCAGGTGGCCGCCGACCCCCGTGCAGAAGATAATAGGAGGGTTGCAGAGTGGGGAATCACCTTCTCCGAGCAGGAGACGAAGATTTCGAATATTTCGCCTCGTGTGAGCACCGCACCGTGGGCAAAACAGAAAGGAGTCGTTGAGGAATGTCTGCTTTCTCAAGCGGAACAGGGGCCAGAGAGCCGGTGTTTACGTATTCTGAGTGCCTTCCATCGCCCCCCCCCCCCCCCCCCGCCCCACCCTGCACCCATTCCCTTTACTCGCCTGACGAGGGCAGCAGCGCGGATCGGCTGCCCGGAGAGCGTGGGCACAATAAACAAACGGCGTGGGTGCGAGCGCCGTGTGGCATGCCTGCGGTGCGGACCAGACGCCGCTGCTGACTCAGCCTGCAGGAGTAGGCGTGGCGCGGGACAGCCGACTGCGTCGGCAGCTACGCACGCGTTGCCTGCATCGCACTGCCCTGTCGTTCCAGGAACTCCTTAACTGAGCTCCTGGATAAGTCACAGCAGTACTCAAAGGCACGTCAGCTGGTGCCGACGCTACTGCCTGAACTACCTACGAGGGGGCGTTCGATAAGCAACGCAACGAATTCTTTTTCTGAAATTAAGTTGGTTGCATTCAGGATTCCAATTGACCATATTATTCCCCACTCTCTTGGCTGCAGAATCTTATTTTTTCAAGATAATCTCGGCTCAATCCGACGGCCTTACGCCACCTTACTGTGAGAGGCTGTATGCCCGTCGGATAACACTTTACTAGTTGGCGTCGGAGCCAAAATCCTGCTGCATCAATAAATTCCCAATCATCCACGGAGCGCATCTTTCATTGGGAAAAACTCGTTCTTTATGGAACCCAGCGGATATACACCTTTGAGTACCCCAACTGGGGTGGACGAGTGTGTCAGCACTACCAAAAGAACGTACAGTTGTGCCACGAATGAGCGTGTTGGTGATGTCTTGATTGGGCCCCATGTTCTTCCACCTACGCTCAATGGAGCACGTGATCATGATTTCATACGGGATACTCTACCTGTGCTGCTAGAACATGTGCTTTTACAAGTACGACACAACACGTGGTTCGTGCACGATTGAGCTCCTGCACATTTCAGTCGAAGTGTTCGTACGCTTCTGAACAACAGATTCGGTGACCGATGGATTGGTAGAGGCGGACCAATTCCATGGCCTCCACGCTCTCCTGACCGCAACCCTCTTGACTTTCATTTATGGAGGCATTTGAAAGCTCTTGTCTACGCAACCCCGGTACCAAATGTAGAGACTCTTCGTGTTCTTATTATGGACGGCTGTGATACAATACGCCATTCTCCAGGGCTGCATCAGCGCATCAGGGATTCCATGTGACGGAGGGTGGATGCTTGTATCCTCGCTAACGGAGGACATGTTGAACATTTCCTGTAACAAAGTGTTTGAAGTCACGCTGGTACGTTCTGTTGCTGTGTGCTTCCACTCCATGATTAATGTGATTTGAAGAGAAGTAATAAAATGAGCTCTAACATGGAAAGTAAGCGTTTCCGGACACATGTCCACATAACATCTTTTCTTTCTTTGTGTGTGAGGAATGTTTCCTGAAAGTTTGGCCGTACCTTTTTGTAGCACCCTGTATGTGTATGACGTAGACCTGGCGAGTACATTCGCCCACGGCACACAGGTCCCATCCCAGGCTTCGTGGCCGACGGGCTATAACTTGCAACTCGCGGTTACATTTGCTGTATCTGCAGGGCAAAGCAACCAGCGCTCGCTACGTTGCACAGGCTGTTATCCCCGTGCTATTGCCATGTCTTCTGCAGAGACGTGATGTACATATTCAGCAGGACAGTGAACGTCACATACAGCTGCTGCGACGCTTCGTGCTCTTCGTCGTGAACGGCAACCGCCCTGGCCAGCAAGATCACAAAGTCTCTAGTCAAATGAACACGTGTGGGACATGATGAAACAGGAACTTAAACGTTCTCAAGTGCCTGCAAGAACCTTAGCTGACTTGCAACAAAAGGCGCAAGACGCTAGGAACAATGTGCTGCAGAATGCCGTAATGCGAGACATGTGTGTCACAGTAAAGGGTGCCCAAACAGGGGCATTAATACCCTGTATAAACCCACCTCCCCCCCCCCCCCCCCCCCCCCGCCATCAGGGGCAACGCAGGCGTTTATTCTCTGTGCAAACAACCGTGTTTCATTCGGTCTGAATTTATCATATGCTCCTACAGTGATGACTTACCTATCATCTCACTTGTCAGTAAAGTGACCTTGTCTTTGATGACATTGCATTTTTTTCCAGGTGTTTATAATTCCCAATATGATTCACAGATATGGCACTTCTGTGCTCTATGTTGCTACAATTTTTCCCTTTCGAACAGAACCATATGCTGCCTGGCATTTTGAAGAGAAATCGCGCAATGAGTAACTGTCGGCGTAGAAAGAGTATGAGTATGTGAAGTCTCCACAGATAAACTGATCAGTCAGGACATCATGACCGCTGCCCATCGCGACGTTGGATGTCGCCTGGTGGCGTTGCGGGCGCGTTATATTGTAACAAAAGCATGTAATCTGAGCAGCCACGGACGGGGATCGCCCTAGTGAAGATATGGGCTGCAAATAGGAAAATACATTGAGATAAGCGACTTTGACAAGGGCAGATTATTATTCCATAGAGTCTGTGAACGAGTACCTCGAGAACGGCGAAGTAGGCTGAATGCTCACGTGCTACTGTCGCGAGTCTCTGCGGAAAGAGGTAGAATGACAGTGAAACTACCACTAGGCGCTAAACGGTTGTACGTCCACGACTCTTCACCGAACGTGGGGCTGCTGCTTGTCTGCTTTGTAAAGTAGGATAGATAGTGATGTGTGGCATCTCTGCCGAAAGAGAACATTGATAGTGCACTCACAAGTATTTCGGAGAATACCATTCATCGTACATTGTTGAACATGAAGTTCCCCAGCAGACCATCCCTGTGTGTTCACATGTTGACTTAACGATAACGCCAATTACGTTGCAGTGGGCACGGGACCGCTAGGATTCGACCGTCGATCAGTGGAAATGTGTCGGCTTCAGGGGTGAACCACGTATTTCCTGCGCTAGGTCGATGGTCGTCTTCCCAAACACCGTCATGGAGGCGAACGGCGACTCGAAACTGGAGCGCGCCACGGACACAGGCTGGCGAGAGCAGTATTATGCTACGGCAGACATTCTCTTGCGCTTGCATTGGCCCTGTCGTAGTAACCGAAGACACATTGGCAGCTGCCAACCACCACATCCCTTCATGCTTGATGTCTTCTCCGACGTCTGTCACCTTTCAGCAGTAATATTATCTGTGTCTCGGAGCCAGAGCCGTGCTACGATGGTTTGAGGAGCATTATAGTGAACTCAAGCTGATGTATCTTGCCTGACGTAAACCCTATGGAACCCATGTGGGTCGCTATTAGGCGCCATCACCGCGTATACAAAGCAGTGGCCCGTTATTTACGGGAATTACATGACCTGTGTGTCGACGTCTAGTGCAACATATCTCCACAAACGTATCAACAAACTTTCGGATCCCTGATACGCAAAATCAGTGCTGTATTTCGTTCCAACGACTGACAAAGAAGGTATGAAGCAGCTCGTCATAATGTTTTGGCTCATGAGTTCCCATTCTCGACGGGCGGCAAAGATAACTCCGATTGTGCGCCAGAGTACGATCATGTTCTTTCATACAACTGAATAACTTACAAGAGAGTTAGTTAAACTCTGTTCATTGTCTATATGGAATTACGCTTAACAAAAGTACATCGGACAAAAGTTAATCACCTATCTCCTTCTAATACCGTGTAACACAACCCCAAGCCATAGCCTCAGTTTGGCGGGCAACAGATTCCTCGGGTTTCTTCAGGTATGCCGTCTACAGCTGAAGCCACTCATTGATCATTAGATCCTGTGGAGATACAGAATTTTGGAGTTGTTGATTACGTCGTTTCGCCCGCAGCTCCAAATAGTTCCAGACATTTTCTGTGCGATTAAGGTAGTCATTTAGCAGACGAGTCGAGCTGCGTCTGGGTGCGTATTGATCGTAAAACCAGGAACTTTTACCAACCCTTTGAAAACGGTTGTTGTCATCTTGGAAGACTGGGCTGTCCGCAACACACCCGTCATCAACTTATAAAAGAAAGGGCAACACTTTATTACCGAGAATTTTGAAATAAACATCCTTGTTCATATCAGTGCACACTCCATTGCGGAGCAAAACTCTCGTTTTGGAAACATCCCCCAGATTGTGGGTAAGCCATGTCTCCCCATATCCCTTCTTCCAGGAGTGCTAGTCCTGCAAGGTTCGCAAGTGAACTTCTGTGAAGTTTGGAAGGTAGGAGATGTACTGGCGGTTGTGAGGACGGGTCATGAGTTGTGCTTGGGTAGCTCAGTCTGTAGAGCACTTTCCCATAAAATACAAAGGTCCTGAGTTCATCTCTGTAGGGCACATACTTTTAATATTCCAGGAAGTTTCATACCGGTGCACTGTTCCCCATACAGTGAGAATCTCATTCTGGATCATAGTAAATTGAATGAGCGAGCCCTAGTCACAGTACGAAGAAAGAACCAAACATGACGAAACCACCTCCAGTCTTAACTACATCCACCATGCATTGGAGATTACACACATCGTTGGGGCATTGATGCAATCAACGTCTTGCATCATTTACAGAGGGGAAAAATCGTGGCTCGTCGACCGCATTGCACGCCTCCAGGGATCTATTGCTCAGTTTCTTTGTTTTTTTTTTTTTTTTTTCAGCCCGCTGAAGATTGCAGATTTATGAGTTGATGTGAGCCCTGGCCTTTTGCTCGAGGTACGGGAATTCAAGTTTGCTTTAAAATCGTGAACACAGCTGGATGCAGAAACTGTAGAATGGATCTTCGTGAGGATAAAGTGAAGTGCAGCTAGTCAGATGCAGAAATGAAAGGTTTCTTCAAAACACTTGACCTAGGTGTCGACGCCTTTAAAAACACCTTCTTCGGAAGGATCAGTGGCTACAGAACAATAGGAACTCTGGGTTCGGTCCCGATTTCATGCATAAATGTATTCTTTCAGAACGTTGAACTGTCGACCAGCCCTTGTAGCCGTGCACGTTAACAGACCGCTCTTGAAATTTGATTCGCTGCCCTGAGATCGAATCTACCCGGCGGATTTAAAACAGCGAGGCCTGGCATGGATCTGGTTTTTAGGCAGTTTCCCATAACCGACTTGGTGAATGCATGGCTGGTACCTGCGTCCTGTCTCAGTTACACGGTTCGAAAAAAAAAAAAATGTAATACACTGACATGCTTTCACGTGGGGAACACTAGACACACACATAGTCCACAAATTTCCAACAAGGACAGGTGATGACTGGAAGGCCATCTGACCATTCTCTGTCACTAACTATGCAAAATCCAGATTAAGATGACAACTCTAAGAATGACACAGGGCAAAGCCTATAAAAAGAAAGAGAACACTAAACTACTGATGTCAACCTCGGAGATGAGTGCTGATTTTGTGGTAGGAGCGGTGATCTAAAAATTTGTGTCCGAGGTCGTTGCTGCAGCGTATATGCAACGTAGCGCGGCTTCGATGCGAGTATATAAGCACCGACATGCAGGTAAGAGATTAGTGTGGCATTCGTGTCTTTCTTAGGTGTGTGTGATACATGTGGAAACGTGATCTATGAGAACGTTATTACCAAATGCGTCCAAACAGGACCAACGTGCTGCTATTCTTTTCTCGGCTGCGGAGGTACGAACACCGGTAGACATCCATTGGAGAATGGAGAATATGTATCGGGCAACATGTCTGTCGAAAAACACTCTTGTGGGAAAAGTACACGATGTTCCGTGCTGATCGCGAATAGACACAAGACGCTGGTCGATCTGGAAGCCCAGCCTAACTTAAGTGGGAGACATTACAGCACCCGCATTATTGGCCTCTTCTCGCCCCATGCGATTATCATGCTTTCGGCTCCTTGAGGCGTTGAAGGGTCGAAGATTCCTGTCGGACAAAGGTATGCAGCAGACAGTTTCGGAATCCTTCATGCTGAAGGACACTGTGTTTTAACAAACTGATATCTTCAACCTGGTTCGTCAGTGGGATGCTTGCCTCAAGGTCCACGGCGATTTTGCTTGATTGGCCTACCGATTCTGGATTGTACGACCTTCGAACGGAAATTTTTGATCGTCCCTTCTAGAATCTCTAACTTGCTTGTAGTTATGTCAGTACAGTGTTAGATAGTCGACCTGAACACGTCATTAACAGTCTCTCTCTCTTCATTCTGAAACTGTTTGAACCAGTCTTACTTTTCTGCTCACGTCTCCTGCCGTGCATATTATCACAACCTTACGCTTGTATTCGCCACCTTCTTCGCATCGCTTTTTGAAAAAGGTATAAAACAAATATTGGCCACAGCAAGAAAAGCTAATTTGAAGAAGAGAAATGTAAAGTTAAGTGTTTAAGGAGTCTTCTCTGAAAGTGTTTGAAGTGTAGCTTCATATGCAAGTGAAATGCGGGCGATTGACAGAAAAGACAAGAAAGAACATTGATTTCTGAATTGTGCTGCCACAGGAGAATCCTGAAGATTGGATGGGCAATCAGATAACTAATGAAGTAGTACTGATTGAATTGGGAGGAAAAGAGCTTTACGTCACAATCTCACCAAAAGGCGCGATTGGTTGACAGGACACTTCCGGAGACATCAAGGAATAGTGAATTTGGTAATGGAGTGAGGGATGTCGGGAAGGGGGGGGAGGGGGTAGCATAAAATTGTAGGGAGAGCTGAACATGTGAAAATATCAAGCAGTTTCAAATGGACGTAGTTTGCGGTAGCTATTCAGGGCCGAAGATACTTGCACAGACCAGAGGAGCGTGGAGAGCTTCAGACTGAAACTAACAACGAAAACTGAAATTGGTTTGTTCCTTGTCTTATTATACGATCGCACCGGATATTCACGCCAACTAATTTCTACTAATTGCTGCTCAAAGTGTTGCTATGTGGTGCTCTCCGATACATCTCTCAGTGCGTGGGCGTATTTAACACACTTTGGGTTTTTTTAACACCGCTCTATTTGCCAAATTTTGATGGTGAAACTGTAGAAACTTGCTAGACGCGATAGGAATAAAAGAAAAAAATTTAGATTGTTACCCTAGCCCGTGAAGGGGAAGCAGAGCCAGTCTGCGATTGGTACCAGATGCAGTTAACAGGGGAAATAGGAAAGATCTAAAGAAGAACAGCGTGTTTCGTCACAAATTCTTTTAATAAGCGGAGAAGTGGGACGGAGTTGCTCATCAGACTCGAATGACAGATGCTACGAGAGGCATAGTACATCAGGTAGTTTACTGTTACTTGACCAGCCAACCAATGAATTGCCTTCTTCATTTACATCTACAGTTAACGTAAGGTTAAAGATATTAGCGGTTTATACGGAGGTTTACCAACAGTCGCTGTACCAGCGCACCATTCGCGACTTGAAAAGGAAAGGGTGAAAGTGACAGTAGTATGCGACGTACCTTCGACAAATACCGTGAAGTGGATTGCGGAGAATAGATACAGCTGCAGAGCATAGGCGTCCGCAAGGGGTTGAATGAGGGGGGGGGGGGGGGGGGGTGGTCGCTCGCCCTCTTGCAATCTGAGTACAGACTTTTTATTCATTATAGAATTCTCTCCGATTTCCATCCGCTACATTCCCTCGGTCCACATTTGTGGACTTTCAATTTTTTTTTTGTTTTGTCCGTAAATAAGCGTTTTTTATCTCTTGTATACCGATGTCAGCGAATGTGGACCTTCTAGTTCTTAGTCTACAACCAGGGTGCAACACATTGTAATAATCGATTCGTTTGTTAATTAACAGCTGGTCCTTCGCCAAAAATGATTACTTCAGCAAATCGAAAAGGTATGTAAATAAATATTATGCCTAAATATTAGGCTGAGAATCTATGTTTCTTACCTAACGTTCGCTAACTATTCTAAATGTTGAGAATTAGTTCAGATTTGTATAAATTTTGTTTGTTACTATGAAATAACCCGTTTTCTGAAGGTCCTCCTACGAGGAGCTCAGGTCATAATGCACTTTTGGTAATTTCAATTTGGTCCTCGATAATGTAATGAAATAATCGTTATTTCTACACCCTACAGTAATGCATGAAACATTAAATAATCAGTTGGAAGCTCGTCAATGCGGTATTATCTGATTTGTATGAAGATGAATCCTCGTCCCGTTGAGCTTGATGAAGCTGACTGGTAAACAATAAGAACAGTAAGAAGTCGTGCAAGTAGCTAGGGACTGGAGAACGTCCCAGTATAGTGAATTCCTCTGACAGTGCAGGTGTTGGTGATGTAGAAAATGTGAATAGAACGGCAAGAAGAGCTGTGTTACAACCAATTTCAGGAGTTGGATTTTACAATGTTGGCCAACTAACAAACTTTGTTGAGGCAAGGAATGCCTGAAAATGCAGTAAGCCTGGCTGCAATTCCAAGAGAAGAGACATGAGCGTCAAATGTGAACTGTATTTATGTACCGTAAAAATAATTGTTTCGTAGCTTATCATGAAATTTACCGTAAAGACTTACATACTACCAGTAGCACATTTAGTTTCCAGAAATAATTGTATAATTATTTTTGTTCTTGCAACTTATGAAGCTGTTTTAGAGCATCACCAGAACCTGTATTGGAAATCATATATTTGAAAATATTAACGTTAAGAATCCTGTTTTCTGTGTGTGTTAGTATATGCAGTTCACTGTTTCAAATAAAAAAAATATGTATTGCTGAATAAAATTTTTACAATAAATGAGACTTCCATTTATGCCTTAGTGAACCATCAAAAAAATATTTCATTTGCATTTAACAGTGTGCTAGAAGTAATGGAAAAAGGAAAATGCCGTGCGAAATTTATTTTAGGAGTGAAATGGTTGTCAATCACTGTCTACGATTCTAACAAGCTGCAAAGTTGACATTGACGACCGCAACGAGAAATACTGCCGCTTTAGCACCACATACCTTGCGTTTTCTTAGTTGTCACTTCGTTCATGGGAAATTGTGCCGATTCCTTGGTGCGGCTGCGGTTTCGGCGTTGATCTGCAGTCAAGATAGGTACGATCCTTTACAAAATTGCCCGAAATACGGCCTTCAGTTTTTTTTTTCGCTTCCTTGTTCAAATCTTAGCGATCTGCAAAAAGGACCCACTCGAACACAATAGCGCACGAATTTCATCGCTCATTCCTAACATCTAAACTCGCTCGCAGTTTACTTGTCAGTCAGTTAGTTATCCGTCTCCAATTCTCATAAGGAGCACCACCACCACCACCACCACCACCACCACCTCCCGCCTTCTCTGGTTGCACAACGGAAACATAGCAGTAGTTTTCCATTTATCTGTGTATGGAAAAAAATATTCATCACGTCTTTCTGATTATGTTTTATACGACAGGACTACTGTAGTGCATTCGGAAGGATATCTTTACTTAATTCCAAGCTCGTCTCTATATATAAAAGGCAATGTCCCGACTGACGGTCTCACTCACTTTCTGACTTATCGCCCAGCAAACCACTAAGGATACAAACTTGTAATTTGCAGAGGAGTGTGACTATCAAGTTTTTGCCCTAGTTCGGAAGTGCCGTAGATCCGGGGCTGCTAAGGGGGCCAATTGGGGAATGACAGGCTTTGTGAAAATACGTCGTTATTAGGACAATCCTGAAGCCAGAAATAAAGAAACGCATGTTTCAGCATTCCTGGAAATTTTACCCATAAGGCAGGGGAAATAGCGAGTGAAATTTTAAAAAAATCATTATTAAACAGCTATTAAAGCGTTTTAAATCGACATCTATGGAAATTAGCATATGACTTCGTCAGAAATAGAAAAAAAAAATGTGTGTCACTGTTTATGGAAATTCAGCCCCCTAAGTGAATGAAATAGGTGATGAAAAGTTTTTTCTGAAAGCATTTTTAAAGCCAAATATATGAAAATTTGTGTTTGGTTCCTCCATTAGAAATAAACTAATTCCTGTTCTTGGAAATTCAACACCTAAGGGGGTGAAATAGGGGATGAAAATTTTTAAGAATTTTTTAGATATACACTCCTGGAAATTGAAATAAGAACACCGTGAATTCATTGTCCCAGGAAGGGGAAACTTTATTGACACATTCCTGGGGTCAGATACATCACATGATCACACTGACAGAACCACAGGCACATAGACACAGGCAACAGAGCATGCACAATGTCGGCACTAGTACAGTGTATATCCACCTTTCGCAGCAATGCAGGCTGCTATTCTCCCATGGAGACGATCGTAGAGATGCTGGATGTAGTCCTGTGGAACGGCTTGCCATGCCATTTCCACCTGGCGCCTCAGTTGGACCAGCGTTCGTGCTGGACGTGCAGACCGCGTGAGACGACGCTTCATCCAGTCCCAAACATGCTCAATGGGGGACAGATCCGGAGATCTTGCTGGCCAGGGTAGTTGACTTACACCTTCTAGAGCACGTTGGGTGGCACGGGATACATGCGGACGTGCATTGTCCTGTTGGAACAGCAAGTTCCCTTGCCGGTCTAGGAATGGTAGAACGATGGGTTCGATGACGGTTTGGATGTACCGTGCACTATTCAGTGTCCCCTCGACGATCACCAGTGGTGTACGGCCAGTGTAGGAGATCGCTCCCCACACCATGATGCCGGGTGTTGGCCCTGTGTGCCTCGGTCGTATGCAGTCCTGATTGTGGCGCTCACCTGCACGGCGCCAAACACGCATACGACCATCATTGGCACCAAGGCAGAAGCGACTCTCATCGCTGAAGACGACACGTCTCCATTCGTCCCTCCATTCACGCCTGTCGCGAAACCACTGGAGGCGGGCTGCACGATGTTGGGGCGTGAGCGGAAGACGGCCTAACGATGCGCGGGACCGTAGCCCAGCTTCATGGAGACGGTTGCGAATGGTCCTCGTCGATACCCCAGGAGCAACAGTGTCCCTAATTTGCTGGGAAGTGGCGGTGCGGTCCCCTACGGCACTGCGTAGGATCCTACGGTCTTGGCGTGCATCCGTGCGTCGCTGCGGTCCGGTCCCAGGTCGACGGGCACGTGCACCTTCCGCCGACCACTGGCGACAATATCGATGTACTGTGGAGACCTCACGCCCCACGTGTTGAGCAATTCGGCGGTACGTCCACCCGGCCTCCCGCATGCCCACTATACGCCCTCGCTCAAAGTCCGTCAACTGCACATACGGTTCACGTCCACGCTGTCGCGGCATGCTACCAGTGTTAGAGACTGCGATGGAGCTCCGTATGCCACGGCAAACTGGCTGACACTGACGGCGGCGGTGCACAAATGCTGCGCAGCTAGCGCCATTCGACGGCCAACACCGCGGTTCCTGGTGTGTCCGCTGTGCCGTGCGTGTGATCATTGCTTGTACAGCCCTCTCGCAGTGTCCGGAGCAAGTATGGTGGGTCTGACACACCGGTGTCAATGTGTTCTTTTTTCCATTTCCAGGAGTGTATTTAAAAAATTTAAAGCTAAATCTATGAAAAATGATATTTCCCTTCTCGATTAGAAATAAACAAATATGTGTCGGGGAATGGAAGTTTCTGTGGGAATATCACCACAGGAACATAAAAGGCATGATTAACAAAAACCGTGGACACTAGCTACCAGAATCGCTTTTTTGTCAGAGGTACAATCGGAAAAACCATGCTTCTACGACCTTAATTGGCGTGAGAGATGTAGGTGGTGTTGCAATTTGTGGACAACATAAAATTTTATTAAAGGAAAGCAAAATAAAATCTTTGCAGACCGTAGAGTCTACGCGAGCGAAGCAGCGACCGCTAAGCTAGTCAGTTGTTAACAGAAAATATCATTTTCTGCGCTAGAAGAGAGGGAAAAAAATGTGTTTCCCAGTACTGGGTGCTTCTCATTGCTTCTGGGTGCAACATGGTGCCACATGCAGTGGGAGAGCTATGAATTCTGCGTTCTAGTTGGAATGCTGCTCAATAATGTGGCAAACGTGAATTACTTAGCTGTAATCCTAGACTGCTAAATGTTGGTTCTCCCGGCCAGTTTGAGGGTTTTGGGAGGTGTCCCACACTCATCTAATCGTATATTTGCCGTTGGGTACACAATACCCAGTGAACCCAAAAAAGTAACTTCTAAAACACGTATTGTTTCACTTCAGTCAATCAACATTAAAAAATAGAAATCATGAAGGTAATGCAATAAACCCATTAACGTGGAAAGATGTGGCGTATTTCAAGCAAATAAATTATTATAAATAGCGTCAAAGTTGAATAATCCTCTTTTAAAGTTTATTCCCTGTATCTCCGCATGGCACGCGGAGGGGGGCGGGTTGTTAACGTGGCATTTTCGTTGACATCCAACAGGATTTTCCCAACCGTCCTGACCTCTTCTATTTCAGATTTTTAGTTTCCTGTTCCACCTGGCCGGCCGGAGTGGCCGAGCGGTTCTAGGCGCTACAGTCTGGAACCGCGCGACCGCTACGGTCGTGGATGTGGATGTCTGTGATGTCCTTAGGTTAGTTAGGTTTAAGTAGTTCCAAGTTCTAGAGGACTGATGACCTCAGAAGTTACGTCCCATAGTGCTCAGAGCCAATTTTTTTGTTCCACCTGTACATTAAGGGAGTATGAATAAATTATTTTTACGAATATTTTCTAAATTATTTCGTAGCTCGTTTGATACGGTACATTTAATCACATGGAGATGGAATTTCACATCGTTGAATCAAAAAGTGCCATCCATATTCATTATGAATGAATGAAAGTAGCCTGTGTTGTCCCATTGAGGGCAAAGGCGTCCTACGGGTCGGGGTAGCTGATTCTAAAGACTCACGCGGTAAGCTAGTCCGCGATAGAGGGTACCACACTTAATGCACACTACACATTGAATCATACTTGATCGCTTAGTTTTAGTTCTTTCCACTTCTTTCTGTTTCTGGCTATGTTGGTCCACTGTCTTTCTGCTTGTTTTCTGAATAAGTCCGACCATTTGCGTCTTTGTCTTCCTGGGAGCCTCATGCCGATGTAGGAGTCCCATGTGGTAGCTCGTACCAGCCAACTGTCTTCTTGCAGCCTTGCCACGTGGCCGCCCCATTTCCATTTGGTCTTCGTAGCCTGTTTTGCTATGTCTATCATTGCTGACATCTTGTGTATCGAGGTTTTCGATATTCTGTCTTTCAGAGAAATGTCAAGGGTCTTCCTCTGCATTTTCCGTTTGCAAACCTGTAGAGTGTTTCCCCTCTTTGGCTTTGAGAGCCCATGGCTGACATCTATATAATAACTCTGGAAAAAAGCAACTTTCGAGTGCCTCAATTTTGAGCTTCCTGTTCAGGGTTCTGTCTAGCAAGATGAATTTCACCGCCCGGAAAGCTTTCCAAGCTAACTCTCCGTTTTATTTCTTTTTCCATTTTTTGTTAAAGGAAATTATTTGGCCTAGGTATATGTATTGTGATGTGTACATTAGTTCCGTTCCTTCAAGATATATTGGAGATTCTAATCCATATGTCATTACTTTCCTTTTAGATTTTCTCATTGTGAGTCCTGCCATCTTGCTTTGTGTGTTATGCTCCTAGAGCACTGACTGCAGATCCCTTGCAGTTTTGCTGAAGAGGCGAATCTCAAATTTGTTAGTCTCTTTCCATTGAAGCACATTCTGTCTTTCTTATTCAATTTTAGTTTCCTGAATATGTCCTCCAGTAGGCAGGTAAATAGTTTTGGGGGGATTGAATCCCCCTTGTCTAACTCCTCTTTCCTCGCGGAAAGGTTGGCCTATCTTTTCGGTTTTAACTCCAGCGAAGCTATGGTTTTGAATGTATCTTAGTAATTGGATGTATTTTTCTTCTACTTCTTGATTTCTTAGTGCTTCAAGTATGTTTGGGTGTTCGATGGTACCGAATGCTTTGCTGTAATCGACAAAAGCAGGGTATATTTTGAGGTGGCAATCTTCCGATTTGTCTATTATCTGATTAATGGCTTGAATACGGTCCACTGTGCTGAATCCTTTGCGGAATTCTGCTTGTTCTGAGGGTTGGTTCTCGTCGAGTGTTTTTGGTAATAACTTTGTTAGTATTTTCGTGAACAGTTTATATGGGTTAGACATCAGGCTTATGGGTTTATAATTGTTCATGTCATCTTTCTTACCTTTTTGTGCAAAAGTACAGTGTACTTGTTCTCCACTGATCTGGAATGTCTTCGGTTTGTATGATTTTATTGAACACTACTGTGATGATTGGTGTTAGATCTTGGGCTTCTTTTAAGAGCTCGTTGTGTATGTTATCTTCTCCAGGTGACGTTCCACTTTTCAGTTCAGTGATGGTTGTTCTAACCACGATGTGTATTATAGCGTGTATGGTTTCTGTGGTGTTTGGCTCTGGTGCGACAGGGTTGCGATCTGTAGCTTTGTTTGGTAGAAAACTTGTGTATATTGCTTTGTAGAATTCCGTTGCTGATTTGATTATATCCTCTCTTGTGTTTAGATGATCTGCCGCTTGATCCTTCGTTCCTGGTATCCATTGTTTCCCGCCCTGGGCGCTTATTCGCGCTTTTCTAATTGATTTGTTCGTTTCTAGTATTTGTCTCATTGTTGCTGTTCGATGATCGCGGATATCTTTGCGTATTTCACTTTTCGTTATTTTGTCTAGTTTTGCGTATTCTTCTTTATTCCTGTCTGAAATATCTCTAGGTTTTTTTTTTTTGCGATCTGTCGTCACTTACCTGTATTGTACTCTGGCTTCATTTTTCGACTGTTCCTTATTTGCTCATTTTTGGTTGTATCCTTGTGGGCTTGGTATATGCATTTTTCTAGTGCGTTATACATTTCTTGAGTGCTTTGTTTTGTATTGATATTTGCTTGTTGTAGTTGCTTCTATAGTTCTCGCTTGAATTTGTCTATTTAGTTTTTCTGTTTCTGGTTCGCTTTCTTTTCCTGCGTTTCTTCATTTCTTTACAATTTTTATTTTTGCCCTCACCATTCTGTGGTCTGTGCTAAATTGTAACTGTGAGATTACTTAGATGTTCTTTATTATGTTTTGTTTATCAGTTTGAATGTAATGTATTTCGTTTATCGTCTTACCGTCTGGCGAGCGCCATGTCCATCTTAAGTTTTGATTTTTCCTGAAGAAGGTGTGGTTATTTTCAGTATGTCTTCTTTAGCAAATTGTACCACTGTTTCTCCTCTCCTGTTCCTTGTTCCAAAGCCGTGTGGTCCGACTGGGTCTTAGTACGGGGGCCGACTTTACTGTTGAAATGTCCAATTCCTAGGTTTATTGGTGTTTGATGTATCTGTAAGGTGTCATCTAGTTTCTCACAGAATTCTTCTAATTCTTCGTCGGTACTCGTTTCTGTTGGGGGCGATTATTTGTATGGTTGTTATTTGATGACTTTATGCGGTTTGTTTCAAAGGTGCTATTCTTTCTGACACTCCCACTATTTCTTGTATGGATATTTTTAAGTCGCTTTCAATGATGCAGCCTATCCCTCTTCGTCCTGGGGTTGATCCCTTGTAATACAGCAGATCGCCGTTTGATTTCTCTCTTACGGCGTCCCCTGTTTTCCTAACTTCGCATGCTCCGAGTATATCGAATTTTATTTCTTTTAGTGCATTTTGGAGCTCTTCTTCTCTCTCTATGGTTCTCAGCGTTTGTACGTTCAATGTTCCCACCATGATTCCGTTATTCTTGCTCCTTGTTCGTGTGTTGCTCTTGACCGTGGTTTCTTTCATGTTGTTTGTTGTGATTACATTTGATTCTTGCCCTGTGGTGTGTGTGTTTTTAGTCTTCTGGGCTCCGTATCAGCGTGTTCTTTTCATGCTTTCTTCTTTAAACTAGTGTAATTCCACAGCCTCTCTTATTCCTCTTCTGTGGAGCGAAATCTGAATGTTGTGTGATTTCTAGGTCTCCAAAGGGAATTCCCACCTTGAAGCCTTTTTTTTTGTTTCCTAATGTGTGTAGTTTCTCGCATTCTAAAGGTTCTGTTATTTCATTCTTTAACATATATTTCATCACTATTTCGTTTGTAGTGCTTTTCTTGAGATGCCGATGTATAACCATGCTGTTTTGCCTGCTCCTTCCATGTCCTCGCCTTTTTTTCGTCCCTTTTATGATTTTCCTGTGGTTCGTATTTCTTCCTTCTTTTCTTATCATAATAGTAATATCAAAACATATACATTTCATTTACTTACCATTTTGTAGCAAAGCAATCTATCTCAAAGATACTAAGTAGACAATTACCAATATTTTGACATACAGTAAGTTTCGTGTGTACTTATTGTCAAGTGTAGTTTTTGGAAGATGACATTTTCAAAATCACCGAATCAGTTATATGAAACCTGAAAAATTTGAATTTTTCCCCATCTTGGAAAACTTTTTGCGGATTGCCTTGAAACAGAGGAAACGTGACTAGAAAATCATACAAAGGTTATATTAGAAGCTGTTTAGCGGAGCCTCATGGTCCGATATTCATGTCTGGAACAAGTAGAGACGTGTTTGTGTACGGCCAAGCAGATGGAAACAGTGGAGAGGGGGCGTGGCTGTACCCTCACAGACACCATCCACATCACACAATGTTCAAGCCCTTTTTTGGCGTCTGTGTGATCGTGAGTCCTTTCAGACCGACGTACGTGCAGGGAGGCGGCGGACGGTGCCTACACCGGATTTGGAGAACCGGGTTCCCCTTCTCGATCGTTTCCAACTGTTGGGCCGTACGCAAACACCATCTCGGCTTGTTCCCGTCATGAATACCAGACCATCCTGCTACTTACTGTATGGTGCGCTAATCACACAGTCTGTAGTAAACCAGGAACACACGGCACGTGCTAAGAGGAACTTTCATTCGTCAGCACCATCAACCATGACAACGATGCATCTCCAGACACATGTCAATAGTGCCATTTTTCGTCCATTTCCAGTCAGGAATCCGTCCCTGTAGTTCGTCAGTATTATTAATGTTCACCCTGTCTAACTATATTCAAGTGTCTTGTCATTCCATATAATTTAACTCTTCCTCAAACAATACATAGCAAGAGTTGTAGTAATCAGCAATACTGATTGACAGCATTTTTGTACACACATCGAGATTACAAAACAAATCGGGCGAATACTGGCAGTTAAGCTGGAAGACTAATGAGTGAAAAAGAAATTGAATTAACACACTGGAAGGATGTACACAATCCGACTTGCCTTCAGTGAAAAATGCTATACATTCTGTAAAGTAATGTACAGTTTCCAAAAAAATCATTTCAAAACAAATTTAATACATACATAAAAAAAGTTTTGCATCACCTCTGTTCCGGAACCTGTACAGAAAATTTGAATAGAGATCAAGATAAATATTATTTTCCCTCTCACATCAACTCATAAAGCTTCAGCGGGCTGAAAAAAAAAAAAAAAGAAACTGAGCAATAGATCCCTGGAGGCGTGCAATGCGGTCGACGAGCCACGATTTTTCCCCTCTGTAAATGATGCAAGACGTTGATTGCATCAATGCCCCAACGATGTGTGTAACCTCCAATGCATGGTGGATGTAGTTAAGACTGGAGGTGGTTTCGTCATGTTTGGTTCTTTCTTCGTACTGTGACTAGGGCTCGCTCATTCAATTTACTATGATCCAGAATGAGATTCTCACTGTATGGGGAACAGTGCACCGGTATGAAACTTCCTGGAATATTAAAAGTATGTGCCCTACAGAGATGAACTCAGGACCTTTGTATTTTATGGGAAAGTGCTCTACAGACTGAGCTACCCAAGCACAACTCATGACCCGTCCTCACAACCGCCAGTACATCTCCTACCTTCCAAACTTCACAGAAGTTCACTTGCGAACCTTGCAGGACTAGCACTCCTGGAAGAAGGGATATGGGGAGACATGGCTTACCCACAATCTGGGGGATGTTTCCAAAACGAGAGTTTTGCTCCGCAATGGAGTGTGCACTGATATGAACAAGGATGTTTATTTCAAAATTCTCGGTAATAAAGTGTTGCCCTTTCTTTTATAAGTTGATGACGGGTGTGTTGCGGACAGCCCAGTCTTCCAAGATGACAACAACCGTTTTCAAAGGGTTGGTAAAAGTTCCTGGTTTTACGATCAATACGCACCCAGACGCAGCTCGACTCGTCTGCTAAATGACTACCTTAATCGCACAGAAAATGTCTGGAACTATTTGGAGCTGCGGGCGAAACGACGTAATCAACAACTCCAAAATTCTGTATCTCCACAGGATCTAATGATCAATGAGTGGCTTCAGCTGTAGACGGCATACCTGAAGAAACCCGAGGAATCTGTTGCCCGCCAAACTGAGGCTATGGCTTGGGGTTGTGTTACACGGTATTAGAAGGAGATAGGTGATTAACTTTTGTCCGATGTACTTTTGTTAAGCGTAATTCCATATAGACAATGAACAGAGTTTAACTAACTCTCTTGTAAGTTATTCAGTTGTATGAAAGAACATGATCGTACTCTGGCGCACAATCGGAGTTATCTTTGCCGCCCGTCGAGAATGGGAACTCATGAGCCAAAACATTATGACGAGCTGCTTCATACCTTCTTTGTCAGTCGTTGGAACGAAATACAGCACTGATTTTGCGTATCAGGGATCCGAAAGTTTGTTGATACGTTTGTGGAGATATGTTGCACTAGACGTCGACACACAGGTCATGTAATTCCCGTAAATAACGGGCCACTGCTTTGTATACGCGGTGATGGCGCCTAATAGCGACCCACATGGGTTCCATAGGGTTTACGTCAGGCAAGATACATCAGCTTGAGTTCACTATAATGCTCCTCAAACCATCGTAGCACGGCTCTGGCTCCGAGACACAGATAATATTACTGCTGAAAGGTGACAGACGTCGGAGAAGACATCAAGCATGAAGGGATGTGGTGGTTGGCAGCTGCCAATGTGTCTTCGGTTACTACGACAGGGCCAATGCAAGCGCAAGAGAATGTCTGCCGTAGCATAATACTGCTCTCGCCAGCCTGTGTCCGTGGCGCGCTCCAGTTTCGAGTCGCCGTTCGCCTCCATGACGGTGTTTGGGAAGACGACCATCGACCTAGCGCAGGAAATACGTGGTTCACCCCTGAAGCCGACACATTTCCACTGATCGACGGTCGAATCCTAGCGGTCCCGTGCCCACTGCAACGTAATTGGCGTTATCGTTAAGTCAACATGTGAACACACAGGGATGGTCTGCTGGGGAACTTCATGTTCAACAATGTACGATGAATGGTATTCTCCGAAATACTTGTGAGTGCACTATCAATGTTCTCTTTCGGCAGAGATGCCACACATCACTATCTATCCTACTTTACAAAGCAGACAAGCAGCAGCCCCACGTTCGGTGAAGAGTCGTGGACGTACAACCGTTTAGCGCCTAGTGGTAGTTTCACTGTCATTCTACCTCTTTCCGCAGAGACTCGCGACAGTAGCACGTGAGCATTCAGCCTACTTCGCCGTTCTCGAGGTACTCGTTCACAGACTCTATGGAATAATAATCTGCCCTTGTCAAAGTCGCTTATCTCAATGTATTTTCCTATTTGCAGCCCATATCTTCACTAGGGCGATCCCCGTCCGTGGCTGCTCAGATTACATGCTTTTGTTACAATATAACGCGCCCGCAACGCCACCAGGCGACATCCAACGTCGCGATGGGCAGCGGTCATGATGTCCTGACTGATCAGTTTATCTGTGGAGACTTCACATACTCATACTCTTTCTACGCCGACAGTTACTCATTGCGCGATTTCTCTTCAAAATGCCAGGCAGCATATGGTTCTGTTCGAAAGGGAAAAATTGTAGCAACATAGAGCACAGAAGTGCCATATCTGTGAATCATATTGGGAATTATAAACACCTGGAAAAAAATGCAATGTCATCAAAGACAAGGTCACTTTACTGACAAGTGAGATGATAGGTAAGTCATCACTGTAGGAGCATATGATAAATTCAGACCGAATGAAACACGGTTGTTTGCACAGAGAATAAACGCCTGCGTTGCCCCCTGTGTGGACGGGGGGTATCAATGCCTCTGTTTGGGCACCCTTTACTGTGACACACGTCTCGCATTACGGCATTCTGCAGCACATTGTTCCTAGCGTCTTGCGCCTTTTGTTGCAAGTCAGCTAAGGTTCTTGCAGGCACTTGAGAACGTTTAAGTTCCTGTTTCATCATGTCCCACACGTGTTCATTTGACTAGAGACTTTGTGATCTTGCTGGCCAGGGCGGTTGCCGTTCACGACGAAGAGCACGAAGCGTCGCAGCAGCTGTATGTGACGTTCACTGTCCTGCTGAATATGTACATCACGTCTCTGCAGAAGACATGGCAATAGCACGGGGATAACAGCCTGTGCAACGTAGCGAGCGCTGGTTGCTTTGCCCTGCAGATACAGCAAATGTAACCGCGAGTTCAAGTTATAGCCCGTCGGCCACGAAGCCTGGGATGGGACCTGTGTGCCGTGGGCGAATGCACTCGCCAGGTCTACGTCATACACATACAGGGTGCTACAAAAAGGTACGGCCAAACTTTCAGGAAACATTCCTCACACACAAAGAAAGAAAAGATGTTATGTGGACATGTGTCCAGAAATGCTTACTTTCCATGTTAGAGCTCATTTTATTACTTCTCTTCAAATCACATTAATCATGGAATGGAAACACACAGCAACAGAACGTACCAGCGTGACTTCAAACACTTTGTTACAGGAAATGTTCAAAATGTCATCCGTTAGCGAGGATACAAGCATCCACCCTCCGTCACATGGAATCCCTGATGCGCTGATGCAGCCCTGGAGAATGGCGCATTGTATCACAGCCGTCCACAATACGAGCACGAAGAGTCTCTACATTTGGTACCGGGGCTGCGTAGACAAGAGCTTTCAAATGCCTCCATAAACGAAAGTCGAGAGGGTTGAGGTCAGGAGAGCATGGAGGCCATGGAATTGGTCCGCCTCTACCAATCCATCGGTCACCGAATCTGTTGTTCAGAAGCGTACGAATACTTCGACTGAAATGTGCAGGAGCTCCATCGTGCATGAACCACGTGTTGTGTTGTAAAGGCACATGTTCTAGCAGCACAGGTAGAGTATCCCGTATGAAATCATGATAACGTGCTCCATTGAGCGTAGGTGGAAGAACATGGGGCCGAATCAAGACATCACCAACAATGCCTGCCCAAACGTTCACAGAAAATCTGTGTTGATGACGTGATTGCACAATTGTGTGCGGATTCTCATCAGCCCACACATGTTGATTGTGAAAATTCACAATTTGATCACGTTGGAATGAAGCCTCATCCGTAAAGAGAACATTTGCACTGAAATGAGCATTGACACATTGTTGGATGAACCATTCGCAGAGGTGTACCCGTGGAGGCCAATCAGCTGCTGACAGTGCCTGCACACGCTGTACATGGCACGGAAACAACTGGTTCTCCCGTAGCAGTCTCCATACAGTGACGTGGTCAACGTTACCTTGTACAGCAGCAACTTCTCTGACGTTGACATTAGTGTTATCGTCAACTGCACGAAGAATTGCCTTGTCCATTACACGTGTCGTCGTCGTTCTAGGCCTTCCCCAGTCGCGAGTCATAGGCTGGAATGTTCCGTGCTCCTTAAGACGCCGATTAATTGCTTCGAACGTCTTCCTGTCGGGACACCTTCGTTCTGGAAATCTGTCCCGATACAAACGTACCGCGCCACGGCTATTGCCCCGTGCTAATCCATACATCAAATGGGCATCTGCCAACTCCGCATTTGTAAACATTGCACTGACTGCAAAACCACGTTCGTGATGAACACTAATCTGTTGATGCTACATACTGATGTGCTTGATGCTAGTACTGTAGAGCAGTGAGTCGCATGTCAACACAAGCACCGAAGTCAACATTACCTTCCTTTAATCGGTGCATCGAGGAAGTACAGTACATACTGACGAAACTAAAATGAGCTCTAACATGGAAATTAAGCGTTTCCGGACACATGTCCACATAACATCTTTTCTTTATTTGTGTGTGAGGAATGCTTCCTGAAAGCTTGGCCGTACTTTTTTGTAACACCCTGTATACATCCACACTAGCGTAATGACAGAACCTACTTTCATCATTGTAGACGACGGAGGTGGTGTCAGCGGTAGCTTGGCCAGAGGCGTATGTGGTATTATTCCTTCTGCAAACAGACGGTTCCCAATGGTCTCTAATGACACAGCAGGTGCAACATGTGGCCCGATTTCGTTCATGGATGATGATCGGTCAGCCACCGCTTCTTGCACAGTTCGTCCATCTTGGCGTGCATCTGTACTACACGGACGTCCAGGACCTGGTCTACAGGCGTGACAATATTCTATAGACCACCGTTGAAAGCAGCGACTCTCCACCGATACACTACGGCCAACATAACGTGCAGCAATCCTTCAGTATGTCTATCCAACTCTCCGCAGGCCAACAATGTGATCCCGTTCCAATTGCTGAAGCTGCTCAACAAGAGCACGTACTTGCTGTTTGATCATGGTTGTACCATAGAATGAATGTTGCAAATACTAATCACCTCTAAACTCAACACAGATACTGCCTGCAGAATCAAAACACAGCGGCATCTGATCGCCGATGATCGTGACCAATGAATAACTGACACTAAATCTATCTACTCCGCGAATCACATTTAAGTGCCTGGCAGAGCGTTCACAAACAACCTTCACAATTCTCTATTATACCAGTTTCGTATAGCGCGCAGAAAGAACAGACACCTATATCTTTCCGTACGAGTTCTGGTTCAAATGGCTCTGAGCACTATGGGACTCAACTGCTGAGGTCATTAGTCCCCTAGAACTGAGAACTAGTTAATCCTAACTAACCTAAGGACATCACAAACATCCATGCCCGAGGCAGGATTCGAACCTGCGACCGTAGAGGGTCTTGCGGTTCCAGACTGCAGCGCCTTTAACCGCACGGCCACTTCGGCCGGCGTACGAGTTCTGATTTCCCTTATTTTATCATGGTGATCGTTTCTCCCTATGTAGGTCGGAGTCAACAAAATATTCTCGCATTCGGAAGAGAAAGTTGGTGATTGGAATTTCGTGAGAAGATTCCTCCGCAACGAAAAAAAGTCTGTTTTAATGATGTCCATCCCAAATCCTGTATCATTTCACTGACACTCTCGCGCTATTTCGCGATGATACAAAACGTGCTGCCCTTCTTTGAACTTTTTCGACGTACTCCGTCACTCCTATCTGGTAAGGATCCCACTCCGCGCGGCAGTATTCTAAAAGTGGACGGACAAGCGTAGTCTTCTTAGTACATCTGTTAATTTTCTATGTGTCATGCCAGTGAAACGCAGTCCTTGGTTGGCCTGCGCCACAACGTTTTCTATGTGTTCCTCCCAGTTTAATTGTTCGTAATTGTAATTACTAGGTATTTAGTTTAATTTACGGCCTTTAGATTTGACTGATTTATAGTGTAACCGAAGTAACCGATTCCTTTAGCACTCATATAGATGACAGCACACTTTTCAATATTTAAGGTCAACTGCCATACGGGTATCTTTTCTAAATCGTTTTGCAATTTGGTTTGATCCTCTGATCACTTTACAAGACGATAAACGACAGCGTCGTCTGCAAACAACCTAAGACAGCTGCTCATATTGTCTCCCATATACTTTATATGGATAAGGAACAGCAAAGGGCCTATATCACTACCTTGGGGAACGCCAGAAATCACTACTGTTTTACTCTATGACTACGAACTGTGATCTCTCTGACAGAAAATCACGAATGCAGTCACGTAACTCAGACGATATTCCATAAGCACGCAATTTCACTACAAGCCACTTGTGTGGTACAGTGTCGAAAGCCTTCCAGAAATCAAGAAATACGAAATTAATTTGAGATCCCTTGACGATAGCACTCAACAGTTCATGCGAGTAAAGAGCTAGTTGCGTTTCAAAAGAACGAGGTTTTCTAAATCCGTGTTACTGTGTGTCAATAGACCGTTTTCTTCGGGGGATGTACATAATATACTCTGGTGCCACTCAATACAGTCCTTGAGGGTTACACTTTCTCCCCGGCAGCGCATGCTGTGTTACGATATTCCTCCGGAGGCGGCCATCTCGTGTATGTTTAACGGAGGACTTTTAATGTTTTTGATATGGACTTCCTCAGTTATCTTTAGCATAATTATCTCAACCGAATATCCACGGTTCGGTCTTCTGTTAATCGTTGTTCCATTTTATGTGTCCAGAAGACCAAATCCTCCTCAGCTACGTTTGTTTAAGCTGGATGATACTGAGACAGAATTGATGGATTCGCTACAGTAATAACGCTGCGAACAGTACCAAACCGAAAACATAGATAAAAGGGAAATGAAATGCCCAACGAACAGGCATTTCTCTGTCAGATTTTATGACTCTTTAAATAATTAATTTCGACCTTTTTGTTATTTGGGATAGAATGAATGAGCAGCCTTGTCTCAATCAACGCTTCCAGGTCTCACCGTATGTAGCTCGATTTTCATTATTGCGCAGAAGGTAACCGAGGCTTATACGACAAATTAAGTTGGGTTACAGGAACGACTTAAAACACGAACGATAACTCTGATGATTACCGTTCCGCCACAGAGATGCCTCAGCTTGTCTCAGGCTCGCATTTTTGTTAAAATTGTTTGTCTAAAATATTTTATAAAAGACAATTTACTAAATCTTTGACGATATAGAAGGATACTTTTACTGTATCTTCAGTTAAAGAGTAGTCCCAGCGTTTATAAAAGATTTGTCAATGAACTTAACATTGTAAGAAGTGCCTAACTGCGCAGTTCGAAGTTTATGGAGAAAAGACTTACTGGAAAGTCACAGTCCCAGACCGTCGGCCATAGTATGAAGTTATTGATGTTTTCAGTCCGAAGACTGGTTTGATTGAGCTCTCCGTGACAGTCTACTCTGAGCGAGCGTTTAATATCAGCAGGAATACTGGAACCTAAATCCATTCCAAGCTGCTTACTGTAGTCAAGCCGTTGTCTACCTGTAACATTTTTACCTCCCCCCCCCCCCCCCTCCCTCCGCCCCGCGCATTCTCATATGTACTAACCTCCAATACCTCCATTTGTTGTTGCTGTTGTTGTCTTCAGTCCAGAGACTGGTTTGATGCACCTCTCCATGCTTCTCTATCCTGTGCAAGCTTCTTCATTTCCCAGTACCTACTGCAGCCTACATCCTACTGAATCTGTTTAGTGCATTCATCTCTTGGTCTCCCTCTACGATTTTTACCCTCCACACTGCCATCCAATACCAAATTGGTGATCCCTTGATGCCTCAGAAGATGTCCTACCAACCGAACCCTTCTTCTAGTCGAGTTGTGCCACAAATTTCTCTTCTCTCCGATTCTATTCAATACCTCGTCATAAGTCATGTGATCTACCCATCTAGTCTTCAGCATTCTCCTGTAGCACCACATTTCGAATGCTTCTATTCTCTCCTGTCCAAACCATTTATCGTCCATGTTTAACTTCCATAACCATTGCTTCCCTTTCATACCCCTCGACTCTTAGAACTGCCATCTGGTTTCTGTACAAATTGTAAATAGCTTTTCGCTCCCTGTATTTTAGCCCTGCCAACTTCAGAATTCGAAAGAGAGTATTCCAGTCAACTTTGTCAAAAGCTTTCTCTAAGTCTACAAATGCTAGAAACGTAGGTTTGCCTTTCCTTAATCTTTCTTCTAAGATAAGTCGTAGGGTCAGTGTTACCTCACGTGTTCCAGTATCTCTACGGAATCCAAACTGATCTTCCCCGAGGTCGGCTTCTATCAGTTTTTCAATTCATCTGTAAAGAATTTGCATTAGTATTTTGCAGCCGTGACTTATTAAACTGCTAGTTCGGTAATTTTCGGACCTGTCAACACCTGCTTTCTTTGGGATTGGAATTATTATATTCTTCTTGAAGTTTGAGGGTATTTCGCCTGTCTCATACATCTTGCTCACCAGATGGTAGAATTTTGTCTTCGATGTTAACGAAGTTCTCTCTTTCAGTCGTTCAGAATCTCTTTCTTTGCTATTGCAAAATCTTCATTTTTTATCTTCTCTCTACTTTTGCTTCCGTCAGTCCCCCCCCCCCCTCCCCAAGTACCTAATCTTGTTTACTGCATCAACTCATTTCCTAAACAAATTCCCCTCAGCATCGCCTGATTCTGTTCGAATACGGCGCCATTGTCCTTGTTTTACTATTACTCATGTTCATCTTAAAATCTGTTTTTCAAGACACTATCCATTCCTCTCAACTGATCTTCCAAGTCCTCTTCCGTATCAGACAATTATTGGGTTGGTGCGAACGTTAGTAGCGTTCTTCTATAAGTTTAGTGAACACAATACACCTAACATAGACCTTAGTCATCAATACTGTACTGTATTCTCCTCCACTATTTCCGACGGTCTACGAAAGCTTGGGTAAACTTTCGATTCCGTGACTGTAGAAATCACATGGTTTGGAGACGAAAAACTCGTCGAGCCATGTTCGGAGCGCGTTTTCAACCATAAATGAAGTTCTATGAACGTTGTTCGATAGAGAACGGAGAAGGTGAAAATATGAGGGTGCAAGTTAAGGCGTATAAGGTGGGTGCGGAATGACTTCCACACCCAAACAAACGTACAGAGTTTTTTTTTTTTGTCATTCTAGCAGAATGCAGGCGGATGTTACCGTAGAGTAACATTACTTCACGCAGTCTTCCTGGTCGTTGTTCATTGGCTGCGTCTGCAAGACGTCTAAGCTGTTGACAATAAATGTCAGCAGTGATGGTTACAGCGCCACTAAGCTATCCTTAGTACAACACACCGTTGCTATTCCACCAGTAGCATAACATTATCTTTTGTGGCTGTGCACAGGGTGTTGCTGCTTTGTTTGCGCTTGATCATTCCTTTCTTTTCCTTACGTTAGCATGAAGACACCGTTTCTCGTCACCAGCGACGATACAGGATACGAATGGTCGCTGTTGTTCAAGAGCCAATTGATGACGGTAAACAGAGATGCACATACGTCCACCCGCTGATTCATGGTATTTTAGCTTAGAGCATGCAGTATCCATAAATCAGATTTTGAAACTCCATTGCATGCGAATGTCGCTCTGTGGTGGAATGATCACATTAACGCACGGCTTTCCGGGAGGGAAGGAGCGCCTGGTCCCCGGCACGAATCCGCCCGGCGGATTTGTGTCGAGGTCCGGTGAACCGGCCAGTCTGTAGATGGTTTTTAGGCGGTTTTCCATCTGCCTCGGCGAATGCGGGCTGGTTCCCCCTACTCCGCCTCGGCTACACTATGTCGGCGATTGCTGCGCAAACAAGTTCTCCACGTACGCGTACACCACCATTTCTCTACCACGCAAACATAGGGGTTACACTCGTCTGGCGTGAAGAGGACTGTGGTAGTCGTCGTGGGGTTGTGGACCACGCGGGGACGGAGCCTCTCCGTCGTTTCTGAGTCCCCGGTTAACATACAATACAATACAACAAGAGGCATAAGCTACAATCCCGTCTCACACCTTTCTGAACTACCCGTACAGCCTCCCCTTGATGTCGATCGACTCATGATTGCCATCCGTTTTCTGTACGAGTTATGTATACTTTTCGTTCCCTGTACAGTTCTTGTTCTTTATCCCTGCTATCTTGAGAACTTGAAAGAATGTATTCCAGTCAACGTAGTCAACAGCTGTCTAAATCTATAAACAATTTACACGTAGTTTCGCCTTTACTCTCACTTCACTTTGAAAGCAAATTGCCTCGCGTGTTGGTACATTCCTCTGGAACCAAAACTGAAGTTTCCATTTCTCTGTAAATAACTCGTGCTATTATTAGCAAACATGGCTTTGGAAATTATATCCAATTAATTCACTTACGGATAGGTACGCTCATTAACGCTTTGTGTAAAGTACATGACGGAATAGCTCCTATTGTGTTGGACGCCGTTAACAGGGTTTATGGTGCGTACTCCGATGGCAATAAGGAGAGAAGCTTAGACTTGTGCTTAAATCGAATGAGAAAATACCTAAGAAGTATTCAGTGCGTACGAATCGGTAGATTTCCATCGTTAATTCAATTAGCGGAATCGACGTCAAGCGTGTTTGCCGTGCCGCTTGGATTCTAAGTACTTAAATATTTCGAGTTTCCCCTTCTTCGGCGACAGTTAAGCTTCTTTTAGGGACTGGAACACTTGTGCATCAACCTTTTGAATGTTTTGTAATAACGCAAGCTTTTATCAGCGGCGAAACACTCCTCGTTTTATTTTTAATACACACATATTTTTTTGGTTTGACGAGCAGGTAGTGAGATTAGAAAAAGATTGCATAGTTTTGTCCCAAACGGTAACGCTACAGTAAACGTGCGGATCTAACTGAAAAGGACGTACCCTTCTTCTTGTAATACAAAGGGTCAAAAGACAAGTGATGCCCCAGGCCTCGCATCTCCAGTAACTATACAACAAGAAGTACCGTACTGTAATTTGTCCCATATACAACGATATGAACAAGAATGGTGGAACTAACGAGATCTGAGAGGAACAAAACGAACTAGCAAGGATTACGCACGATAAACTGTTTCTGTGGTCTACATCAGTGACTTAAGGCCCAGGAAACTAGAGTTTATCAGACTATGTGACACACGATCTACGCTGAGATCTCTTCTGTCACCACTATACAGGGTGTTTCAGAAGTGATCGTCAATATTCAGGGATATGACTGGAATGATAATCCGAAACAAGGGGTTAAAGTAAGCATGGGCTCCAAAACGCTTCCCTTAAGAGCTATGAGCACTTGTTCATCTTCGCTACTTTGAAACACAACTCTTCTAATGAACAAGTGCTCATCACTTAAGTTGTGAATTTTAGAACACATGTTTACTGGACATTTTTGTCTTGTTTAGGTCCATACTACCACTTCCCAAAATATGTAGAAAAGCAAAGAGCTTGCAGTAAAAGATTTGTTTCATAGTAGCGAAGATCATGAATTGCTCATAGCTCTGTAAATTATGCGTTTTAGAGCCCTTCTTTACTTTAACCCTTTGTTTCGAATGCGGAACTGTCATGCAATCGATTTACATCATGCAATTAGTTACATGATAAATACATGTCTCATGACAGTATTTTGCTCCTTTCTACTGCTCTAAACTTTTTTTTTTTTTTTTTTCCTTCAGTGTATGTCAGTGCGACTGGGGAACGTAACTACCAAAGTAATGAATGTTCATGCGCTTTATGACAATGATCATTCCGTTGCAACGCTATTAGCCGACACTTGACACGTTACACATTACCTTTAAATTTCTTTTATTTGGACTATCTATCGCTAACAGAAGTTCTGATCTAACACGTTCGCCAGAAACAGCGGGATGTGGTACGCTTACTCGTAGCACCTCAACTAAATACTGTTTACATTAAGAAGTAGCCGAACGACATTATTTTGTAGGCTTTTTTTCCGGCGATCGCTCGCTTCACTGAAACAGCTGGAAAGTGCGATCGCCAAAAGAAACAAAAATTTCAAACCAGTCGTTGTTTTCCCTCCCACTCAACTTTCAACGGCAGCCAATCTATAAACAACACGTCACTTTCGCAGATAACATTAGCTTCATTTTATATACCGGTATAAATAACACTCGGGACACACTCGTTTGAGGGGACACAGTTCACTTATTTGAACAAATCTTTAACAGTATGTGTAACCTCGGAATCTATTCCCCTTAAGGAAGAATCCCTGGAATATTACGTAAACACTTATGTTTGTATGCCAGAGCGACGTTGGAAGTTTTGATAGTTGACATGTTCTTCGGAACGAAACATTACATTACTGCATAAACAATGATACTGGCAGCACGGAATCACTAACACTACAAATATTCCAAATTATGTTTCACTTCTCCTAAGCACAAAATCAACTGAAAAAAATGTTACAAACATTTATGAATACTTCTGCTAGGTGTGATGATTTTTATTCCCCGCACAACAGCACCAATAAGACTATCAATTAGCACTTATCGTAGAATTATGGAGTAGTAACACAACTTACTTTCATTGTCAAATTTCCATTTCAGCGACTATCAGTAAAATATGAACATCAGCTGTACCTTAGATTTGCGGCTATGACAATGCGATCAATACAGAAAAGTTCTCACAAACATGGAATGCTTAACGATTCACTGTAATTGTAATGTTGCTTAAAGAGGGCAGAAAACATTACATGTAGCAGAATCAGTCCAGCAAATAGCCGAGAAGTTACGATACCATGTATTTAAATGAAAAATTTATACAGTTCAGCCAATGTCATGTTCACGCGTTCTTTTCGAAAACACAATGAAATAATGAATCTTAATGTCCCGTTGGAAAAACATAGTTTACGAATGTTACACCAAAAGTTTACCAATTTCGCATATATACCTACTACTAAGTGAAACACTAATCCATTTTCTCTTGGATGCAATATTATGTTTAATAAGATAGTGATGCGGGCATCGCGCGTCACAAGCGCACCAAAACATCAAACAAACACTGGTAACTTATAAAATGCGAAACTATGCAGATGGGTTCGTGGAAGACAACCCCAACTTGAAACATCTGAATCTCACGCGTACGGAAATACGACAGCTAAATAATATTGCAGAAGGTATATATCAAAATTGTTCTTGACTAATTCAACAGAATAACAAGGATGTGTGTTACCAAGGTTACTTACCAAATACACGGTGGCTTGACGGGTGAAGTATTTGAAGATTCTGCACCTTCTTTGGATTCAAGGGATGTAAATTCCCGTTCGTGCACTGAGATTTCTTCCGATAGAAGTTCCACAGATGCTTCGTCTTTTCCTACATTTTCACTACTAACAGAAGCCGCACTGACATTTCTGAGTTTTGCACTAGAGTTGTCGGCACGAGTCTCCCCACGATTTGTTCCACATCGTATACACTTCGTACGTTCGGTGGGATTTATCAGGGTGCACCGTTCACAGTGCCACTGAAGAACAGAAGCAATGGAGCCCATTCTCTCAGAATCATGGCTATTTTCCCGTTAAATACCATTCGATGCGCAAATATTTTCTGACAGCTGATCCACCATATTGACGCAATTGTTGCAGAATTATAATTGTAAACAAATCTTGGATTGGTTGACGTCTAGATGTTCAACCAATCATAAAGGATTACTGAATCCTTTTGGTCTTACGTTGGCATTGATGTTGTATTTATCTTTACTGCTTTGATTTGGTGGTACCAAACATTTTGGTTGATGGCGCTAGAATAGCAGTGTTGCAGATTAGCCAACATCTTAGCTTCAACATTAGGAATGCTGCAATATTTCGACTCATAAAACAGTTTTCCACAACTCTTCAACGCAAAACGAACACGACGTTAAAAATATCAAAACCTGGACGTCCAAAATGCCTTCTTGCTCTTTTCAGCTGACATTGTAGCCTAAGTTTCATTTTTCGATGTTGGCTGCGCCCGGTCTACGACGCCCGTCAGGCATATGTCGTTGGCGATGCGCCATACCATCTAGCGGTCAAACTGAGAACTACATCTGTGCAGACAAGGGGGAAAGCAACAGCATGAAGATTCTCAGATGCACGAGTCATAGCGAAGGCGACGTAGAAGCTAAGATGTGTTTGTGGTGATGCGATGACAGTGATACAATTTGTATACATCTGTATTCTGGTTTTGTTTTATTCATGACAGATATGTCAAGTAATAGCCTCGAAATTGTTCATGAAGGTTGGCTAATCAAGTCTCCACCGACAAAGCCTATTTGGAGAGCGGTGAGTTTTTGTTTTTCTTGTCTTTGGACGTGATTATATATTTCGTTAATAAATCGTACTTCTGATGGGCACAAGTGTTTAATGAGAATCATCCTATTCATAAGCACTCTGTCCATTTACTGTTAACAGCTATGCTCCACCAATGTGTGTTACTGAAAAGTAAAAGTTGTAGTTTGTGACTTACTACTACTGTAGTGAGGCTAGTGTTCTGGACATTACTGTTGTGTAAAGTTTACTCGTTTATCGTAGTTTGACAGTTTTATCGCTGTGGATATTACACTTTAACTTCTTCGCATAGCAGCTGTCGGGCGAGAAGTAAAGAAGTTATCTCCGTATTACATTCTCCAATATTTTTTTGTTGTTGTTTACAGTTTTGGTGTAGTTGCCTTCCTCGCTCTTGTGAGCAGTTGGAAGTAGTATTGTGATCAAATAACTCACTGTATTGAAAGTTAACTGATGGAAATGTTGAAACTGTATCGAGCAAGGCTTCTGAATGACTGTATGTTTCCACAATGCGTACGCACATCACATTACTGACAGAGCCAATAAGTATAGCTATAGATGTCTGCTAGCAGCCTAGTATTTTCGTGTTTGGGGACAAGTATTGACCATTATACTTGTCATAGTTGACAAGTTGTTGTTATGCATAATTCATTGCAGTTAAAAAAACTTGGTGAATTACTCTCATCAGTATCCGTAACGCTAGGTTCATAAATTTTCGGACAAATTTATTACAATGACTGTGCCGCAAAAATCTTTATTTAACGAGATTTTCGAAACTAGCAATATCTCTGTGTGTGTGTGTGTGTGTGTGTGTGTGTGTGTGTGTTCAATATGTTAAATTTAATATTTTTTTTTCGCGAAACTTTAAATCTCGTTAGCTTTAATTTAGACAAACTATATCAACACGTTGTTAACCAGGCTGTGTTGTGTCTACAGCCTTGATAGTGTCTAGTACTTTGACAGTTCTGCAAGTAAATACTGTGGAACACAAGTAGTATACTTTGTTTGCCTTTCTTTTTCTGCAACTGTGTCGTTAACTCTAGCTTCTTGCGTTGCCTACTGTAGTCACTGCATTTACTTTCTATGCGCTAGTTCTGTCAGGAGTTCTCCAAAAGCCAAGCATTACTCTCTGCATTGTATACATGGTAGTTCTTTGTTGTTTTGTACGCGGGCGTTTATGCTAAAGTAAAATTGTTAGTTAGGTTCGATAGCATACATGTCAGTTCTCCGGTTATTTAAAGTGAATACATGTTAATCCATTTAGCACGCACAGTTCAGAAGTAGGCCTACATCAGTGGAAGTATTGTAACTTATACGTCCAAGTGATTCTTGATGTTTGAAAAACCGCATACCCCGTTCCTTTTATTGTAACATTCATTTGGCAGTATCAGATACAGAGCAGCTTCTAACGAACAGGCCCAGCAGCCATGTGGAAAAAGACTAGAAATGTCCATAATTTTTTGGTGTGTGTTTTTCTGGCTAGACATGCCCATAATTTTTTCGTGAGTATTTTTCTGGCAGCTGCATAATATGCTCAGATCTATACCGAATCCGCATCCTGCGTACGTTTGTGTTGCTGCCCGTGGTAGATCTGCTGTAAGACTACAGTGAAAACACTCTGATGTAGTATTCTAAGCATTATTTTCTGTCAGCTTGTGAATTTTATTTGCTCATCAGATTATTTTTGTAGGTTAAGAAACGTATTTGTCGAAGTAATTGACTGTGAGTCTAGAGATTTAAGTGGATTATTTTTCGCTCAAATGCGATTCTATACCGGTTTTTCTCTGAGCTTATATACCTTTTAGATAGTGTTATAAGGTATTCTCTTCAGTCAGAATTTAGTCACATCGGCGTTTGTGCAGCTGAACAAGTCCTCGTCACCTATTTACATTTCTCTTCATTTTTACTTCTTAAATAGGCCTTGGAACAACAGAATCTCAGTGTATTGCCATCATAAATTTTTGTTTTTTCTAGGTTTAATTTGGCTGAAACAAATTCGAAAATTTCTTTTGTCATTTGTTTTACACTGTGCTAGTGACTAATTTGTAATCAGTCATTACAAACTGTTGCTAATGAATTTTTGAGCTTTTAATCTGGAAATATTTCGTAACAACCGCACAGGCAGTTATTAAAACTTCACACATTTCTCGAATTCGTAGGCAATGTGTGTATAACAACACACTTGCCATTTCTCGTTTACTTTTGTGACCGGGAGGATCGCGGGTCTAATGTACGGTTTCCCCTCGTGTTTCATTCTTTCATATTTTCAGTGGTTCACGAAATTAATCCCGGCAAGGACGGCGATAAATCGTCGCACGAAATCATGTCAGCTCCTTCCCTGAACCTCGCAATTGGCGCTTGGAATGCGACGTAGCTATTCCGGTAGTCTTAGTTTAGTCTCGTGAGGATTCTAAAAAAGTTTTAATGCAGTATCGTATGTAATTTTCAGCAGCCTAGTGCGCATAGAGGTATTGTCCTACCATGTACTTTCGTCATATATGCTGTAAAAAGGCGAAAGGATATGCGTGTGATACTCAACCGCCAATGTTTCGAGGAAGTTAGTGCCACTGAAGCAAGCGTCCCTACGCCGGCGAGAGCAGAGGCGAGCAGATAAGGGCATCAAGGCTGTTGACGGGCTGCCTCGGGATCACAAAAGCCCACCGCTGAAGCTGACGGAGTGGCTGATCGCCCCCTCCTTTTCTTCTTCGCATCCCTCCCACCCTTCGCCTGTGGAATCCGCAGAGCTCGCTACTGCCACGGTGAACAGGAGCGATAAACTCGGCCAGCTGGCGAACTCACGAGGAATGACGTGGGAGGAGAAGTGCCCCTATCTGCAATTGTATTTATAGTATGTGGACTCCCCTGCACATTAGCCCACAGGCCATTGGCAGCGTTGGAATTCCGCTGACGCCGCACAGATTCCGTTGTCGTTTGCTATTGAAGTTAAAGCTACGTTAGCCTGTCAGAGTTGCAGTCGGAGTACATGTCAGTTGTAGCTGCACGCGAAAGTGGAGAAAAGTGCTTGGTCTGGCAGTGCATCACTGTTGGTAATAACAGGCACTAATGTTTTGGACTTATTTCCCATTTAGCTCAATGCAAGTTATCGAACGTTATCCACGTGGGGACCTACCCCTAAATGCGGTTCAGAAAAGTTAGCCAAAGATGGTGCTAAATCGGTGAACGGAGTGCATGATCCAACAATTCTTACTTCTCATTTATTTTATTATTGCCATAACGCTTTCTTTGCCCTATGAATCATTTTCTTCCCTCAGTGAGAGTCCTTTTTACGTGTATTTGCAACGGTTTGTTTAGAAGAGCTGAGTAGTATTTTGAGCCTTTCTCATACCACACAGGCCATAAACTTTTTTCGCCTTAAGAAATTTTGATGTTTGCAATTTCCGCTCAATCTCTCGATTACCGTTTCTCCTGGCGGGAAGCGTTGAACCAGCATCTGATCCAAAGCGCCAACTCGGTACACAAAATCAGTTGGATTCATTTTAAATCGGTCAGAAATCTAAGCAAAATTTGTATTTTCATTTGCTGTCCATCAGTAGCTGCACCAAACTTGTGCAAAGCTGTATCGTATTCCTGTATCACATTTAATCCTTCCTGTTAAATGCAACAAACACTTCTTTTTTTAAATATGCATGTTTAATTGCCGATTGTAAAATATCACATGGAGTGAGCATTGGGGTGCCACACTCCTGCGCGCTGCAGAAATTTGTGATGGATCGCGGAGCTCTTCTTTGAATCTTCATAATACATTCCGTTACAACATTTCGTTAAGACTCCCAGACCAATGAACAATAATAAAGACATTGGCTTAACTGTGCCAAGTCATGTTATATATGTTTATGAAGATTTGATGAAGAAAAGTGTTGAATTCACCCTACTGTAAGAACGTTTTGTCCTGCGGTGTCACTTTCCGAAGAGTGTGACACAGTTGCTGCCTCAGCATGGCCTATATGCGAGCAAATACGTAGGTTTCTGGGTCACTGACTGGCCAGTGCACACAACGAAGAGTACGGTGCGTCGGAGCAACCATAAGAAGCTCATCCTGCTCCAGTAGCACAATTCCTACTTGTAAAAAGAATTGCGCCTGCGCAGGCCTAGCATCGTGCGAATGTACTGGACAGAGTCGTCACCCCCCCCCCCCCCACCCCAATCGCCAAAGACGAGGGAGTTATTTATGATGCCTCCCCTGCCCCCCACCCTTTCCACCTCACACACACACACACACACACACACACACACACACACACACACACACACTCCAGTCGACTCTTTAAAGACCTAAAAGAGACGGAGACGCCAGTGTTCTGGTGCAAGTGGTACTGTCTCCAAGACGCATAGTTTGGGCCGGGCGCCGGAGAAGATTCTCCCGAATGGCCTTAACTGACCGTTAAGGTGCTACATGTACCAGATCTTTTCCGGGCGCTGTTCGGGCTGCCACCACCGAACATTCATTACGTCTCTCTTCATCTGTACCACGTAGGCGCCCAGAAGGTCGTTTACTCTGGGAGTATTTCGAAGAAAATTGCTGAAGGCATGCACTACTATCTGTTGATAGGTCCATCCACATTCTCACAGGCATTCAGTGATTGTCTGTTCAAGTGGGAGTACTTAACTGGCCGGGCTACGATTGTACCATAGTGCAGCATGGCTGTTGCCTCATTCATTCACATCGGAAGGAAGTGCTACACATACGGAGACGAGCGATTTCCGAGATTACGTCTGGATAGTACACCTGGCCATTCAGTTCCCCTCTGAGCACTATGGGACTTAACATGTATGGTCATCAGTCCCCTAGAACTTAGAACTACTTAAACCTAACTAACCTAATGACATCACACAACACTCAGCCATCACGAGGCAGAGAAAATCCCTGACCCCGCCGGGTCATTCAGTTGGCCAGCAGGCACATAAAAATATCTCAATGACGCTAACAGCAAACTAAACAGTTCAAACGCCGTGTATGACACCTTATTTCAGCCTAGGCTTTTGTCATTCGCTCACTCGTACTTATTTTTGGGTTACATCGACCTCAGTTTTATCAGACAACGAAGAGAATTTATGAATTAAGATTTACTTCATAATTTCTGTCTGATTCAGGTCAAGCAAAGAATGTTCTCTCTGGAACGGCTGACGCTAACAGAAGCAACACTGGTTGTTCGAATGTGTGCTTTTCCTACTGCGGAGGTGAAATGTAGAAGGAAAATGTGAGTTTAGCGTGCAGTCGACGACAAGTCGTCAGAGACGGAGCGCAACTTCAGACTGAAAAAATAAGGATGTTGGCCACGTCGAAAGTAAAGTTCTATGTACTGACTTGGCAGAAAATCCTAAGAAATTTTGGTCTTGTGTCAAAGCGGTAGGTGGATCAAATCAAAACAGAATGTCTAGACACTCTGTGACCAAAATGGTACTGAAACAGAGGATGACAGACTAAAAGCCGAAATACTAAATGTCTTTTTCCAAAGCTGTTTCACAGAGGAAGACTGCACTGTAGTTCCTTCTCTACATTGTCGCACAGATGACAAAATGGTAGATATCGAAATAGACGACATAGGGATAGAGAAACAATTAAAATCGCTCAAAAGAGGAAAGGCCGCTGGACCTGATGGGATACCAGTTAGATTTTACACACAGTACGCGAAGGAACTTGCCCCCCTTCTTGCAGCGGTGTACCGTAGGTCTCTAGAAGAGCATAGCGTTCCAAAGGATTGGAAAAGGGCACAGGTCATCCCCGTCTTCAAGAAGGGACGTCGAGCAGATGTGCAGAACTATAGACCTATATCTCTAACGTCAATCAGTTGTAGAATTTTGGAAAACATTATGTCCGAGTATAATGACTTTTCTGGAGACTAGAAATCTATTCTGTAGGGATCAGCATGGGTTTCGAAAAAGACGATCGTGTGAAACCCAGCTAGCGCTATTCGTCCACGAGACTCAGAGGGCCATAGACACGGGTTCACAGGTAGATGCCGTGTTTTTTTTACTTCCGCAAGGCGTTCGATACAGTTCCCCACAGTCGTTTAATGGACAAAGTAAGAGAATATGGACTATCAGACCAATTGTGTGATTGGATTGAGGAGTTCCTAGATAACAGAACGCAGCATGTCATTCTCAATGGAGAGAAGTCTTCCGAAGTAAGTGATTTCAGGTGTGCCGCAGGGGAGTGTCATAGGACCGTTGCTATTCACAATATACGTAAATGACCTGGTGGATGACATCGGAAGCTCACTGAGGCCTTTTGCAGATGATGCTGTGGTGTATCGAGAGGTTGTAACAATGGAAAATTGTACTGAAATGCAGGAGGATCTGCAGCGAATTGACGCATGGTGCAGGGAATGGCAATTGAATCTCAATGTAGACAAGTGTAATGCGCTGCGAATACATAGAAAGATAGATCCCTTATCATTTAGCTACAAAATAGCAGGTCAACAACTGGAAGCAGTTAATTCCATAAATTATCTGGGAGTAGGCATTAGGAGTTATTTAAAATGGAATGATCATTTGAAGTTGATCGTCGGTAAAGCAGATGCCAGCCTGAGATTCATTGGAAGAATCCTAAGGAAATGCAATCCGAAAACAAAGGAAGTAGGTTACAGTACGCTTGTTCGTCCACTGCTTGAATACTGCTCAGCAGTGTGGGATCCGTTCCAGATAGGGTTGGTAGAAGAGATAGAGCAGATCCAACGGAGAGCAGCGCGCTTCGTTACAGGATCATTTAGTAATCGCGAAAGCGTTACGGAGATGATAAACTCCAGTGGAAGACTCGGCAGTAGAGACGCTCAGTAGCTCGGTACGGGCTTTTGTTGAAGTTTCGAGTACATACCTTCACCGAGGAGTCAAGCAGTACATTGCTCCCTCCTATGTATATCTCGCGAAGAGACCATGAGGATAAAATCAGAGAGATTAGAGCCCACACAGAAGCATACCGACAATCCTTCTTTCCGCGAACAATACGAGACTGGAATAGAAGGGAGAACCGATAGAGGTACTCAGGGTACCCTCCGCCACACACCGTCAGGTGGCTTGCGTAGTATGGATGTAGATGTAGATGTCGTTTCCAAAGGAACTATGCCGACATTTCAGTTAAACGGTTTAGGAGAACCTAACTAGGATGACCGAACAGACCTTTGAACCGAAGTCGTCACAAATGCGAGTCCATTGTCTTAGTCTGAGGCTCGTCACGAACGATAATGCTATCAATGCAGTAAACGTCAGTAAACTTTATTGAAATGTAAGAAAGCCTATAGAGGATCAACGGTTGGTGGAGGGTCTGGCAGTTGAACTTGATAGTTAATAAATGCAACCTCTTGCACATAAACAGACGAAGAGATTCACTACTGTTAGATTGCGAGAAGTCACTGGAAACAGTAATTACGGAAAATTTATAAAAGTAACCATCAGAGGCTGTCTGAAATGGAATGACCACTTACAACAAATTTTAGGAAACGTAGATGCCAAGCCGAGATTCAATGGGAAAATCTTATAGAAGTAACTCATACCCCTAAACAAATCATTTACAAAATACGTGTCTGACCAATTCTTGATTATTGCTCATCAGCCGTACCATCACCGGGTTGGACTAATGTAAAAGATATAGAAGATCCAACGAAGAGCGGGTCGTTTCGTCACGGGACCTGTTTGTCGGCTCGAGAATGTCTTGAATAAGCTCAACAAACTGCAGTGGCAGGCGTTACAATGGAAGCATTGTACATGACGGAGAGGTATACTCTCGAAATTCCGAGAGCGTATGTTCCAAGAAGAATAGGTTAACATATTATTTCTTCCTATGTAAGTCTCACGAAATGATCACTACTGCAAAACTAGGAAAAAAAACTGAGCTCATGCGGAGGTTTAACGAATAGAAGAATGAAGAGGAAAACGGTAGTAGTACCACGCACTGAAACGTGACTTGCAGAGAACAGATGTAGAACCACTGTGTCGCCTCTCTCTGTATATTTAAGAAAGTTCTGCCTCTAAATGTGGTGCAGAGGAACGCGCGGTAGACTACATATTAGAGGATAGTCCGCTTCATGCATCCGAAGGCGGTTTGGACAATTTAAATGAAGTGACCAAAGTGTTTTGACCGGACGCACAAGACTTAAGTTGTAATGAAAAGAAGAGTAAAAGAAGGGACCCACAAAATTAGAGACAAATATCCATTACATCGCTTTACTTTGGAATTCTTGGACATATTTTCAGTTAGATTATAATACATTTTCTTGAGACGCATTTGTCAGAATGAGTGGTATTGAGCTATAGAGCCCTTCAGGACGAGAAAGAACTGAAGAAGAAATAGCCAGAGTGATTACACCTGCAAGTAACATGTCAACGGAAAGAGTCTCAAACTTTTGTTAATGCATTTGATGTCCTAACCATTTTGCATAGTTATGAAGTGTTCTCTGGTGGAAGACAGAACTGTACTTGTAACACCTAAGAATCACATAGGCAAAATGTAGGCCTGACTTGACATACCACATAGAAAGAATAATGGTTCTGACTACGAACATGTTGGTACGGGGTACTAGTTGTCGTTCAAACCGGATGTTCAGTTGTAGTTGGGATTCACCGCCCATTGGGACTTGTCTTTGATTCCCAGCTGACATGACTTCCCCACCTTCGCCAACTTAAGCGTAAATGCAGGCAACACCTCAATCCACTTCACTGCCTCAGTAACTCTTAACTGGAGTGCAGATCGCTCTACCCTCTTTCAGGTCTACAAAGCCCCGATTCTGCCCTGTCTTGATTATGGGAGTCTTGCACATGGTTCAGCATCTCCCTCAGCAATGTGGGTACTGGACCCCATTCATCATTGTGGGGCCCCACTTGCGACAGGAGTCTTCAGAACTAGCCGTGTGAACAGTCGAGGTTGGAGACCCTCCATTAACTATCAGGCACCAACAACAGCTGCTGAATTACGCTATACGCGTTCGTAGCTTCCCTGAGCTTCCCAACTACCATCTCGTTTTCCCCGGAAGCGAACTCCACGTCCCATTACAGTGAGCCAGAAATGGGTTCAGAATTGCTGCAAGCCCCCAGTGTCTGTGTTCAGAACCATATTTCCTCCACTGTCGCCTCTGGTTAGAGTGTCATCATATCTGCCCCAACAGCTTGTGGCCCTACCCTCAGATTTGTCTCGAAATCTCTTTTGGCCCAAAAGATTTCGTTCACCCCACGATTTTAGGTCGCCTGTTCTTGGCTCTCTGAGTTCGGAAGTGGTATTCACTAATGGTTCAACAGTTGACGGACAAACAGGCTTTGCATATACACATGCATGGTGCTATGAATTCCACTCTGCCAGACGGCTGCAGTGTCTTCATTATTGAATTGATGGCCATTAAACTAGCTATTTGCCATGTTCGTTCTTGCACTGGCAAGAGTATCCTAATCTGTAGTGACTCCCTTAACAGCCTTCAGGCTATACACCATTGCTAGTTTCCTCACCCACTGGTCATGGCTATCCAGGATTATGCCTCTGGTTGGCCAAGCTGGTCACCAGGATTCTGATTCTGGAAATTGGGGGTCCCAGAACCAGACCTTCGGGCACTTATATTCCATCGCTTGCTGGAAGTCTGGAACTGAGAATGGTCTGTCCTGATCTCCCCAAACAAAGTGAGGACAATTAAGGAGACCACGACCACGTGGTAGTCTTTCCTGCATGCTTCTCGCAGGGAATCCATCGTCCTCTGTCGACTCTGCATTGGCCACACTTGGCTGACACATGGCCGCATTCCCCGACGTGAGGATCACCTCATTGCCGATGTGGAACCTGCCTGATGGTGGCCCACTTACTCATAGACGGTTCTAATGTTGGTGCTTTGAGATGGCATATTAATCTTCCTGACATGCTACCTATGGTGCTAGCAAATGACACCAAAGTGGCTGACCTAGTGTTGCCGTTTGCTTGTGTACGTGGTTTCTGTTCATCCCTGTAATGTAGGGCTTTTGGTTCACTGACTGACTGCCTGAGGGGTTGGTGAAGCAGCCCTCTCCTGCCCCCCCCCCCCCCCCCCCTCCCCCAGGAGTCCCTTGTCGGCCCTTGCTCGGTGTCCCAGCCTGGCCTCCACCGAACCCACCTTTTTCCTTTTTATTCTTTTTCACTTCTCGGTTTTAATGCCATGTCCTGATTGGTCTTTTAACGTCTTGTCTGTACGGTCTTTTTTCTGGTCGTGTACCTATGTTTTATTTTACTTTTTCAGTTTTTTTCCTTACTGTGTTAGTTACGCTTGGGATCTCTAGGATTTGCCTTTCGCCTCCTTCCTTTGACGACGACTCCAGGTTTTCCACTTATTGCATGAAGGACTGATAACCTTGTACTCGTAGTTTAGTCCCTTTCACTCCAAACAAACCACCCAACCAATCGATGTTCAAAGTAGATCGAATCAACTTGGAAGTATTTCAGTAATATGGCATAAATTTCTAAATCCCATTTCTGTTATTAATCTGTAATGACATGGTGTGTACAATATGTTCTTGTACGTGTGATCCACGGATAAATAAAACTATTACTATCACTTCTACTACAAATCTACAGGGGCAACTGAAAGCACAGACATAAACGCCACAATACCAAGCCACTGTTCCTGAATTTTGGCAAAAAGAAGCAACTACAGTTTAAGAACGATAGCTTCAAATCCATTGAGTGTGAAGTTCCATCTCAATCTTGCTCTGATCCTACCAGATGTGGAAATAGGATCATAAGGTAATCAGCTTCTGAAGGGAGTCATACGCAGAAAGAAAGAAATAATTTAAGTTTTAAAAATGACGAAGAGACCAAGTATAGTAGTAAATATTCTTGTCCAGACCCGCTCACTCAACATTTCCGCACACTTGGCAGCTATTAGAAGCGTGTTGTGTGTTATGCAGATTGCTGCATATAAACTCAAACATTCGATTTGCTAATTGCAGAAAGCAAGTACCTTATGTACTGTAGATGTATATTTCAATAGATGATGCGCTTACTTTTCAGATTTGATGTTCTTCGACCTTTCACCTGTCTAATATGAACCCCAATGTAAACGGTAGGAGGACATGATCTAGTAAGAAGAAAATTATTTTTTGGATGATAGACACGGCTGTGCTATTTGTTAGATGCCAAAAAAATTCTGAACGAGCAGTCACCTTCTGGATAAATAGGGCTAATATCTTTTTCAGGAGCAACATCTTCACCGTCCTCGTCACGAAAATCAAACAGTCCATCCTCACACTCAAGACTGATTTCGGATAATAATGCTCCCTGTATTTAATTTTCTGTTCTTGATTTAAAGCTCGACGCGCCAAATTCATAACGAATACAGAAAAGATAACATACAAAATGTGTACACCGGCTCCATACGGGCTCTGCACTTAATATTTCTATCGAATTATTGACCTGTCCGCATGTCCTCGATTAGGTATCAATCAACACTGGATTTACATAGGTAGGAGCTAAACATACATGTCAGACAGCGCATCTTCCATTAAAAATTAAACTACAAAAGCAGACTGATCCTGGTGTACATTTATAAGTTTGAAATTCCAAGAAGAGAAGAATCGATAGACTTTCCTATAACTTTCTGATAGTTTCCAAATTCCCCTGTCAGATTCGTAGGACATGTGGAGACAGGCGAATAGATAATGTAATCACTAAGTTGATGTCTGCGGTGGTGTTAACATCGTTTATCACCATCTGTTAGGCAGGGGCAAAACAAAACTCTCACTAAGCGCAGGTTGCTATAAGCATGCCGTAAGAAGTTGAAGCAGCTTGTAGGCACGTTAGATGGTGCTGACTCTATAGTCTTAACTACAGGGCGATCCAAAAAATGAAAGAAAGTAAACCATTGTTGTGGAAGAAAGACAAAAGGCAAGAACATTACCCTATTGTATGAAATAGGGATATGAGTGACGTTTAATGCACAAGATGCTCGAAATGTCTACCGTCCCCGGCTACATTGGTATACAGCTGGTTCCGAAACCATCATAACGCGCCGTTATAGTGCGACTCAAGTGCATCGGTTGAAAAAAAAAAGGTTCAAATAGCTCCAAGCACTGTGGGACTTAACGTCTGAGATCATCAGTCACCTAGACTTAGAACTACTTAAACCTAACCAACCTTAGGACATCACACACACCCATGCCCGAGGCAGGGTTCGAACCTGCGAACGTAAAAGCAAGTGCATCAGTCTCACTTCTGATGGCTCATTTCAGGTCCTTAGTGACTTAAGATGATTCCTACAGATCCTGTCCTTGATGTAACCTCACAAGAAGTCGCACGTATTGAGATCCGGAATGTATGGGTGCCACTCAATCCCCTGGCCCGTGGATTTCTCTGCATCTAGTGCAATCAAATGCTCACCAAACTGCAGTTCTATGGGGTCGAGCCCCACTTGCACGAACCGGTAGCGGCGAGTCATGTTGAAACAGCCTGCTTCTGGGCGAAAGTGCCGCTCCAGTGACTCTCGAGGCTTCATTCCTGTGACCATGCCGTCAATGAATATCGGACCCATAAGCCGCTATGACGATGAGCCACACGACACGGTGACCCTTTGCAGTTGCAGTTGCAGTGGCGAGACGACTGTATCTCAATATTGCCAGTTTCGTTTGTCCACGTAACCATTCAACTGAAAATGGGCCTCATCACTGAACCAAATCTTGTATTCAGTCATGGCACCATTTTCAAGTTCCTCGATCATGTGGTTTTGCGAAACCTCTCCGCCGCACAGTGTTCCCCTGCTTGAGTAGCTGGCACATTTGGATGTTACAGGGACGCAACCTTACTGCTTTCGTGAGGACGCGCTCCCTGTTGTCATCGGTAACAACTGTGGATTTTCGTCCCGACGCCTTGCTGCTTGCATCCGAAAAACTCCCTGTGGATTCAAATCTGGCCCTCAACCCGTCAACAATGAAAATCAGAGTGAGATGAGAGCCAGAACAGCGACCATATGATACCGTGAAAATCACTGCGACTTTTCAGTGCTATAACGTACCTTGCGATAAGCAGCTCACTAGGTGTTCTTTTCTGTCCCTCTCTGACAGATATGCCCGTCGAACGTTAACATTACTGCGATTATTTTCATAAAATTTTCTTACGATAAATATCTTTCTTCCAAGGTCAATGATTCCATATTGCTGCTTCTTTATTTCCGGTAATAAGGCATTCACGTTAAATGTCAATATATGTGCTATTACAATATGGAGGAATTATACTTACATCAATACATGTGAAATCAGGATCTTAACATACTCTTTCTCATGTTTTTTTGGACCATACTGTACCAACATTGTCCACACACCACGCTAACATTGAGACTGCTGTTTGCTCCAACTTTCTTACTCGAGTTGCGCATGCGCACAGGCAGTTTACTCGTAACCGTGACACTCAACCTCACTGATAGTGGTGCGCATGGTGCTATCATATTAGTTTGAATTTGGCAGCAATTTCAGTAACTTTTCGCGAAGATGGAAAAAGTGTAGTAGTGTTCAGTGAACCTCTTTTTGCTTTTCAATGACGAGATAAAAAGCGGAGTTTTTCCAGCGACTATTCACCATCAGTGACAACAGTCGTTAATTCAACGAATTTATACGCGCTCGAGCAAACGTTTTTGACAAGAAAGTTCCATGACGTCCGGCAGAAGGGATCGATAACATTCCATTACAATTTCTAAAATCAATGGGGCGGGGGGAAGTGGCAACAAAACGACTATTCACGTTGGTGTGGAGAATGAGTCTGTCGACATACCATCTGACTTTCGGAAAAGCATCATCCGCACAATTCCGAAGACGGCAAGAGCTGACAAATGCGAGAATTACCGCACAATCAGCTTAACAGCTCATGCTTCCAAGCTGCTTACAAGAATAGTTTACCGAAGATGAACAAGAAAATTGAGGATGCGCTAGGTACGGTCAGTTTGGTTGTAGGAAAAGTAAAGGCACGAGAGAGGCAATTCTGACGTTGCGGTTAATAATGGAAGCAAGACTAAAGAAAAATCAAGACACGTTCATAGGATTTGTCGGCCTGGAAAAAGCGTTCGACAATGTAAAATGGTGAAAGATCTTAGAAATTCTGAAAAAAGTGGGGGTAAGCTATAGGGAGAGACGGCTCATATACTATATGTACAACAGCCAAGAGGGAGTAATAAGAGTGGACGACCGAGAACGAAGTGCTCGTATTAAAAAGGGTATAAGACAAGGATGTAGCCTTCGGCCCTACTGTTCAATCTCTACATCGAGGAAGCAGTGATGGAAATAAAAGAAAGCTTCAGGAGTGGAATTAAAACTCAAGGTGAAAGGATATCAATGATACGATTCGCTGATGACATTGCTATCCTGAGTGAAAGTGAAGAATTACATGGTCTGCTGAACGGAATGAACTGTCTAATGAGAACACAGTATTGACTGAGAGTAAATCGAAGAAAGACGAAGCTAATGAGAAATAGTAAAAATGAGAACAGTGAGACACTTTAACTTCAGGATGGATGGTCACAAAATAGATAAAGTTAAGGAATTCTGCTATGTAGGCGTCGTTGGTGATTACCATTGACGGACGGAGCAAGGAGGACATCAAAAGCAGACTAGCAGTGGCAAAAAGGGCATTCCTGGCTAAGAGAAGTATACTAATATCGGCCTCAATTTGAGGAAGAAATTTCTGAGAATGTACACCTGGAGAACAGCATTGTATGGTAGTAAAACATAGATTGTGGGAAAACCGGAACAGAAGAGAATCTAAGCATTTGAGATGTGGTGCTACAGACGAATGTTGAAAATTAGGTGGACTGATAAGGTAAGGAATGAGGAGGTTCTACGCAGAATCAGAGAGTAAATGAATATGTGGAAAACACTGATAAGGAGAAGGAACAGGATGATAGGACATCTGTTAAGACATGAGGGAATGGCTTCCATGGTACTACAGGGAGCTGTGGAGGTCAGAAACTGTAGCGGAATTCATAGATTGGAATACACCGAGCAAATAATTGAGAACGTAGGTTGAAAGTGCTACTCTGAGATGAAGAGGTTAGCACAGGAGAGGAATTCGTGACGGGCCGCATTAAGCCAGTCGGAAGACTGATGACAAAAAAAAAGTCAGAAGATCAAAACCGATTGAAGAAAGATGTAAACAAGATATCTGTGTGCCACGAAAAGTGGTAATTGATTCTAAAGAGTACAAAGTGTGAAATCATCCAAATTATTACTAAAAGGAATCCGTTAAATTTCGCCTACCCGATGAACCGCACACATTTTGAAGCTATGGGTTGAACTGAATATTTAGAAATTACAGTTAAGATTGTCTTAAATTGGAGCGGCCGTAGCCGGCCTTTGTGACCGAGCGGTTCTAGGCGCTTCAGTCTGGAACCGCGCGACCGCTTCGGTCGCAGGTTCGAATCCTTCCTCGGGCATGGATGTGTGTGATGTCCTTAGGTTAGTTAGGTTTAAGTAGTTCTAAGTTCTAGGAGACTGATGACCTTAGATGTAAAGTCCCATTGTGCTCAGAGCCATTTGAACCATTTTGGGCGACCGTATAGGTATTGCTGTGGGCGAGGCCAACCGACGGCTACGTTTTATTGGATACAACAAATCCACTGGACGACGTACGCTACACTTGTTTATGCGGTGCTGGAGTATTGCTGTGCGGTGTGGGATCTTGGCCAGGTAGGAATAACAGGGAACAGCGAGGAACTTCAAAGAAGGCAGCTCGTTATGTACTATCGCAAAATGGGAGTGTGTGTGTCACGTATATTATAAGCGAGTTAGGATGGGAATAATTAAAACAAAGGCATATTTCGTTGCGGCGAAATCTTTTCAAAAAAATTAAATTACCAACCTTCTCCTCAGAAAGCGAAAATACTTTGTTGAAAAGCACCTACATGGGAAGAAATGATCATCGTAATCCAATAACGTAAATTAGAGGTCGCACGGGAAGATTTAAGTGTTCGTTCCTCTCGTGAGCTGTTATAGAGTGGAACGGTACAGAAATAGTGTGCAAGTCGTTCCATGAACTTTCTGCCAGGCATTTGAGTGAAAATTGCAGAATAGACACGTAGATGTATCGTGGTTATGACACTTATTACTGAATGCGTAGGAGATGTGTAGACATCATCCTGGTATTGCTTAGTTTTCTGCAGATTTTTGATTGTTGTGTAACGTGGCCACTGATTGTATTATACTAATACACCAGAAAGAGGCCACACCACATGTTTTGCTACATGGGTCTTTGCAGGTTGGATGACGTGAATTAAGTAAATTAGGAATAACTATCTTTTATGCTAACCCTTTTTATGACATTATGTTTTATTTTCAGTCCAAGTTAATGTTGTTGTTCCCCCCCCCCCCCCCCCCCCCCCCACACACACACACACACACACACACACACACACACACACACACACACACACACACACACACACACACACACACACACACACAGAGAGAGAGAGAGAGAGAGAGAGAGAGAGAGAGAGAGAGAGAGAGAGAGAGAGAGACTACAATGTGCCGGCTGAATGACTGTGTGTGTGTGTGTGTGTGTGTGTGTGTAGTAAATCTTAAAGGTGCTTGAGATGATGGAAATGGCGTATAATTTATTTCACATTAAATTGATAAATGTTGTACTTGCTTTTAATAACAATATATAGCCAAATCATAACCTTTAGTTCAAAGCTCATTTTGCACTAGGTATCTGCCACATTAAAGGACCAGGATTTTTCTCTCCATTGCTGTCATATGTGGAACTTAGAGGTAGTCATGTCTGGGGAAAAAAAGGCTTTTGGAATGAAAAGCAAGCAGATCATTTTAGATATGTGTTTTCTTGAAAATTACAATTTATTGCAGATGTGTCAATGGAGTAATACGCTCTTCAGATGTCTCACAGGTGAAAACTGAGGCCATCGTTGCGACAGTGATGTGTTTTAGGGGGCTTACATCCATTTTTTACCAATAATTATAAAGTGCGGGAGGTGGAGAATGTATGTATCCACAAGAGGGGACTATGTTGATACATGAATTATTTTTTAAACAAAAAAAGAAAGCAAATCTTTGATCCTAACGCGGTTCCTTAATTGAGCCATCCCATAGGCTGCGTTGTCGAGGTATCAGTGTCGGCATTTTTATAGTGCGATGCGTGGGACTGTTGGCAAACTGTGGCGCTTATATTATAGTCAGCGTGAAGCTATCGCTGGTGGCGTTATCGTGGAAATAGAGCGTCAAGTCGGGAGGGGGCTCGCAGCTTCCCGGGCCTTCTGGGAACCTCACGGATAAGAAGTGCGCATGCGCGCCGCACGTGGGCCAACCAGCACTCTGTTCGTCGCCCGCACCGAGTTAACCAGAGCTCCCAACCACGGCGGACGTGTTCTCTGACGCGCCACAGATCACTTTTCTAGTGTATTGCATAGCAAGCCAGAGCTAGGTTCTGAAATCGTGTAGTCAAAAGCCCTAGTCCGTAGCGAGATAATGTTTGTAAACTACGGTACTTCCCCGTCAACTTCTTCGCCACGCCAAAGCTAATGAGGAAAAGCTGAGCAGTTATCAGGGAACAGGATTAAACATCACAGCGTATAAAATACGTTTGGTGATATGTTTGTTGCCATTCCGATTCCGAAGATTGTGTTAATCATCAGATGGTGGCATCACATATGCAGACCAACCTATTAATCAGCTGTTGATTGTTTACAGACCCATGGGCCACTACAATGAAAAACATTTTCGAACTGGCAAAAATTCGAAATGGAAATGATTGACAAGGATAAACTGAAGTTAAAAGCAACAGGGACAATAAACTTAAAATAAACTTAAAATAATACGTGTTCCAATTTTTTCGGAGACCTTGGATGTTTCCTGCAGCGCGAAGTATATCGGAAATAAATTTATCAGTAAGGTGTACTTTATCAGCATTATCACGAAAGTTTTTAGATGATGGGTCAAAAAATGCTTCAAATGGCTCTGAGCACTATGGGACTTAACATCTGAGGTCACCAGTCCCCTAGACTTAGAACTACTTAAACCTAACCAACCTAAGGACATCACACACATCCATGCCCGAGGCAGGAATCGAACCTGCGACTGTAGCAGTCGCGCGGTTCCGTACTGAAGCGCCTAGAACCACTCAACCACACCGACCGGCACCTACAGGATCATCTTCATCCATTGACCTTCGTTTTTGCTCCGAGCTTATTGTAGACTTCCGTACAGTGGGAAGTGACGACAGATTTTCATACCAGTGACCACGTTCCAATATGGGTTCGTCTGCTGACTCTGGCGGTGGTCGACCGGAGACCACGAAGACGGATTATTCAAAGAGCAAATTGATTGTGATACAGTAAGAACAACAGGATTGTGTCTTGGAGATGGTGGACTGTATCATTTGTGTGATCCAGCGAGCTACCACAGATTGCATTCCCCAGTCTGGCAACCACCGTAGGCGATGGCCTGTTCCTTGGTGGAATGACGAATGTCACTGGGCAGTCTGACTGAAACGCAGCTTTGCAGGAAAATCAAACATAATTCAGCTGCAGAAATCCTTCGTGTTTCAGGTCTGTGAGAATGGAAGTGATAAAAACAGAAGAGAAATTTGAGGAAGAAATTCGTAACTGCTGATAATTGATCCATTTCCATTGCACACGTTTGGGACTCTGTAAGGCGGATTTCAGGCAAGAGAAGTACATATCCCCTTGGTTGAGACATGGGATCTTCGTGGACACACTTAAAGACATGGCTTAGGTTGTAGCTGAACACTTTTCTGCCGTCATTGCATCATCAAGGCAAACTTCTCTTTCCAGATGGTCTGTAGGACTGTGAAAAATAAGGAGGCTCTGCTTCTTCTCGTGTAATGACGTCTACAATATTCCATTCCCAATATGCGAATTGGAATCAGCTCATCCATGGCCAGAGACACTATTCCAGAACCATAATGCTGTGCTTCATCATCTGTGCGCTGCGATCGAAGGCAAGTTCCTATCTTGTTTCAGTTAGACCGACTTGAAAGAAGGCGATAATTCCGTTATGGAAACCAGGCAAGGGCTGTCCAGCCCTAACAGCTACTGATGAGACTCTTACCCATACAACTAGTAAAGGTTGCATATCAGTGCAGGGTCAACTACCGCCTCGCCTGGCTCCTCAAATCCGGAGGTCAACTGTGCTGCTTCCAGTGCGGTTTCAGGCGCTACCGTTCAGCCTTGATAACTTAATTCTGCTGGAGAGAGCAATACAGGATTCCTTCTTATACCTATCCCATTCGGTTGGTGCGTTTTTTGACTTCAAAAAAATTGTTAAGCATCACTTGGAGGTAGAGCATCCTACACAAACTTCATGAACAGGAACTACATGGACGTCTGCCGTTCCTTATCCAGTCCTTCCTCGAGGAAGGGTGCTTTCGATATCTCTTTGGTGATGCCTTGTCGGACTGCTACTTTCAGGAGAATGGGGTCCCCCAAGCACTGTACTCAATGTCACACTGTTTGCAGTCGCTACCAGTGGCTTGTCCTTCAGTCATGATCTGTGTTAAATGCTCTTAGTTTGTGGAAGACTTCGCAAGCTGCTACTCTTCCTCCGATCCTACGACAACAACGAAGGAACTATCGCTGACCAGCTGGAGGCTGGAAACAATCTTCAGTATTTTTAAATGCCTCAGTACAAAGACGTGGAGAGCTGACAGGCCCTGCCTCCTGCAGTTATATGGGGTATTTGTTAGATCACGGTTAGATTATGGCAGTGTGGTTTATGGTGCAATCCGTATGTCCTGCTTCAAAATGTTAGTGTCCACCATGAGGGCATTCGGAAATCGACTGGAGCCTTTCGGACCAGCCCAGTTCAGTGTCTGTGTGCAGAGACTGGTGAAGTACCACTCTGGATTGGACTGCGCCTTCTTCTGGCTCGAGAAGCCCTGAAAAGCTCAGCATTGTCTCGGGCACTGGCACTTGTTACAGCAGACCACCCCAGCTCTAGTGGCTCTTCAGGCATCTGCCACATGCGACCAATCCTTTCGGCATACGTGCTATTGTCTCAAGGATATGGATACATCAGAATACACAGCCAGGGATGGAACAGATTGCATCCTTGGTGTCTTTAGACACCCAAAGCGGTTTTAAGCTTGACACAGTACAGGAAAACGGTACGACAGATCACGTTTTCAAAACTGTTTTTCTTCAGTTATGTACGTACCACAGTTTTATCGTTGTTTATACCGATAAATCGCAGCAAGAGAACTCCCTCTGCTCCTCTGGTGCTTTCACTGGTAGTTTCCTAAGTGCACCTTCCGGAACAATTTACAAATTATAATGCGAAGTTATATGGCATTGTGATGACACTGGAGTAGATTTCCAGGCGTCACAGTACAACGTTTCTCGTCTGTTCTGCCTCAGTTAGTGCGCTACATGTGGTCCACCAAATGTATCCGATAGACCAGCTGATTTACCTCATCCATGACTGTTTACAGCTGCTGCTGCAGCAGCAGCGTGGCAAGGAGGCAGCGGAAGAAGCATGACGGGATGATGATGTACGTCGATGTGCCGTCCCCTTGCACATCATCTCATAATCGGGCCTTATCCCTAATCTCATCCCTCAAGGGCTTACTATGAACTAATCTGCGTGTGAGAACCGCCATAGTGTCCCCCTCCCCTCCACACCACCACCACCACCACCACCACCACCACAACGAGAATGACATGCTGACTTTTCGTTTGGGCGTTGATGACAATGACGATGATACTGAGCGACCCACATCCAAAATCATCGTAACTATACATTCGCAGTTATCTCGCAGACTGATAGTTTTCGGACCCGTTTTTACTAGAACGTTTTTTATCGAGAGCCCAAGGAAAAGCAGTTAATGTCTGAGGGAGGGGAAGCGGCCGGGGACGTCAAATGCTATAGCGCTTGAGTGGGGAGAAATGTTCTCGAACAGGCTCTGGCTGTAAGGTTGGACTTCGAGACAAAGTGAGGAAGAGAGAGGTGCAGAAGACTGGTGGTCACCTTTTCTGTTACGTGGGTTACCATATGGCTGGTGGCAGAAATCTATTGTTAGGAAAATTTAACTTCGCTGTTACTTCGATCGAAAAGTTGACTCCCCGATGCCTGCAGCCCCTGCTTAAGGCGTGCAAAACCAGGCGCGGCGACATAGCGAGGCGCTTTCTTACACGTGATGCAACATAAATCTTACACGTCTTTAGCCTCGCTGGCAGCTGTAATCTGAATATGAGGCGCGCTTGAGAGAAAGCGTATTCAGTCTCGAGCTACTGCGGGCCGTTCAAGTTTCACATCAAAGCCTCATTACTACTACTACTACTACTACTACTACTACTACTACAGCCACTTCAGCCTTTGAACCCTCATTTATCCTCCCCTCCCACCCTCAAGCTCACAAAATTGGTTAATATTTGTGGACGAGTTGCGTCAGCCGTAACGACTTCAGAGAACACAGGCTGGTGCGTGACCTACATTGCGTGTCACCATCATGGCGAGAAAGAAAGCACTTCAATTTTCGTGTTGCTTTGCAAGTATCAACCAGCAGACCAAAGTGAAGGCCTGTACTGTCTTGTTTTCGTCCGAGAAGCAGCGAGAGGAAGAAGAAACGGCGTACACAAAATTACCTTCCTCAGTTGTATCGTTGCCTTCCTCGGTTGTATCTGTCGATTCGTCGTTTGCTGTTTTAGTCATTGACGTTAAGGCCGAGTCCTTATGTTCGAATCCAATGGCTTGTCTGTTGTAAGTTGTTGGAAATATCGCCTTCCTCGAACAATTTTCGTAACTGTGCTGTTGATTTCTTTTCGTATAAAATGTTCAAATGTGTGTGTATTCCTAAGGGACCAAACTACTGAGGTCATCGGCCCCCTAGACTTACACACACTACTTAAACTAACTTATGCTAAGAACAACACAGTCACCGATGCCCGAGGGAGGACTCGAACCTCCGGCGGGAGGGGCCGCGCAATCTTTGACAGGACGCCTCAAACCACGCGGCCAAATGGTGCAAATGGCTCTGAGCACTATGGGACTTAACTGCTGAGGCCATCAGTCCCCTAGAACTTAGAACTACTTGAACCTAACTAACTTAAGGACATCACACACATCCATGCCCGAGGCAGACTGTAGCGCCTAGAACCGCTCGGCCACCTCAGCCGGCCCACACGGCCACTCTGGGCGACTCTTTCCTATACTCACACTACTGCGTTAAACATCGCGTTGTGTTTAAATTTGAAGTTAATTGCTAGTTTTCTGTTGTTTGTTTTGCGTTCTTATCTGGGAAGTGGGTTCCTATCACTGGTGATAATTCGCGCATTGCAGTGACAAGCAGTTGTGAAGTGGGGAAGCCCGTGAAGTCCCGTCACTACCTCCAGATCTCAGTGCATCACGCTACAGACACGTTCTTAATCATGTTTCTAGGCGACATTGTTTCTAAGTGGCACTTGTTAAATAAACCGTGGTTAATCAGCTATCTTCTCTTGCCTGAAATGTTTTCGCAGTTGCGAATACAAACAACCACCATCAGCTTCACAATGAACATTGTACAGGATCGGGACTCGAACCAAGATCTCCCGCTTTAACCGAGCGTTGCCTTGCGATTAAGCTATCCGAGCACACCTCCCGACCAAAACTAAACTTCGTATGTCGGCAGCGATATGTCTACAACCTGCATTGGTACATCCATTATGTATATTCCCGTATAAGGAAGGTACTTGAAAGTCTTTCGCCCTATGACGGCAGACACCTACGATATTGCAGTTCCCGTGTTGTTGAAGAGTACATGCATGCATTCATTTCCGAAGGAACAGGCATTGCGGCGACTACAGCCGTTATTAAATACAGGAAATTTTTTCGCAGTTGCGAATACGAACAATCGTCAGCTGTATAAGGGAATGACGACAATGAAAATAGTGCCAGACACGGACTCGAACCGTATTTCCAGCTTTACGAGAGAGGTCGCATTATTGCTTTTGGCTATCCGTGCACGACCCACGGCCAGACCCAGACTTCCACATGTCGTCGTTAGTACATCACAACCTGTACTCGTACACACATGTAATCCCCGTACAGGGGAGTACAGGTATCGGCGCATAAATACGGTATCGTAGTGTATGTGTTGTTAAGAACAAAGACGCAATGTTCCTCCGGACAAATCTTTGAGAAAGTGATGTTGAAATGAAATGTAGGTATGTCATTATTGGCCGGGAGAACACTTCTGGAATATTAGGCCGCCTCCTGCAAATCTTTTTTGATTTGACACCACTCTGGGAATTTGCGCGTTGATAATAAGAGGACAACACACATACTCAATTCCGAATCGAGGAAGTCCACGATCCAGCCGGGAATTTAAACCATAGTCCCGCGATGGAGAGTTAGCAACACTTCCCACAAGACCACGAGCCTCTGACAAAAGTGATACTGGAAAAAGCCCGCCGCAGGAACCTTTTGTCCAAGACGTGTGTCCAGCCGGACTTCCGTGGGCACCCTAACAATGATTCTATTGGCGTGACAGGTACTTAGCATACGTCCCTTTGTCTGTTGGTTGGTTGTTTTGGGGGAGGAGACCAGACACCGAGGTCATCAGTCTCATCGGATTACGGAGGATGGGGAAGGAAGTCGGCCGTGCCCTTTCAAAGGAACCATCCCGGCATTTGCCTGGAGCGATTTAGGGAAATCACGGAAAACCTAAATCAGAATGGCCAGACGCGGGATCCCTTTGTTTGTCCTGACACATTTAGTTCTGTGTGTCGCCAGGACACTATGTTTACAATCGATTTCGGAAGACCGTTAATTGATGTGATTGTGTATACTGGGGGTCCCAGTCCTTTGTCACAATTATACAGATGGCAGAGTAGGGTTAAGGAACTTACGATCGTAAAACATCAATATTTGAAGTTTTATTGACGTACCCAACTTACAGCAACCACTCCTGCCATCGTCCTCCCCGCCAACTTTTTTTAGTAATTTTAATTGAAAGAAGGTAATGCTAAACTATGTGGTCTTGGAAGAGTCTGATTCGATTTTACTTACCGGTCTGGATTAAGTAGTGAATTTGAATGTCGATTAATCGAAGTTTATCATGGATATCTAGGTGAATAGGGTCATAACACAACCACAACAACGGTTTGAGGTGCCATGTCACTTACTGCGCGGCCTCTCCCGCCTTAGGTTCGTTTCCTCCCTCGAGCGTGTGTGTGTGTGTGTGTGTGTGTGTGTGTGTGTGTGTGTGTGTGTGTGTGTGTGTGTGTGTGTGTGTTTTGTGGTGTTGTTGTTGTTGTTAAGATAAGTTAGTTCAAGTAGTGTGTAAGTCTAGGGACCGATGGCCTCAGTAGTTTGGTCCCTTAGGAATTCACACACATTTGAACTATCTTAGGACAGTTAGTCTCCGGTCTTCTGAGACATTAGTAAAAAAAATTAAAAGAAAAACAAAACAAGTATTTCTTATTATTTAATTTTTGTAAATTAATCGTCGCCATATATCTGAGCTTTGCACATACCACGTAATGTTACAGCACATTCTTTTTCATGGTGAATATGTGCATTTCTTGTCTTCCGATTTTTGCGTCTTCGACAGATTTGACACATACCACTGGGTGTTTCAGCATCTGAATCTTCACTTTAATTGGTAAGTGGTTTTGTAACGTGCTGTAGAGGATAAGACAGATTTAGATTTTACTCCTACGTACAACTTCTTCCAGCCACGCCAAACTTTTCTTATTGTCTATCCGTCGATAAGAACACACAATGTTAGTTTACTCCTTCCATATACATTTAGCCACCATAATAAAAATAATAAACGCAAAACGCGATTTGGGCGGCAGTCATTAAAACAGACTTCAAAATCTTTAGTTGACTCCCACATACTTAGGGAGAAATGACCATCGTAATAAAATAAGGGAAATCAGAGCCCACAATGTTCGATTTAGGTGTTAATTTTTCCTTCGTTCTGTTAGAGAGTGGAACGACCGAAAAATAGTCGAAGTGGTTCTCTCATCCCTCTGCCAAGGACTTACATGTGAATCGCAGAGCAATCATGTGGATTTAGATGAATGTAAAGGCGCCCAAGTCGATGAGACAGGCAGTTGCTTGTTATAAAACCCACACAACCATTTGTTTCACATGTATTGTTCATTTATTTCCAGCTGTTGTTTCCTTATTTCAAGAGAGTTTAGAATCATTTGCAGCCCGTATAATTTTGACCACATAGGTTTGGGACGCCTTGTACGCAGATGTTTTCGTACGGGAATAGTCGTCGTGCAGTCATCCCGGACACTTGTGGCATTTCCACGCTGTATTTCCGCAATATTGCCACTGCTTCCCGTCGGTACGTCCGCGTCGGCTTCCCCTGATAATTCCGCTCGATTTGACGCCAGTGTGTTCCCATTCCGAGGCATGGACTTGCGTTTATGCTTTACGTGGAACTACTGTGGTTATCGTGGCAGGAAAGGGAAGTGCTTCCAGCTAATACGAGCGGTAGCTTCCATCGGTCACAGGGCATTGCAGTTTTTGGGTACCTTACTATTTTGAGACTATTACAACTTTACCCACCGCAGAGGTAGCTGACGCGCGCCTACGCGGTGGGACTCGAATACAAGGTAGCCGGTTCGAATCCTGGTGGTGGAAGAACTTTTCACAACTGGCATTTAGCCGGTAAGGAGAGGTTAAGTGTTGTTGGAATGTTCCTGATGACCAAACTTTGCGCCAATGTCCTGCTTTAAATCCAATCGTCTCCAGTGTCCAATTCAGTGAAGGCACAAGGCATCGTTAATGGTGACTCGTCCGTCGAATACTCTTGGTTCCATTCGATATGAACAAGGTGTGGATCATCAACGGGTTTCATCGTGTCCTTTGTCATCATTGCAAAAACATTCACTTGTATCTTCAAAAGAATTCAAAGTGGTACAAAAATTGGCCACTTGCATTAAATGATCAGAAATGTAAAATTCAGCACTTCACAAAACAGAGAAAAAGTTGTAACCTATGACTATAATACCAGCGACTTTCAGTTGGATTCGGTCAACTCGTACAAATGCTTGGGTATAACAGTTTCTAGCGATGCGAAATGGATCGATCACATACGCTCAGTCGTGGGTAAATCATGTTGCTGACATCGGTTTGTTGGTAGAATATTGGGAAGTGCAATCAGTCTAGAAAGAAGATTGCTTACAGAGCGCTCGTGCGATCCGTCATAGGGTATTGCTTAAGTGTTTGGAACCCGTACCAAATAGGACTTAAAAGGGAATATTGAACATAAACAAAGAAGGAAACTACGAATGGTCACAGGTTTGTTTGAGACTTGGGAGAATGTCACGGAAATGCTGAAGAAACTTACTAGCTCGGTGATAAACGCAAACTATCCCGAGGAAGCCTGCGTAAAAGTACTTTAAAGGGTTAACCTAGGAATATACAGCCGCGCGGATCGCGAAATCAAGACTAGACTAACTACAGTGCGCACAGAGGCGTTTAAAAAATCATTCCTTCCGCGCCCGATACGTGAAAGTGTTAGGAAGAAGACCTAATAACTGGTACAATGGGAGTACTCCCTACTTTGCAGTTCATTCACTTTCACAGGGTATAGATGCAGAACGGGTCCATTGCTTGCGGAGGAGGAATGCTCTTTCCGATCAAGCGATTCAACAACAATGCCATAAGACTTTTTTTTTAATGATTTCGCGTATTCCACACGTACTTGTAATTAAAATTATTTTCTTCGATGTTGCCTGCATCGCTATCTAACCGTAGCTGCTTTTATTACGTTCCTGTGCGCAGTTGAATACTAAGTTGTGTAACATACCATTTGCTTCGCGGGCAATCATTTGAGATCGTGTGAAACCCAGCTCGCTGTATTTGTGCACGAGAACCAGAAAGCAGTAGATGCCGGCGCACAGGTTGGTGTCGAGTTTCTTGACTTCCAGAATGCGTTAGATACAGCCCACCGTGCCACCTAATGAACAAAAGTTAGCGTACTAGACTTGAGACCAGCTTCTCATTGCCCTGAAGAGTTTCTAGCAAACAGAACGAATTCGTAACGGAGAGGAATCGTGAGACGTAAAAGTTACATCGTGCTTACTCCAACGGTGTGTTGTAGGACAATTACTTTTCACAATATGTATACGTCACGTAGAGGATAACGTCCATGTTCCATCGGTCTTCTCGTTAATGATGCTTCGTGTACATAGAAGTCGCAACACTAAAAAATTGTTGCGTACTGTTGGAAGATCAGCAGAGGATCGACACTTGGTGCAGGGAGCGGTAATTGACGCTCAACATAAACAGACGCAACCTATTATGCATGAATATGTATTGTATGATTGCGCGATTGCAGAACAATCACTGGAAGCAGTTGCTTCGATAAAATATCCAGGAGCGATTTAAAGTGGAACAACCACATAAAATTAATCGCGGCTATGGCAGATGTCAAACTGAGTCATTAAAAGGATCGTCAATAAATGTGATCCGTCAACAAAGGAAGTAACTTAAAAAACACGGTTCGACAATATTTGTCATTAGTCTGCGATCGGTACCAGATAGAACTGATAGAGGAAATAGTAAAAAATCCGAAGAAAAGCTGCGCGTTTCGTAACAGTCATTTAGCAAGCGCGAAAGCGTCACGAAGAAGAGCCAACTCCAGTGTCAGACGAAGAAACAGAGGTTCTGCATCAGGGTCTGATTTACTGTCAGAGGTTACGAGAACGTACGTTCTTAGTAGTCACCAGCTTCCTCGTACGTAAGGCTGGTGAAAAGACCTTGAAGGTAAGATATATTAGAGTTCACACGGAGACTTAACCAACAGTCGTTCCTTCCGCGAACCATTCGCGACTGAAGAGGAAAGGGGGAAAGTGACAGTGGTATGCTAGTACTCGCGCACTCCGTAAAGTGACTTGCGAAGTATAGATGTTCATATGTATATAGTTCATCCGTCAAAGACGTTGTCTGTGAGAAGTACATAAATGCTTTCTATGATATTTTTTGTTTCAACTTTCGATTTTCATTAACTTAGGTAACTCTTGACTACGGGGTAGAAGCGGTACTCATGACAGTTAGATCGATTCGACAGCACCCAGTCAAGTCACATAACACTTAGCAGTTTTGATGAATGCTAACGTCGAAGCATTGCCTGGCAAGAGTCTTGTAGCAATTACCTTTCATCATAACTCGACTGAGTGATTTCTTTGCATCAGCAGCCAGAGTAGTTGATTTAATTTCTTAGTGCAAAGAAAGATAGTTATTTGACAACACTGATTCCAGGAATAGGCTGATTATTGTTTAGCGGGTATCTTTCCATTCTTGACAGTGGGTAGCGCTCATGGTCATTTCATCCATTTGTCTGCAGCTTTGATCTCGAGATTGCTTGACAATTTGTCTTGTGGATTTACGACTCCCCGATCTGCAACAGTTACAGGCGGGCGATTGCGATAACGACGCAAACAAGACGCACGAAACTTCAGGGTTTCCCCGAGAGAAACGCTCGCGCTGCTGGGATTCCCTGATTCCGGCTTACGACGACGTAAGTTGCTTTATCCTTTCACAGATGGGTGGGGTAGGAGGGATACACTGCCACCTGAACACTTGAAATTTTATTCCTGCTGCACCTTTCCTCAACAGCAATTTGTCGTTCAACTGAGTGCTCAATCTGTGGGTAAGTTGACTGTTGCACATGCAGTTCAAGAGCATTAGCAGGCGAGAATAATGAAAGAATTCGTATTCGAGGAGCTTACATGCAGTTCGTGCCCCTTTTGAAGCTGTAACCAAATTTCAGAGTCAGCGGTTAGTGCACAGTCAAGTCCTTTCCAGCTTTTGCTCAAAATGTGCACGTGGTTCGTTAGTGAAGACTCCGATGTTGCTGATGCTCGCTAAAAAAAGAGTGAGGAAGAAGGAATGTTAGTTTAGTGTACCAATCTGCGGTGAGGGCATTGTGGACGGAGCAGAAATTTGGACTGGGAAGGATGAACACGCAAGTCGAGCGCCGCCTTTCATGGAATTATCCCGGCATTTGCCGTCAGCGAATTAAGGAAAAAGATTGGGTATGTACCGCCATTCTCTCGAATTCGAATCCATTGTTTACCACTGCATCAACTCGCTCGGTGTTACACGCAAAGAAAAGCAGTAACAAAATCGTCAGCTATATGACCGTGTTGATCAGGAAGCAATCTAGACCTTTACATCGGTAAAAGAAGCGAATGCAAATTAGCGGCCCGCCTGGATCGGCACGGAATTAGACAGAGAGTGATGAACTGAAAGGTACGAAGAGCTCTTAAGTACCAGAGTGAGAAACAAGTGGACACCAAAGCTGAGAACAGCGAATAGAATTAAAAGTAGGCCATCAGGTTAAAAGGATATATAATTTCTGTGGAACAAAGCACTTTTCTGTCTACGGGACCATACGAATTGACCCTTTAAGGACGAAAGTACCTTTCGCGTGATGTTACTGCGAAGTTACATAGCTCGGTGAAACTTGTAGCATACATAGAAAGAACTGCTACAGGTTTGTACATTAGGTAACTGAAAGAAATACGCAATAAGACGAACAGAAATGACACTTTTATTGAAAGTCAATAATGGTACTGAAGTCACCGCGACTTACGAAGGTCCCCTGGATTTTACAGAAGTCGGAACAAGGTAATTAAAACGGCATTTGATCACCACGGACAGCAGTGCCTGCTCTGCAACGTGTTCGCGTGCTGATTACAAGGTTGCTAAGGAGTTCTTGTGTTCGGGCGTTCTAATCCTCCATCAGCGCGGTTGACAAGTGCTGGAGATTTAGAAGGCCGTTGGACGTGCTGCAGTACGTCTTTTCAACGTATTCCACACGTGCTGGATGGCATCGAAGGCGGAAGAACGGGCAAGCCAGTATATTCTTCGAATATCCTCCCGTTCCAAGGGGTGCTCCATCTGCGCAGTTCCGTTCGGTCGTGCATTGTCACCCATTAAAGTGAAGTCAGGGCCGAATGCACCGTCGAAAAGACGCACATGAGGAAGGAGCATAGTGTCACAGCAACGTCTACCGGTGAGTATACCGTCTTTAAAGATTTGGAGATCAACACATCCGTCCGACATGATGCCTCCCCACAGCATAAAACGTGGACCACCAAAACGATCATGTTCGACAATGTTCTTGGGTGCAATTTGTATGCCCCCTCTCTCGCCGTTTGAGGCCACGTCCAGCAGTTAACTAATAGAAATCTCAAAGTTCTCAAAGTTACTAATATAGTTTCCGGTAACTGAGTGCGTAGCCTAGAAGTCTCATAATCGCGTAGTCGGTTTTTCGAGTCTCGTTGGTACCATTTTTTTTCATTTTCATTTAAAGTCCACATTTATTAGCAAATGTGTTGTCTAACAAATACTGAACCTTAGTTTTTAAACAAAAACATCTTATTTCGTGAAACTTCCTGGCAGATTAAAACTGTGTGCCCGACCGAGACTCGAACTCGGGACCTTTGCCTTTCAAGGGCAAGTGCTCTACCAACTGAGCTACCGAACCACGACTCACGACCGGTCCTCACAGCTTTACTTCTGCCAGAACCTCGTCTCCTACCTTCCAAACTTTACAGAAGCTCTCCTGCGAACCATGCAGAACTAGCACTCCTGAAAGAAAGGATACTGCGGAGACATGGCTTAGCCACAGCCTGGGGGATGTTTCCAGAATGAGATTTTCACTCTGCAGCGGAGTGTGCGCTGATATGAAACTTCCTGGCAGATTAAAACTGTGTGCCCGACCGAGACTCGAACTCGGGACCTTTGCCTTTCGCGGGCAAGTGCTCTACCATCTGAGCTACCAAAGCACGACTCACGACCGGTCCTCACAGCTTTACTTCTGAAGGTCCCGAGTTCGAGTCTCGGTCGGGCACACAGTTTTAATCTGCCAGGAAGTTTCATATCATCTCATTCTGGATCTTATTTCGTGTTTCCATTTTTTAAATGCCTTACTGTGAAATGAAATAATTATGTAAATCAATAATACTGCTCTGTTTTCGCATTTTTGCACCACATTATTTGTTGTGAATACTCGCCTTCTTATGTTTGAGAATACAGAAAGATTTTTTTGTTAGTTGGGCAGTGACTTTAAAATCCTGTATTTATGAAGAAAGTCGAATGGGTTATTCCATAAGGTCTACTCGAAAGTCAGATTGTGTCGTTGAAAACCTGATAAATTCGGATTAGGTACTCCTTCCAGCAGTTACTAACAACTAAGAAGAGCTGTGTGGTGACAGGAAACTGCTTAGCGTATTGGTTTTCCTACTTATTGCGATTATCTATTTCCTTCAGCTCTTTAGGAATGCGTACGTCCAATCTTCAGAATGTCGCTAAAGAACATTGCGAGGATGAGGACCAGTAAGTTGGTTATGGATACCATCAGTCCCACAAGCTTTCCCAGCTTTTGTGCTTCTTAGTGCAATACAAAATATTCTGAGTGTACCGGAATTAACTTTGGCTTTTCTCAATTCCTGCATTACAAGCCTTCTTGGCGATTTGATCTAGAAGATCGTAATAGGGAGACGATCCTGTGACCAGCTTTGTTTGACATTATCAGATTCTTATTTTTCTGAGCGGGGGGCATTGTTCCAGACTCTAGTTCAAAGTTTTGCCATTTGAGAGTCTGAAATCAAGATTTTTTTGTTTTTACATCCATTTTTGTCGACGAGTAAAATCGCAGTAGTTGACTGGACTGAGAAATTAAATTTAATATTTTAAATGTTTTGTGTCTGTAACATAATGTTTAATAAACAGTGTGTTCCTTCAGGTTGGTTTGTAGCATCGCAGTGCTTTCCTATAAATGCTCCTTTTGGAGGTCACATGCCCATATCTTTCTTCCAAATATTGAATTATCCCGACTTATTAAGGAGGGACCTACAGTTTTAACGTGGACTCCGAGCCACAAGTCCAACTCAGCATTTTCAACGTTAAAAATCGTTGCCAGATGCGATACGTGATGGATAAAAGTAGCATGTCCGTGTGGTGGTCGAATATCAAACCATGGATTAGTAGCCTGGCACCTAGCCAGTCAACCACATCAGTTAGGAGTACTAGCTCGCAGAACGTACTTGTGAATATTGTCTCTTCTCCTCTTGCATTCCATGTAAAGAACCGTTAAGAATTGTCTTTATACCTCATTTACAGTTCAAAATGCCGCGTATTTGAACATTATCGAATAACACGCCATACATCTTTAAGTAATAAAACCCAGTAAGTTGTCCTGGACGGCGAGTGTTAATCAGAAACAAGATCATTGTCACGTGTGCGCCAGCGAAGTGTGATAGGACCGTATACGTAAATGATATGACGGGTAGAGCGAGCAACAATCTGCGGCTCTTTGCTGATTACGCTGTTTGTACGGGAAAGTGTCGTCGGTAAATGATTGTAGGAGAATACAGGACGCCTTAGAAAAATTGTCTATTTAGTGTGATTAGTAGTAGATCAAAGGGAGAACGGGGGCAATGGGCCTGTTGTTTCCTTATCTCAGGATAAGATAAAAGATAAGACTTCGGGCTTCATTCTTCCAGTCTGCAGTCGTCACTGGACCCCCTTCCTCCAGGCACGTGATGATGCCCTGGAACTGTAGGAATGTCATTTGTTGTCTGTTTGTAAAGCGAAAGGAGCACATTTGTTTGTGGTTATTCTTATAAATAATAATAATTTAATATCAGGTTTATTATTAGCATCAACATTTTTTCTCAACCCATGCCCCCCTCCCCCCCCCCCCCCCCCCGCTCCCTGTCAGTGGAGGTCTGCGCACGGTAGTGAGATGAAACATCAGCAGCAGAACTGTGGAACTACATAGAAAATGGCAATAAATATATCGTGCTGCGCTGCAGCTGTCGGCGTACCACCGTGTAACACCTAAGCAATAAATCTCACACCAAACACACACTCCGCCATAGCGTTGGATATAAATGCACTTCTTAAAAAGACGTGCATGAAGTAGTCCCCAGTGTCCACACGTGTTGTTGTTCTTGTTGTTGTTCTTGTTCGTGACCATCCCGCGATCATGTGACGAATAAAGCACACCTCTTTCGCTATTCCAGCCTGGTAAGACTCTTCGGCTAATGCTTGGCAAAATGCTTACCTTTGTTAGATTGAGGACATTTTTATGTGATGTATACAGGATGAGTCAAAAAAACATCGGAATGATACACAGATATTTTTTTTGCGATAACTTACAGAAAAGGTAGACGTGTCGTTTTGTAGCAAACAACCTCGCGTTTGATTCTCGTAGAGAATCAGTACCCCATACCGCCTCCAGGAGCGCCAGCGTAACTCTTGGCATAAGTTCCGGGTTTCCTAGATAATCGCTTCCCAGATCGGTGGATTGGCTGTGAAGGGTCGCTCGCACGGCCATTTCGCACCTCAGACTTACCACTCGATTTCTTTCCTTGGGGGTTTCATGAAGGACAGTGTGTACTCGTAAGTTCCTTCCCTACCGTGCAATTTAGCCGACCTGAAAAACCGAATCTACTTTACCGTTGCACGAGTTTCTCTCGATTTGCTGCAACGTGTAGGGGAAGAAATTGACTACCGATGGGATGTTTACCGCATCACAAATGATAGTTACATCGAACCAAAATCACACTTCACACTGTTATGTGAAACTTGAGGTCGTTTGCTACAAAATTACATATACCGATTCTATAGGTAATCTCAATAAATTCCTATATCTTTCCAAAGTTGTATAGTACTTTCCGAATCGCCATGTATAGTGATATTTGCCCAGGTCACTGGAGATTCTTCATGTGTTGTGATGTACACGTTAATATGCCTCGATTAAATGGAGGGTCTCAAGCCGATGTGTAACTACTCTCAAAAGAGAAAGATAGGTCTAATGGGTGCTTTGTAGCTCACGTCGTTTGTGGACGACGAAGTACATTGCTGCAAATGAATCCGGACCCAGAATATGTATAAGGTCACTCCAGATCCATACACGTACGTAGTTACTGCTTCCAGCTATAGTGTTAAACATCAGTACCGGATATTTACCATAAGTTTCTAAGTGCGATACCTCTGCTGCTTCCTATTACTACGCAGAAAGGTCAATAAAAATAAAAGATTGGGCAGTAACCGTTCTTTGCCAGTCTTGGCTGACGCTGTGACGTCAGTAAGGAACGGCGTCTGCTGTGGGAATATCTCTAACATGTGTGCCGGCGTTTATGCAAGGGTATTTGTGGTATGTTTCAGTTTCTACTGAAATAATGAAACGTAGGTTGGTAGCCTGCTATTGCTAGAACGTTACTCTCACATGCTGTAACTTGATCAGCCTTCAAACACACTGCTAATTTAAAAAAAAATTCAAGTATCAAAAGAAAAGAAGCGCAGAGTGTAGTCTGTTTTTGCAGTTTCCTGTCAATGTGAACGTTCGAAATAGGGATGCAATTTTTTAAGTTGGCTCTGGGAAAAGTTGCAACGAGTATACAAGATCTGTATAACGCTCATTTTCATTTAGTATTCATCACAAGTTTGAAAGAACTTCAGCTGATAGGTGGACAGAGTTGTTTTCACGCAAGAAATTATACAAGTACCTTATTTATAAAAAGTATTTGAAGTAGCTAACCTAATTAAAACATCCTTCGAAATATCTGGGTTTATCCAAGAACGCAAGGTTGATACCACTGGTAGAAGTTATCTGACCTTTTCTCTGAGAAAATTTATAATTTTTATGCGAAACGGCGGGTAAAGTAATAGACTTGCAAATGTTCTCTTTAACCCATCGAGCCCGTTTTGACCCATGTAATAAATTTCTGGTTTGATTGGGCAAAAATATTTTGCCCAATTATTCGATTAATTTCAAGAGAAACAAGTGCATTTTTATTACTTTCTTCGTCGCACAGACATCGTTTCGTTGATTAGAACTGACTTCGAAGATCATTATGTGCTCACAGTTTCATGCTCATGTTTTCATATGAGCATTTCTCCTGTGTAACTCCAGTGCGGAATTCTCTAAACTGGATTTATCTGAACCATTACAAACAACTTGATCTGTAAATGTACTTTTATCGGCACTCATCTTCCGTCTGTGGATGTGAGGTGCTCTGTACCATGTTGTGCTATCACTGGCGCTACTACTGCAAGGCAGATTACACAACGGAAATGCATCGCTCTTAAAAGACACAAATATGCGGGAAATTCAACAAGTCTGTAATATACTCAGTTCCTTCGAAACGAGGAGAGCATATTCTAGCATTTGCAGCATTCACGGCGTCTTTACTACAGTATTTCGTGCTCGGATCGTGAGAGAAAGCATGAAGCACTACATCATTACCTTTAGTGTTGCGAATGGGAGAATTGCACCCAAATAACATCACAACATGCCATTGCTCGCGCACAGTCAAAACACTTTCATTCCTAAATCACTTACTATAAAAAGGTAACTGAACGAAAACACGAAAGCACAGTCTCCAACATACATACAGGGTTATTACAAATGATTGAAGCGATTTCACAGCTCTACAATAACTTTATTATTTGAGATATTTTCACAATGCTTTGCACACACATACAAAAACTCAAAGTTTTTTTAGGCATTCACAAATGTTCAATATGTGCCCCTTTAGTGATTCGACAGATATCAAGCCGAAAATCAAGTTCCTCCCACACTCGGCGCAGCATGTCCACATCAATGAGTTCGAAAGCATCGTTGATGCGAGCTCGCAGTTCTGGCACGTTTCTTGGTAGAGGAGGTTTAAACACTGAATCTTTCACATAACCCCACAGAAAGAAATTGCATGGGGTTAAGTCGGTAGAGCGTGGAGGCCATGACATGAATTGTTGATCACGATCTCCACCACGACCGATCCATCGGTTTTCCAATCTCCTGTTTAAGAAATGCCGAACATCATGATGGATGTGCGGTGGAGCACCATCCTGTTGAAAGATGAAGTCGGCGCTGTCGGTCTCCAGTTGTGGCATGAGCCAATTTTCCAGCATGTCCAGATACACGTGTCCTGTAACGTTTTTTCGCAGAAGAAAAAAGAGGCCGTAAACTTTAAACCGTGAGATTGCACAAACACGTTAACTTTCGGTGAATTGCGAATTTGTTGCACGAATGCGTGAGGATTCTCTACCGCCCAGATTCGCACATTGTGTCTGTTCACTTCACCATTAAGAAAAAATGTTGCTTCATAACTGAAAACAAGTTTCGCACTGAACGCATCCTCTTCCATGAGCTGTTGCAACCGCGCCGAAAAATCAAAGCGTTTGACTTTGTCATCGGGTGTCAGGGCTTGTAGCAATTGTAAACGGTGAGGCTTCTACTTTAGCCTTTTCCGTAAGATTTTCCAAACCGTCGGCTGTGGTACGTTTAGCTCCCTGTTTGCTTTATTCGTCGACTTCCGCAGGCTACGCGTGAAACTTGCCCGCACGCGTTCAACCGTTTCTTCGCTCACTGCAGGCCGACCCGTTGATTTCCCCTTACAGAGGCATCCAGAAGCTTTAAACTGCGCATACCATCGCCGAATGGAGTTCGCAGTGGTGGATCTCTGTTGAACTTCGTCCTGAAGTGTCGTTGCACTGTTATGACTGACTGATGTGAGTGCATTTCAAGCACGACATACGCTTTCTCGGCTCCTGTCGCCGTTTTGTTTCACTGCGCTCTCGAGCGCTCTGGCGGCAGAAACCTGAAGTGCGGCTTCAGCCGAACAAAACTTTATGAGTTTTTCTACGTATCTGTAGTGTGTCGTGACCATATGTCAATGAATGGAGCTACAGTGAATTTATGAAATCGCTTCAATCATTTGTATGTGGGGGATGTGTTCCTCTTTGACGTCATGCGCGCAAAACGCGCCCCCGTGATTAGTCTGTGTGAGGAAAGTGGTGCCCCTCCAATCCGACTTCGACGTGGTGACCATCTGAAAAGACCTACTGAGCCACTGTATTTGTTAGTTACAAAGCGTGGACTTCACGGGAGTGGGACCGTTATGTTACCTGTGCGTCGGGGTAGGATTACCCACTAACAAGGTCGCATCGAGGAGATCCAGTGGACGAAAAGCGAACGATGTGTAGCGGTTTGAAGGGCAGAGGGGTGAGGGGGAAGTACCAAGGGGAAAAAAAAACTCTGCGTTAATCTGGTCGCGAAGTAAGAGAAGTAGCAGTTATTGCAGTCTGCGATAGATCTTGCAAGGGTAGGGTGGTTCTTAGTTTCAGGGAATCGGGCAATGCTGGGTACCGTTCTCATAGCGTAGGTCGTCATAGTGTCAGTCCTGTCGAGGAGGGGTACCACTCGCCTGGGCACCTGCTAAGTTTCCTGTACCTGTAACATGCCAAGATCGTCATAGGTGGTCGATTGGTCATAAATCGATCACTGTGTAAGGGTTTTGTTTGGGTTTGTTTGCTTTTAGTCTGCAGTACGGCTTCCCTGCGTTACCGGTTGGTCGGCTGATTTATACCTGGTAGTGCCAGTTAATTTTGCTGTGCTGCAGGGGTTTACCAGTATTTGTCACGTTTGTGTGTGGGTGTTATCCATAGGTGGTTAATTGACGGGAAGACTGATGAGTCTCTGGTAATAAAAGGGGGCGGAGATGGGTGGGAGTTTGGTTCTTATTGGCGGGGAGAGGTTTCCCGCTTTTGTTAGGTCGTTTCCCTTCAGATGACTGTCTGCTACTTGCAGCGACCGCGGTTGGTGTCTGGACATGGGCCGTGGCGAGGCAGTCTTTCTCTGGCCGGGTCTTCGGCTGGTGACGTGTGGACTTCTTCGCCGACTTTCTTTAATAAAGTGCATTTCCTATTGTATACTATGGCAAAGAGTGAGTTTAGAGTGCGATTTATTGCTTGGGTTCTACTCAGTGGTTTAATCAAACAGCTATAGAGTAGGACAAGATCCAGTTACGGCGTGGCGCTGTCCAGAGCGGAGCTCGCTAGCTGCCGATGCTGGAAAGAGAAGCGGCGGCCTGAAAACTTCCGACGTCGCTGATGCCACGCGCCTTGTACAATGACTAAGTGATCGCCCCTGCGACAGGTAATGTTGCTGTGATTAGTTTCGAGCGCTGTCATGTCGTCACACTCCAGCAGTGCAGTTACAGCGTGCACTTCCAACTTTTTGAGGACTTATTTGTTGTTAAATAATTCATTGTGGAAGTTGTTAAACTCGGCTTTGTTTACTGTGTTAAGCCGGTGTTTTAGAATAGTGCGCTGCAGTACTGGTTAAACTTTTTGTTTTACATACATCCTGAAGTGACAAGTCATGGGATACCTCCTTTCGCTCGGCGTCGTGCAGCAACTCGACGTGGCATGGACTCCGCAAGTCGTTGGGAATCCCCTGCAGAAATATTGAGCCATGCTGCCTCTGTAGTCGTCCATAAATGTAAAATTGTTTTCGGTGCAGGATTTTTTGCACGAACTGACCTCTCGATTACGTTCCATAAATGTTAGATGGGTTTAATGTCAGGAGATCTGGGTGGCCAAGTCATTCCCTCGAATTGTCCAGACTGTTCTGACATGCCGCATTGTCATCCATAAAAATTCCATCGCTGTTAGGTAACATGGCATAACTGAATGGCTGCAGATGGTCTCCACGTAGCCAAACATAACCAATGATCGGTTCATTTGGACCAGGGGACTCAGTACATTCCGTGTAAACATAGCCCACAACCATTATGAAGCCACCACCAAGTTGCAATGTCCCCTGTTGACAAGTTTGGTCCATGGCTCCGAGAAGTCTGCGCTACACTGGAACCTTACCATCACCTCTTACCAACTGAAATCGGGACTCATCTGTCCAGTCGATGGTTTTGCAGTTGTCTAGGGTCCAACCGATATGGTCACGAGCCTAGGAGAGGCGCTGAAAGCGATGTCGTGCTGTTCGCAAAGGCACTCGTGTCGGTCGTCTGCTGCCATAGCCCATTGACAATCAAATGTGGCCGCACTGTCCTAGCGGATACGTTCATCGTACGTTCAACATTAATTTCTGCGATTACTTCACTCAGTGTGTTTGTATGTTAGCAATGGCAACTCCACACAATCGCCTCTGCTTTCCTGAAATATGGTATTTTCGGTACAGTCTTGACACTGTGGATCTCAGAATATTTAATTCCCTATCAATTTCAGTAATGGAATGTCCCATTCGTCTAGCTCCAACTACCATTTCGTGTTGAAAGTATGGTCATCCTCGTCATGCGGCCATAATCACGCAGGAAACCTTTTCTCATGCATCACCTGAGTACAAATGACAGCTTCACCAGCGCGCACTGCCCTTCTATACTTGGTGTACACGATACTACCGCCATCTGTATATTTGCGTATCGCTGTCCGGTTACTTTTGTCAACTCAATGTCTGTTATTAGAGTAGAGGCGTGGGGATTTCTGGGAATCGCATTTTGTAGCAATGGGAGGTCAGAAAATGTTGCTGCATATCTTTTTATAACAGTATTTCGGAAATTCAGAAAGCATTATCTCAGTAATACACTCCATTCCTTCTACTAATTTTCGTAAAGACGGTGATGACCCCGTCGTTGATCGTCTCTCTCTCTCTCTCTCTCTCTCTCTCTCTCTCTCTCTCTCTCTCTCACACACACACACACACACACACACACACACACACACACACACACACACACACAAACAAATTATGTGTTTTCGTTTTATTAAGTGTCAAGTTGCCCTTCAGTATTATGTCGTCAACATGTACTGAATGAAATACGCGAAATGTGCACCGAATTCTATCTTCCCAAAGTTGGCGTTATTCTTAGGGCAGAAGTAAATGATCCAAGTGTACTACTGTTTTTCTGTTTATGATAAGAGGTGATGGAGGGTAAAACCCATCCATATGTTAGTCAGTATGGTATAAATTAAAAGTCCTCAATGGCAATATTAGTCTGCAAGCTGAGAGGTTTTAAATGCCTCATTTATCATTTGCTTAGCAAGATGAACCCAATTTGTTAGTTCCTTTCTTCCAACCCTTGACGATTGTTTATCATACGGACCATTTTCTTTCTCTTTTCATGGAATTTGTTGGTTTTATTCTACAGCGTGAAAACTGATGCTGCTGCGTGTCGCAGCTCTTCAGTGTTACATTTGTAGACCTACGTGCGTGTCGTGTGGTTAAAAGCTCAAGGCCGTGCTCTGAGTGATGCCAGTCAACTTGCCCGTAAACAAAACAGACCAAGTGCCAACAAACAGCTTTATGTCGCGCTTAGAGCACTTAGCTGTCACGCAAGGCGTCGCATCGTTAAGTTTCTTACTTTCCTTTTCGTCAGTAGCAAGAACCAGTTGACAACGAGCACGCGTTCTGTCTGCCGTCGCAGGTGAGCAAATAACGATATGTTGCGCCTGAAACGTGATACCGCGTTAGTGCATTTCGCTTCCACAAAGTGGTAAAGCACTGGTTCTTCTCAGAGCGAGCACCAGTACAGGTTGTTTCTGTTCTAAATAAAAGTCTTGAAGGCGTGCTAGCGGCAACAGTGCCATGTTAGTAACAGGTCGTCAGTATTAGGTGAATTCCGAATAAAATTCTGAGGAGGGGGTGGTCACTTGAAACACACAGTGACGCATTTCGAAAAACGTCAGCCGTGCTTTTCACGAAAGCGCTAGGAACTATTCATTTACACAACTGCGTAATTGAAATCTGGTTTACACCTGGTAAGTCGATCTCTCGACTGAAGGGGAATAGTTACCATGTTCAGTATGGTGTACCGCTCGAGCCAATGTACTTGTAATTTTATTTTGCGTGGTCTGATTTCCTCTGAAATCTCGGAGGAGTTAGTGATTACTGCTGCAGAGTTAATGTAAAGGGGAGTCCTGGTATTGGAGTCGGCACCATGGGCGTAATAAGCTTCAACTATTCTTCGTAAGTAATAAAAGTTTCTACGCAAAAGTCAAATATCCATCAGTTCCAATACTTGTAATAATAACGAAGCCTGGTGATGGAATCGTACAGTGCAGGACGCAGTGGAACGGCAGTTCGATACCCGTCTGGCCATCCTGAGTTAGGTTTTCCGAGTTTTTTCCCTAAATCATTTGACGCGAATGCTGGTATGGTTCAGCGACGACAGAGCGAGCGATTTTCTTCCCGAGTCCGAGCGTGTGCTCCGCCTTTAATGATCTCGTGGTCGTCGTTAATCCCAATTCTTCTTCTTTCATGCTTGTGTGTATCGCACGGTAAGTATCAGATGATAATTTGTAAAGTCGGCCTTTTTTCTGTCAGTTATCGTATGTTTCCCATTGGAAACGTGAAAACTGCTAAGCTGCACTATGGTTCGGAATCCGCCTATATCTAGCTGTGTAAGGCAGTTAAAAAGATCGGGGGAAGGCAATTGCATATCACTTTGAATAGGAATAGGCTCATGCCAAGTAAAGCACGGCGGTGTTCAGCTTTACCTTTCCTGCTTTATTGAATACTTGTTGCTTATGTGTTTTGCACTTTGCTCGCTGTCTTCGTGAGACATTCAGTTCAAGGTAGATATGTGAGTAATGTTGCTGATTTTGCAAATGTATTTTAAACTCAGATAATGTGTATCAGTTTAACCCTTTGAATCCCAGTGGTCTCCGCCCGAAACCACATTATTATTATTATTATTATTATTATTATTATTATTATTGAAGTACCAGTGCCTTTCTCATGAAACAACCAGTGCGATTGCAAGAGACGTAATCTAATGGTACACAGAGGCACTTATACGAATGTAGTGCATTGTCGCCGTCACAGCGGTCAAAGCAAAAGTCGCGCGGAGATTGTGCTCCGTGACTGAAGAAGATTGTGGTATATGATTTATACTGATCACATTGAGACCATTGACTGTGAAAGGCTGTATAAAGCAATTGTAACGTAAATTTCAGTTTGTGCTAGTGCTTTCAAGAGTGTTTTCGAAATGAAACCAGTGGAACAGTATGTAGTTTTAATGTAAATTTATTAAGTTGTAGGGCCATTTTTGCTTGTTATTTAGGAAACATAATATGTTTTAGGCAGTATGAGTATGTAGCTTTGTTGATCAGTAAATTTAATTTCATGCTTTTTTTTTATATACAGGGTGTTACAAAAAGGTACGGCCAAACTTTCAGGAAACATTCCTCACACACAAATAAAGAAAAGATGTTATGTGGACTTGTGTCCGGAAATGCTTAATTTCCATGTTAGAGCTCATTTTAGTTTCTTCAGTATGTGCTGTAATTCCTCGATTCACCGCCAGTTGGCCCAATTGAAGGAAGGTAATGTTGACTTCGGTGCTGTTGTTGACATGCGACTCATTGCTCTACAGTACTAGCATCAAGCACATCAGTACGTAGCATCAACAGAACATGGTTTTGCAGTCAGTGCAATGTTTACAAATGCGGAGTTGGCAGATGCCCATTTGATGTATGGATTAGCACGGGGCAATAGCCGTGGCGCGGTACGTTTCTATCGAGACAGATTTCCAGAAAGGTGTCCCGACAGGAAGAAGTTCGAAGCAATTGATAGGCGTCTTAGGGAGCACGGAAAATTCCAGCCCATGACTCGCCACTGGGGAAGACCTAGAACGACGAGGACACCTGCAATGGACGAGGCAATTCTTCGCGCAGTTGACGATAACACTAATGCCAGCGTCAGAGAAGTTGCTGCTGTACAAGGTAACGTTGACCACGTCACTGTATGGAGAGTGCTACGGGGGAGAACCAGCTGTTTCCGTACCATGTACAGCGTGCCCAGGCACTGTCAGCAGCTGATTGGCCTTCACGGGTACACTCTGCGAATGGTTCATCCAACAATGTGTCAATCCTCATTTCAGTGCAAATGTTCTCTTTACGGATGAGGCTTCATTCCAACGTGATCAAATTGTGAATTTTCACAATCAACATGTGTGGGCTGATGAGAATCCGCACGCAATTGTGCAATCACGTCATCAACACAGATTTTCTGTGAACGTTTGGGCAGGCATTGTTGGTGATGTCTTGATTGGGCCCCATGTTCTTCCACCTACGCTCAATGGAGCACGTGATCATGATTTCATACGGGATACTCTACCTGTGCTGCTAGAACATGTGCCTTTACAAGTACGACACAACATGTGGTTTCTTGCACGATGGAGCTCCTGCACATTTCAGTCGAAGTGTTCGTACGCTTCTCAACAACAGATTCGGTGACCGATGGATCGGTAGAGGCGGACCAATTCCATGGCCTCCACGCTCTCCTGACCTCAACCCTCTTGACTTTCATTTATGGGGGCATTTGAAAGCTCTTGTCTACGCAACCCCGGTACCAAATGTAGAGACCCTTCGTGCTCGTGTTGTGGACGGCTGTGATACAATACGCCATTATCCAGGGCTGCATCAGCGCATCAGGGATTCCATGCGACGGAGGATGGATGCATGTATCCTCGCTAACGGAGGACATTTTGAAAATTTCCTGCAACAAAGTGTTTGAAGTGACGCTGGTACGTTCTGTTGCTGTGTGTTTCCATTCCATGATTAATGTGATTTGAAGAGAAGTAATAAAATGAGCTCTAACATGGAAAGTAAGCGTTTCCAGACAAATGTCCACATAACATATTTTCTTTCTTTGTGTGTGAGGAATGTTTCCTGAAAGTTTGGCCGTACCTTTTTGTAACACCCTGTATACGTCGGAAACCTAGAGGTGGAGTTATTCACTCTTGGCAAACACACACAAGACCACTCAGTGTAACATAATGAGAATAAGTCACCACTTGATTACACTTTCATTTGCACTATATAAACTTAGGTCGACCATCCCTTGGATCATAAAGGAACCATATCTTGTGTATACAGGGAGTGGACAAAAATAAGGAACCACCAAAAATGCACAACATTGCCATGAGCAACAAGGTGTAGGAAACCCATTAGCATTCGAAAGAGTTTCCACTCGTCTCGAAATGGATATATGTATGCCCTTCCTGCAAAATTATGGAAAGCTCAGATAACGCAGATGGAGGGGGATAGCGATCATGCACCCTTCTCTGCAAAGTAGCCCCAAAAAGCTTAGTAACATGGAGATATGCGACAATTCATCCTCATGCTCACAAAACCAGTTCTAGACGATGCGAGCTGGGTGAACAGTGCCCCCTGTCATCTGGAACACAGCTTCACCATTCGGCACAAACACTGCACTACGGCATGGACCTGGTCAGCCATTATGGTCGCATACTCCTTGGCAGTAATGCGACATTGCAGACTAACCCTGAGATCCATGTGTACCAATATATGGTTGAACAAATAATCACCGAACCCCCGCTATATTTAACTGTTGGGACGTAAACTCGCTCAGCAGTTGAAAGCAGTGTGCAACAAGACCCATCCAACCAAATGACTTTCTTCCATTGTTCCATAGACTAGGTTTTAAGGCCTCGGCATTAAGTTTTCCGTTTACGGCTATTGAATCACTGGTGGCTTGTTTATTGTTTATTGAATTCCAGCTCACAATGCAATTCCCAGCTTACCCAGCTCCCTTCGTGTTGTTTTGCTGCTGACAGAGATCGCGAGTGCGATATTGTTCTGCAGTAGCTATCTGCAGCTGTAGTCCTTCTTTTTGGTCACAGTCTTCTTCAATAACCGTTCGTCAAGATCACTCAACATACATATTCGTCCGCGTTATGACTTGGTAGGTGATGTTTTCCGTTTTCCCAGCATGCGGTATAAATCTTCGATACGGTGTCTTTTTAAATATCGAACACTTCGGTTACGGAAGCACTCACTGTAGAAGCATGGCCATAATGCACTCACAACTACACAGAACACTGTTATGACCACGGTTGAGGCTTGCAACGTATCGAGGGCATTTCGCAGGTGCTGTTCGTTCTGAAACACAGTGTTTGGCGATCACCTTTATTTATGTTCAACAATACATTTCTCCCGATGTTACCATATTTTTGTTCATCCCCTATATCTACGTTATGGGCATCAACCTTCAGGTTCAAGATGGCTTTAGCTTTGAAAGACATGACCCCGGATAGAATGCTGATATCTGAAGGCGGAAAGAGTTTTTACTGGAGATCTACTTCCACGATTAATTCAGTCCCGCTACCTGAAAAATTTTCGCCAGTGCCGTGAGCTGGCTTTTTCCCTGCTCCCCTGTGGCTAACCCCCGTAACAACAGAGCTAGGTTACGCGTTAGCGTCAGGATTTCCATTCGTTTAGCGCTGGCAGCAGCTATTCACAACCTGCAGCAGAAGATCGAACTTTTCTTTCGCTCGACGTGAAATGCGACAATTCTTGAGTCACACAACACCCATGACAGTTGTTCTGTAGACAAGTTGAAAAGCTCTCGACAAAGCAATGAACCGTTTTTCGCGTCAAAATGTTCATATTTTTCCATTCGATCGCTTTTTAGGTCTCTGCACTTTATCGAACGTTTATCAAGTGAAAAATTCCACAAGTGAAGTGCTCTTCTGAAAGTTAGTCATTTACAATTGCGATGACAATTTCACTGACATCAGTGTGTAAGTCTGACAAACTAATAAAATTTCTTCTTGCTTGCATAATGCTGTGCTTAAAGGTTTCATCCCCTACAAATTATAGATTGACAATGACCGTAACACCGATCCATTGTGGCATGGCGGTGGGTGCCCCGTATATAGTAGCGACGGACAGTTTTACACAGGTCTGCTTCCTGGAAGGTACACAACTCAACCGCAGAAATATGTTGCCAGGAAGCGGAAATTATGAGGAAGTTAACCGTTACAGCTGCTACGAGAGACACTAATGAACCACTTTGACACACATACAGGCGAAATGTTCTTGTCCACTATACAGGACCAGGAGAGAGGAAAGAGCCAGTAAGACGACAGGACGACAAATAGGTTGTGTGGTGTACGTAGCTTCAGGAAGAAACGCCGTGAGAAACTGAAAAGGAACTGATAACTCATGTCTGCTTTCGCGGATGTGCATTCTTCGAACTGGCTTGTCCAACCAGTTACACAGGGGACCTACATTTTAATGAGGACACAGAATTAAAGTAATATTTATAATTTTGCACGTTTATAAACCATAATTGTTTCATTTATCAGCCCTATTGTTCGTATGAGTGTAGGCTGAAAAGTAGCGCACGTATTTTTATACAATACGAACAAAAACAATTAGGAAGATCGGGCGAAAAGCACATTAAACTAAAATTCTTAAACTTCTAAACCGTATATTTATTAATCACCGTTAAGACTTACCACATTTCTTACAACGTGTAACAAGTTTTTCCATTCCGTCACAGAAAAATTCTTTCGACCCTTCTCAAATCCAGGACTGCACAGCTGCTTTCACCTCATCGCCCGCGATGTAATGATAACTCTTGTGGGCTCTCCATAAGTACAGGAAAAAATAAAGGCGCAAGGTCAGGGTGTGGAATCGGTTCAGACGTCAGAGCCTCTTCAGTTGCAAGCGAGGAGTGTGGACGAGGTTTGTCATGTTGCTCGATCATTGACGCCAGGCTGCCTCTAACACGACTAACTTGACGTCGGAGGTGTTTTCGAATCTGTGTCTTGAGAAGAATTTACCGTTGCCCCTTGTACCAGATAGTCTCACAGGCAGAGGGAAGACGGGATGGGGGTCAGCCAAATATACAGTGGTGGTTGTGTGTTGAACATTTTCGTCCGGAGAGAATCCCTCTTTTCTCGCCTGGGTCGGAATGATGGGCCCATGACTCGTCCCCCGTCATGGTATTCAAAAGGTAGTCGTCTCCTTCGTTACGGTAGCGTTGCAAACGTTGCTCACAGCATTGTTGACTTTTTTGTTGTCTGTGAAACGGCGTGATACCCATCGTGCACGGATTTTAGTGTATCCCAATTGTTCAGTAATGAAGCCCACACGTTCGTTGGATATCCCAGTATGGTTTGCGATACATTTTTGAGTGATTCGCCGGTCATTTTCAATCAAGTCATCGACGAGTTTGCGATGTTTTTCCCCTGTGGCAATGATCGGACGCCCGCTGCGCTTTTCAACTACAATTGCAGCTTTTGCTTAGTTTTTCATCAATTATTGCTTTTCCAGGCTCGCGATCACGAAATTTTGTTACCCATAGATTTTAGTAGACCTATCAACACCATCGTCACCATAAACAGCCTTTAAACGACTCTCACTATACGTCACTTTTTCAGCCGACAAAAATTCGATGACAGCACGCTGTTTAACTCGCGTTCACATAGCACTAGAATAGGTCTCCATACTCCCGCTACTCAAAATACACTGTATGAACGAAACCCATTCAAACAGCGCACACGTATTGCACATGTGACCTGGCGCGTTTCTCAAGGTCTGTCGGGTCACGTTCTACTAGCGTGTATGCATTATTTTTTAGCTTACCCTCGTATGATGATCATTCCTGTCGCTTGCCAGTAGCCCATTTCAGCATAACCACTGCATCCTGTATCACCAAAGATTTGTCTTAAAATACATCTAGCACAGCCCCAGTGATAATTTCCTCTCGCTTTACCTTCAACTACGGTTTTAAGTGCACGACAATTCTGTATCGTGAGTAGATTATGTTCTATGTGAGAAGTTTTACCCTCGTTGACTAGTTGGACAGTTGGAGGCCTTCTTCATTTCCTACTCCATCAATCCATGTGATCTTCGACCCTCTCCCGTAATATCAGTTTTCACAATCGTCTGATGCTTTCTGTTCTGTCTTGCCCGTTGCATCAATTTCGCACCTATAAAGAGCTGCGCTCAAAACATAACTTTCATGAGTCTCCTTAAGACCTCAAGGTTTGTATTCCTGCATGGTTTCTTTGTTTATAGAAAGCTCTTTTTGTCTTGTGGAAGCCATGCTGCAATCTCCGTCCTCTGCCTTTCTTCTTCAGCTATTCTGTTTCAGAGGTAGCAAAATTGGTCCACCTCCTCAAGATTATAGTAAAAATCCAAGGTACGACTGAAGAGTGAGCGACAGACCTTCACATTTGTTGTCTGCCACTTGCCCACATTACTGGCGATCCGTGTGATGTCTTCACTGTAAATAAGTGTTGTTGTACCTCCAGTACCACCAGACGTTAATAGTGGAGGGTATCAGAATTACATTATGTCCTACCTCATCATCTAAGCATCGTGTTCATAAAAATCTGGAAAACAGATTTAACTGTCAACGAAGCAGCTGAGGTCTTGCAGCGTTGCTGAAAGTTGGAAAATACTGTGCACTGAGTTGAGGGAACCATGTGTATAAGACGACATTGACTTCGATTTCTCCCAAGAACTAAACATGCTTCGCCTGACGTTTTGTTGTGTTGGAGCCTTCTCCGTGAAAGTTACTGGTATTCTCGTCTGATAATACTCCGGTGAGTGTCGCGAGGAACTAAGGAATGTTGCTCGAAAAAAGTTTCTGTGGTTTACAAATGATGGTTATTGCCGCTTGTCGGTACAATAAAGTATACTTGGTTATGTTGCAACGTCAATTCAGTGAGGCAGTGACGTTTCAGAAGGCATCCACTCTTTCATCTTCTGGCAAACTGAGGCTCTGGAAACCTTTTTCATAACAGTTAGCACAGAGCTTAAAAATTCCAGATTATTGTTTTCACAATAACGTTCTCCTGTGTTACACAACGGATGAATTGATTTTTGGGGTTTGTTCAGATTATTCGTGTTCCTATTATTTAATGGCTCACTCTTTTTGACAATAACTACGAAAAGCAAGAGTTCACACTATGTATGACTACGATCCGCGAGAACGCAGTGAACTACGCAACAGCTATCTTTAGTTGCAGCCATAGCGAGGGATGTATGTTGTGGTAAGTCTTGTAGGTTCCTCAGTTTGCTTTGGAATAACGCCTTTGTCCGGTATCCGGTATTCTCACTTATATTTTACTTCGTACTTCGCCGTATTTGGCGGCTTCTCTTAGCAGGTAGCTTAAAAATTGTGTATAGCGGTGTACAGTATGTGAGGAAAAGGACTTACTCATTTTGCTTCTTCTTCTACTTCTTCTTTTTCTTCTTCACTTTACAGAGCAGGCTCCCAGCGTGACCCATCTTCAGTGAGACGCGATTTGTTCTTCTGTGGTCCTACATTTCTCTTTCGTATTCGCTTATAATTGAGTAATTGTTTAATGTCTTCCTCCATTGTGTTGATTACCGGAAAAATGCTCCAGTAGGAGCATAAGAGGCGAATATGCTCCTTCTAATTCATCGCTGTAAGTCGCTCATATCCAATCACTCCCACTTGCCCAGTTTCACTCATGATCCATTGTCATTACCTCTTTGTCTCTCTCTGTCACTGTGCTTTGTCTCACAGCCACAGTCTCCTTCGTTTTGTCCCACTCCTACTGTTTCCCCACAGTGTCAGTCACCCGTCTTGCTCTGTCTTACTGCTGCTGTCTTTCCTCCCCACTGCTGCTACCGTTTTCTCACTGGCACTGTCTCTCTCTTCGTCCTTATCATTTTCATAGACGGTTTCTCTCATTATAACTGGCCTTCATCCACTTCCAATTTCTCCTTTTCTTTATTCCTCACCCACTGGGACTATCTCCTTAACTCTTTTCCTAGCACTGTTCTGTCACTGACAACTAAGCTCCACGGCCACTGTGTCCGTCTCTCTCTCTCTCTCTCTCTCTCTCTCTCTCTCTCTCTCTCTCTCTCTCTCACACACACACTGCCATTGTCTCCTTCGCTCTTTCTATACCGCAACCGCTGTCTCCTATGTTCCAGTAATTATTACTTTTGCGTCTCTTTCGCTCTGTCACTTCTCTCTCAGCATAAAAAGCGCGAATATGTTTGCGTGCCAAAAATTATTGGAAGTTTTCAAAGTTGCTGAAGAAGGTAGAATGAGGCAGTTGGTACCTCACTTCTCAGTCAGTCTTTCAAACATTAGCATATTCGCCTTTTTTGTGCTCCGAAAGGAGCATTTCTCCGCCGGTTCCATTATCTTCCCTGCTACAGCAGGGAATGTGACTTCCATGAAAATAACTTTATAGGTTAGGAAAATTTTGGTAGTTTACTTATGTGAAATTGAAATAACGCAAAACTAATAATACACTTCAGACCTGATCTTTATGCGCACGAAAATTTTACATTTGCTTCAGTACAGCAACAGAGGTTTCCAGAACCCTTCCGATGATACGGAAGGCACTTTACAGCATATTTCTCTGTTTGGTCACTTTACAAACTACGCCTTTGTCCCACAGCGCTTTTTCCGTGCATATTATAGGTGTACAAGTAGGTTAAATTATAACCTTTGTACCTTGGAAACGGATCAAGATGTAACGATAATTGTCAGTGTTGTTAACATCGGGATCTTAGAAATTTCTAGTTTTATATCCTTTCTTGTCTTTTCACCCGGTTTCATGTTTAACGTACGCACATCATTTAAAACATATATATTTATTAATGAGATAGTTTTCATATTCATAGCCAATATCGCAGTCTATCAACTGAAAATGTGACATCTGTTCTATTGATTGTTCATCTAACGCTATTGTGGAGCGAACTGGAAATTTCTGTTTGAAGACCACAACATTTTTTTACTGTAATCTTATATATTTGATGTTGGCGACATATTGCAAGCTGGAGACCATTCTGTCTTCTCAACAACGTAGTAGGTGAGACACTACACCCGTGTTGAACGCCTCTGTTGATCTTCAGTTGTCCTGTCTTCCCTTTACTTTACTGCTGTTTATTGTATAGAGTCTCTTTCATCGGATTATTTTATGAGTTATTATAATGCGGATCCACTAAATGAATAAATTTACATATTCTACATCAGTGAGAAGAACCTATCTGTAGTGTGGAGGGAAGTCTTTGAGTAAAAGATACCACTGCCTCAACTTTTGGTGATTAGTTCGGCATCCTCGTCGTGCCTTTTCAAATACGCTATGGGCACCACAGTTTCACATTCGGTTTAATTTGTGATACGGCGCCCTTTTGATCTCTGTACAGTCTGCAGATATCGTCAATTCCTTGAGCCTGCAACATACTCTGTCGATAGTTCCTCGAAGCATTGGCATGGTCTTCTATCACTGTGAGAAATGCCTACATTCGTACAAGAAAAGCTGCGTGCATCAAGCAAGTTGCTTTAGTGTTATTGAGTCCAATAGATTGGCGATAAACAGCTACACGTGCTCTCTCAGCTGCGGCGAGGTTTGCCTAAAACACTTGGGGCAAATATTGGAATACTCCTTCTAAGAAGAATACACTCGAATGACCCCGACGTCGACGGAGTGTACCAAGCAAAGTGGTGCAGAGCTAACGCATTTTACACGCATTCGGGGGGACAATAGTGAAATGTCCCATCCCTTCATCTACGTTTAGGTTTTCCTTAGTTTCCATAAATCACGTAAGGACAGAATGATTCCTTCCCTCAGCTCTAGGTGTGCTTTGTCTCTAATGACTTCCTCGTCGATGGGGCGTTAAATCGTAATGCTCCTTCGTCTGACGGGACGTGCCTTCCTGTTGTGAAACAAACTGCGAGCGTCGCTAGTGCGAGACTGTCGTTTTCCAGCGCTCCCAGGTTTTCGTCAGAGATTTATTTTTTTTTCCGCTGCGTTGTTTCTGCTTTCCTTGTTCTCCCCGTCCGGCCTTTATATGCCATCTCAGTGTAGACCCGTCTCACAATTGACCGTCGGCCGGCCCATCTGTCAAAGGTCGTCCCAGTTGTAAACAAGATACTCGCATCTGCGTCACGCTGCGGAGCATTATTTATTTATTACACTTTCTCAGCTGTCAGCAGACTGTCCATTTCCGCCTATGAATCGTCACCAATCAGGTTACTCTCAGAGTATGCAGACACAATATCGCCTTTCTTAGCAATCATACACAACCGCTCACTTGACG